>NC_135801.1:22491211-22807094 GCF_964213995.1 Mustelus asterias | reverse complement strand
ACAGTGGGTATAGAACATAGAACATAGAAAGCCACAGCACAAACAGGCCCTTCGGCCCACAAGTTGCGCCGATCACATCCCCACCTCTAGGCCTATCTATAGCCCTCAATCCCATTAAATCCCATGTACTCATCCAGAAGTCTCTTAAAAGACCCCAACGAGTTTGCCTCCACCACCACCGACGTCAGCCGATTCCACTCACCCACCACCCTCTGAGTGAAAAACTTACCCCTGACATCTCCTCTGTACCTACCCCCCAGCACCTTAAACCTGTGTCCTCTCGTAGCAACCATTTCAGCCCTTGGAAATAGCCTCTGAGAGTCTACCCTATCCAGACCTCTCAACATCTTGTAAACCTCTATCAGGTCACCTCTCATCCTTCGTCTCTCCAGGGAGAAGAGACCAAGCTCCCTCAACCTATCCTCATAAGGCATGCCCCCCAATCCAGGCAACATCCTTGTAAATCTCCTCTGCACCCTTTCAATGGCTTCAACATCTTTCCTGTAATGAGGTGACCAGAACTGCGCGCAGTACTCCAAGTGGGGTCTAACCAGGGTCCTATAAAGCTGCAGCATTATCTCCCGACTCCTAAACTCAATCCCTCGATTAATGAAGGCCAGTACGCCGTACGCCTTCTTGACCGCATCCTCCACCTGCGAGGCCGATTTAAGAGTCCTATGGACCCGGACCCCAAGGTCCTTCTGATCCTCTACACTGCTAAGAATGGTACCCTTCGTATTATACTGCTGCTTCATCCCATTGGATCTGCCAAAATGGATCACCACACACTTATCCGGGTTGAAGTCCATCTGCCACTTCTCCGCCCAGTCTTGCATTCTATCTATGTCTCGCTGCAACTTCTGACATCCCTCCAAACTATCCACAACACCACCTACCTTGGTGTCGTCAGCAAACTTACCAACCCATCCCTCCACTTCCTCATCCAGGTCATTTATGAAAATGACAAACAGCAAGGGTCCCAGAACAGATCCCTGGGGCACTCCACTGGTCACTGGCTGCCTCACAGCGCCAGGGACCCACGTTCGATTCCTGGCTTGAGTCACACTCTGTGCGGAGTTTGCGCGTTCTCCCCGTGTCTGTATGGCTTTCCTCCGGATGCTCTGGTTTCCTCCCGCAGGCCAAAAGATGTGCTGGTTAGGTGCATTGGCCATGCTAAATTCTCCCTCAGTGTACCCGAACAGGTGCCGGAGTATGACGACTAGGGGATTTTCACACTAACTTCACTGCAGTGTTAATGTAAGCCCACTTGTCACACGAATAACAAATAAATAATTACTAAAAATGGCTGCTGTTGGGTGCTCGGAACTGAGGGCTGCCCAGACCTCTGGAGGTCTCAATCTTCTCCCTGAAGGTAAAGTGAAACAGAGAAAATTCCACCCAGTATTTTGGTGAAAATCCTGAGATTATTCATTCAGATGATTGTACGAAGTGTCCAATCTTCACTTCGTACTTGGAGATGTGATCCGAACCTGCAGGCTTGTTGGGCCCACTGTTTTCATCCCTATCAAATTTGTATTGTTTGCAAAACACTAGCAACCATCATTCTTTTCCCTCTGTTATGAATGCTTGCCCCGACAGTGAAAGATTTTGGAATTCAGATGTCGACTTTGTTCATTTAATAAGTAAGATAAAAGTGGATTATAATTGTGTTATCTCCTTGGATGGCAAGGTTTGTTTGGATAAGATCTCTCTGCCATGTTAGCAACATAAAGACATGTTTTCTGCCTCAGGGTGTTTCTTGGAGTGCCATGTTAGATTTTTGTTTTGTAATTTGAAGCAAATAACATTTCATTTCCTTTGTTACAGATGTCAGAAGCTATCAAAATCTTTAACAATCTTTAAAGGTTCCTTAATAGGTCCTGCTATTTCTTGACGCTATCATCTGAAGTGGTTTGCAGTGAATGAATTGTCATGAGAGGCAACTAGAAAAGAAATAGTTGAATCCAGGCAGACTGCACTGTAATAACATCCTCTGCTAGACAAATGGTTCCTATCTCATTGTCATTGTGCCCTACTATTGTGCCCTGGCCAATCCATTTCACATTCTCTTCACCTGACTGGCTATGCTTCCTCCACACATACTTGGTTCCTGCCTTTATGATAAGATTGCCTGCTGTCAGGTGCCCTGGTAAAGGTGGGCTTGTGGGGAAGTATTTTTTTTTGTTGCAAGTAACAAACTAACTGACTGAGAAGAACCATGTACAAGTAAGGGTTCAACAGCACAGTTGTACAGATCTAATCCCGACAACACCCTGACTCCAACTGAAGCCTTCCAACCCCTGGGAATGTGCACCCTCACTCCCAATTGGCCCCATTTTGAGCACTCATGCTCCAGTTGTTCCAGCCAGGTCACGTGGCCCGCGAAGATTGCCCATTAAAGAAATAAAGCAATGGGCTGAAACAGTAGGGGGTGTGGGCGAGAACTGTATGAAACTGAATGAACATCTGCATGACAAAGACATTTATGTCAGACGCCTATATATTGACTACAGCTCAGCCTTCAACACCATTATTCCTACAAAACTCATCTCCAAATTCCGTGGCCTAGGGCTCGGCTCCTCCCTCTGCGACTGGATCCTAGAGTTCCTAACCCATAGACCACAATCAGTAAGGATAGGCAACAACACCTCCTCCATGATCATCCTCATCACCCGTGCCCCACAAAGCTGTGTCCTCAGGTCCTCACTATACTCCTTATACTCCTATAACTGTGTGGCCAAATTCCCATCCAACTCAATTTTCAAGTTTGCTGATGACATCACCGTAGTGGGTCCGATCGGAGTACAGGAATGTACGCTTGTCGAGATGGAATACAGGAAAGAGATGGACAATTTGGTGAACAAGTGCGACAACAATAATCTTTGCCTCAATGTCAACAAAACGTAGGAGATAGTAGTTGACTTCAGGAAGTGTAGTGGAGGACATGCCCCTGTCGACATCAATGGGGACAAAGTGGAAATGGTCGAGAGCTTCAAGTTTCTAGGTGTTCAGGTCACAAACAACCCATCCTGGTCCCTCCATGCTGATGCTATAGTTAAGGAAGCCCACAATAGTCTGGAAGCTAAGGAAATTTGAAATGTCCGCTGCGACTCTTGCCAACTTTTACAAGTGCACCATAGAAAGCATCTATGTCCAAGACCGCAAGAAACTACAAAGTGTCCTAAACAAAGCTCAGACCATCATGCAAACCAGCCTCCCATCCATTGACTCTGTCTACACTTCCTGCTGCCTGAGAAAAGCAGCCAGCATAATCAAAGACTCCACGCACCCCGGACATACTCGCTTCCACCTTCTTCTGTCAGGAAAAAGGTACAAATGTCTGAGGTCACGTACCAACCGACTCAAGAACAGCATCTTCCCTGCTTCCCTGACTTTTGAATGGACCTACTTTATATTAAGTTGATCTTTCTCTACAACAAAGGTATGACTGTAACATGACATTCTGCACCCTCTCCTTTTCTTCTCTATGAACGATATGCTTTTTCTGTATAGTGCACAAGAAACAATACTTTTCACTGTATACTAATACATGTGACCATAATAAATCAAATCAAACTGGGAAAAACCAGCAGTCTTAACTGCTGGTGACGGAGGGGAAGAGAAGCGGTTATGGAAGAAAGCAGGGGAAGAGTTTAATGCCCCCATTTCCACACCCAAGTCTTTTGGTGAGAGAACAGGGGTCACTTGAGACCGTGCCTTTTACAGTTTAAATTAAAACAAAACTACAATTGTTTACATTCACGTTTTGTGTTCATTCTAGTCTGTGAAACATTTAGCTTCTTTTTACATTACCATCATAACTCAGGGAAATAGGTCAAAATATTCAGGGCATTCAAAGTATACTTACATTCCTGCTGATGGCACACCCCTGCCGCGGGTTTCCCGGCGCTGAGGGGTACATTCAACAGGAATGCCCATTGACAAGGGCGGGACCATAAGATCACACCACCAGCGAGTGGCGCGCTGCCTCCCACCACTTCCCATCGCCATCAAACACGCCGTGGAGAGGGAGAAAATTCCTGCTCAATATGTCCATTGGAAATTACGTTTTTATTTATTTTTAGATCCCATGTTTCAAAATATAGATAACTTACTCCTTTTCAGATCCCCATAAGTTATGTGCCATCGACTATTCAACAAGACAGACAAACATACTCCAAGGGCGAGATTTTCCAGCCGCGCTGGCCCCGAAACTGGAAAATCCCGCCCGAGGTCAACGGACCTTTCCACTATCCATCTCTCGTCCGCTTTGATTCCCGTGGCGGGCGGAACGGGAAAATTCGTCCCCAAGTCTTCTGTCCAAAATAGGCAGATTCCTGGCATTCGGTAAGAATGTGTCTGGATGGCCATTTAACCCCCCCTTCCCATTTGCCTGCCTGAGATTGCACTTGCACCCTGTGGAGTTTGACGGGTGTACAAGTGTTCTGCTGAAGAATGGCACATCATATTCTTCCAGCAATGTAAAGAGCAATCTTTTAATTTCAGAACACTGAACTTCCTACTTACAAACTAGACCTGTCCTTTGCATGCAGAAAAAGATTTTAATGTTGGAGTAAAATAACTGTGCCATTAAAAGACTGGTTGATAATTTTGCTCTGGTTCCCACATGCATTTTTTAATTTTGTTTTTTTTAAATATAGAATCTCTCTACCTCTGCTGGATACCTCAGTTTTAATGAAAAAGAACTGTTCCTCTCAACCTCATCAAGTTTTTTTTTAACAATGATTTAATATTTATAATGTACATATAATATTCAAAAAATCTGCATGTACCGCTGAGAATCATACTTGCATCCTCTAGCTTATTGTCATTCTGATAAGAGATGTAATTTAATTCCTCAAGGAGATTATGGCAGAGAGTTTTAGTGTCACCACCCGAGCATTTATCTGGCAGAACATATCACCTGCCCATGAGATAACAGAATGAAAATCAGGCAGTTTCTACAATACTGGCTGATCCATCACTCTGGACTAGATCCCAGGCAGCAGAGGTGAAAATCCAACCTGATGTGCTTCTCTGGCTGCTCTACGAGGCTCAGATATCATGAATGAAGTCTTCCATATCCAGCAGATGTTTTCCATTCAAGTACCTTTACTTCTCATAGAATCACTGCAGTGCAGAAGGAGGCCATTCAGCTCATCGGGCCTGCATGAACAACAATCCCACTCAGGCCCTATCCCATTAACCCCACATGTTTGCCCTGCTAATCCACCTGACACGAAGGGGCAATTTAGCATGGCCAATCAACCTAACCCACGCATGTTCGGAGTGTGGGAGGAAACTGGAGCACTGGAGCACACGGAGTAAACCCATGCAGACATGAGGAGAACATAAAAATTCCACTCAGACAATCACCCAAGGTCGGAATAGAACCTGGATCCCTGGTGCTGTGAAGCAGCAGTGCTAATCTGTCTACATCAACAGGGATGAAGTGGAAATGGTCGAGAGCTTCAAGTTTCTGGGTGTCCAGATCACCAACAAACTGTCCTGGACCCTCCATGCTGACCGACACTATAGTTAAGAAAGCCCATCAACACCTCTACTTTCTCAAGAAGCTAAGAAAATTTGGCACATCAGCTACGACTCTTACCAACTTTTACAGATGCACCATCGAAAATATTCTTTCTGGTTGTATCACAGCTTGGCATGGCTCCTACTCTGTCCAAGACCACAAAAACCTACAAAGGGTTGTCAACAAAGCCTAGTCCATCACGCAAACCAGCCTCCCATTCATTGACTCCAACTACACTTCCTACTGCCTTAGAAAAGCAGCTAGTATAATCAAGGACCCCACTCAGCCTGAACACACTCTCTTCCACTTTTTTCCATCAGGAAAAAGATACAAAAGCCTGAGGTCACGTGCGAACCTACTTAAGAACAGCTTCTTCCCTGCTGCCTTCAGACTTTTGAATGGACCCACCTTACATTAAGTTGATCTTTCTCTACACCCTAGCTATAGCTGTAACACTACATTCTGCACCCTTTTCTTTCCTTCTCTATGAACGGTATGCTTTGTCTGTATAGCACGCAAGAAACAATATGTTTCACTGTATGTTAATACATGTGCCAATAATAAATCAAATCAAAATTAAAACCACTGTGCCACCGTGCCGCCCCATGTTTGGTCTCCGAGTCATCCTTGAAGGGATCGCAGGTCAAGATTTGGCAGTCTTGTTGTACAGTCCATTGGGAAGGCTTTGTGGTGCTTTAGTGTTATAATCATTCCATTTTCTCCTGCATTTAATTCATAAAAGGCTTTCCCTGGCTTCCTCTTTGTGCATCTGGTTCTCGATTCTCCCATTCCAATCTTCTAACCCATGCTCTCCTGTCTTCTCACCATAGCCCCGACCTTCTCTTTGCTTCTCTTCCTGTTCTAACTCTCAACATATACCCTGTGCCAAAGACATGCTCAAATATGGGTGTGGGTGAATTTTTAGGCCATTGTTTTTTGGATGAAGCCCCAAGACCTTGTTTAGACCTGCTGAACATGCCGTGGAGGTGCAGGAATTCCCACCAGAAGCTCTTTATTTCCCATTATTTCCTTTGTTTCTATGGGGGCTCGTTTGTGTCTGCATCCTCCACGAGTGTAAACAGTGACACGGATGCAAAATCCCACACGAGATCTCGTTTCCCTATTTTCCTCGCCAGTGACATAGTGAGGTTCCTGATCACAAAAGACAGGAATCTCATTTAACTACATCTGACTACATTTTAATATTATTAATGGGCCTCACTGCCACATGATTTCCCCACTCCCCACCCCACCCCACCCCCCCCCCCCCCACCCCCCCCGCCCCACCCCCCGACTAAATAGTCGACCTCACTGTTGGCGAGGTTTACAACAGGTACGGTACGGTAGCACAGTGGTTAGCACTGCTGCTTCACAGCGCCAGGGTCCTGGGTTCGATTCCCGGCTCGGGTCACTGTCTGTGTGGAGTTTGCACATTCTCCTCGTGTCTGCGTGGGTTTCCTCCGGGTGCTCCGGTTTCCTCCCACAGTCCAAAGATGTGTGGGTTAGGTTGATTGGCCAGGTTAAAAATTGTCCCTTAGAGTCCTGAGATGTGTAGGTTAGCGGGATTAGCGGGTAAAATATGTGGGGGGTAGGGCCTGGGTGGGATTGTGGTCGGTGTAGACTCGATGGGCCGAATGGCCTCCTTCTGCACTGTAGGGGTTCTATGATTTTAAAAGTGGGATTAAGTCGAGAGGTCCCGCACGGATGCCAAGATAAGTATAGTGAGGTACACTGGCCTCCAGCATTGTCTCCTGGCACAGGTTGGCACTTCTCCTGGTGCAGGTTGGCAGTGCCAACCTGGCAATGCCAACCTTGCAGTGCAAGCCTGTATCAGGGGCAGAGCCCCCTGTGGAGCTCCAATTGGGGGATTCCCCTGTGTGATGAGGGGAGGGTGGAAAAGACCAGTACCTGGAAAGGCAGTTGGGACTTGCCTCCAACTGCCGGGTCCCTGGGATGTTCCTGTATCCACTTGATATATATCAGCAGCTGATCAGTGCTCACCAGATAGTGACCCAGAAGCCTGTCTGCTAAGATTGCCCACCGAGGTGTGTGTGTGTGTGTCTCTGCAATGGTGGATGATACAGGTGACTGATGTGATGTTTCTTCAGTGTCCTCCTCGGAGAATGCCTCCAAGATGCTGTTGAGGGTTGTGGGGGGGCGTTGGGGGGAGGGGTGGGTCACTGCCTCTGGATGGCCTGGCCTCATCAGATAGTGATCTTGCAAGAAGACAAGGGACATTGGTTCAGTGAATGGGAAGGACAAGGGTCCGGGCAATAATCAACTCACTTGACACTGGCCATCTGGATGAATGTGTAGTGGTTCCTCACTTCTCTGGCACCAGGCCAACCTCACTGTCAATGGCATCTCACTCCTGGCCCTCCCCTGTGACGTCCTCATAGTGGGTGGGGAGTCTGAACTCGAGCATCCGCCGCCCCCCAACCCCATCTTCTCCCGCTCCATTTTATTTTTCTTTCATTCATTCGTGGGACACCAGCGTCGCTGGCTGGCCAGCATTTATCGCTCAGCCCTAGTTGCCCTTGACAAGGTGGTACCTTCTTGAATCGCTGCAGTCCATGTGCTGTGGGTTGACCCAGTGCCGTTAGAGAGGAAAGTATGGGCTATCTGCCCCTGTGGAGACACAGCAAGGACATTGTGAGCCGGGAGCCTGGTTGGGCTGAGGGTCTATAGCAAGTGGCATATGTGGGCACCATGCCTCGGCAGAAGAGGTTGTGATGAGGAGGGCTGGGGGAGCTTTGAAGAAGATCCTAAGAGGTTGGATATCGGAAGGCTGTGAGGTAGCAGAAGTGGATTAATGGTGACATTCAGGGGAGTGACAGACTGGACTGATGAGAGGTGGAGACAGATGGGAACACACCAACACAGATCATAGGAGATCATTCATTTTCTTGTGGCACTGGACTCTGGTCCTCCTGGTGGTGCTGCTGCCACCGCCTCCCAGGCCGGATTGGTGACGTTACTTTGGGTTCTCCTTCCTCGATGTGGAGATGCCGGCATTGGACTGGGGTATTCCCATTCCCGAGGCATGGTACATTGGCGAGACCATGCAGACGCTATGACAATGGATGAATGAACACCACTCGACAATCATCAGGCAAGAGTGTTCTCTCCCTGTTGGGGAACACTTCAGCGGTCACGGGCATTCGGCCTCTGATCTTCGGGTAAGCGTTCTCCAAGGCAGCCTTCATGACACACAACACAGAGTCGCTGAGCAGAGACTGATAGCCAAGTTCCGCACACATGAGGACGGCCTCAACCGGGATCTTAGGTTCATGTCACACTATCTGTGACCCCCACGACTTGCCTGGACTTGCAAAATCTCACTAACTGTCCTGGCTGGAGACAATACACATCTCTTTAACCTGTGCTTAACCCTCTCTCCACTCACATTGTCTGTACCTTTAAGACTTGATTACCCGTAAAGACTCGCATTCCAAGTATTATTTTGTAAATTGAGTTTGTGTCTTTATATGCCTTGCTTGTGAACAGAACTCCCACTTACCTGATGAAGGGGCAGCGCTCTGAAAGCTAGTGGCTTGTGCTACCAAATAAACCTGTTGGACTTTAACCTGGTGTTGTGAGGCTTCTTACTGTGTTCTCCTTCCTCCACAGCATCCAAAAACCTGGTTAGGTCCCCCTCCAAGAAATGTAGAGCAGGTCTCCTCACAGCCATCCTCCTGGCTTGACTGGGACTGAGTGCTGCAGGAGCATTTAAATACAGCTCCCCATTCATTGCAGGACTCAGCTGTGCTCCAGGTTGGGCTATTAATGTGGGGGTTCATTAATTGCACTAAGCTAGGGAAGATTGCATTTGGGATCGCGCTCCCGAGCCAGCGGGAATCGCACCAGTTTTCACATCCAAAATAATCATTTGTCATCTTTTGGGAAAATTCTGCCCTTGGTTTATAGTCTCTTGAGGTTAGAAGGTTGAGGAGTGATTTAATCACTGTGTTTAAAATGTGAACGCTTTGAAAGAGTAATTAGGGATAAAGGCAGGAATTCCCCGGCCGTTCAAGCCCGGCCGCCACTGCCAGTGAGAACGGAGAATTCGGCGCTCAGCCAAATCTCCATTCACTGCAGCGGGAGAGGAGAATCCCAGCTATGGGCGAGGTCAGAGATTCCAGCCTAACTACTTTCTCTGATGGTGTGAGTAAGATCCAAAGCAATGGCATATAATCTCTCAATTAGAGATGGGTTATTTAGGAGTGAAATTAGCTCTATTTTCACATGAAGGGGTGTGGATAACTGGAACCATCTTACCCAAAATGCTGTCAATGTTTGGTTAATTCCAGTCCGAAAATTGGTAGACTTTTGTGTGCTCAGCGCAAATCAGCCACGATCTAATTAAACGGCGGAATAGGCTGAAGGAGCAGAATGGTTTACTGCTGGTTCTAAGTTATTGGGGTAACTTTAAAAACAAACCTTTGGGATGGAAAAGTTTGAATTGGTTTGATTTATTGTCACATGTACTGAGATACAGTGAAAAGTATTGTTTCTTGTGCGCTATACAGACAAAGCATACCATTCATAGAGTACAAAAGGGAAGAGGAAAAGGATAGGGTGCAGAATATAATGTTGCAGTTACAAGTAGGATGAAGAGAAAGATCGACTTAATATATGATAGGACCAATCAAAAGTCTGATCCCAGCAGGGAAGAAGCTGTCGGTTGGTACGTGTTTTCAGGCTTTTGCATCTTCTTCCCGACAGAGGAACATGGAAGAGAGTATGTCCGGGGTGCGTGGGGTCCTTTATTATGTTGGCTGCTCTCCCAAGGCAGCAGGAAGTGTAGACAGAGTCAATGGATGGGAGGCTGGTTTGCGTGATAGATTGGGCTACGTTCACAACATTTTTTAATTTCTTGGTCAGTGCAGGAGCCATACCAAGCTGTGGTACAACTGGATAGGATGCCTTTGATGGGACATCTGTGAAAGTTGGTGAGATTCGTAGAAGGTATGCCGAATTTCCTTAGCCTTCTGAGCAAGTAGAGGCATTGGTGAGTTATCTTAACTTTAGTCGGCATGGAGGGTCCAGGGTAGATTATTGGTGATCTGAACACCTAGAAACTTGAAGGTCTCGACTCTCTCCCCTTCATCACCTTTGACGTAGACAGGGGCATGTCCCCCACTGTGTTTCCTGAAGTTGATGACGATCTCTTTCATTTTACTGATATTAAGGGAGACACCATTTCCATTGCACCATTTCACCAAATGCTCTTTCTCTTTCCTGTACTCCACCTCGTCATTGTGTGAGATCCGACGCAGCATGGTGGTATCATCAGCAAACATGAAAATGGAGTTGGAGCAGACTTTAGCCACACAGTCATAAGTGCATAAAGGGAATAGTAAGGGGCCGAAGACACAGCCTTGCAGGACACCGGTGTTGAGGATAATCATGGAGGAGGTGTTGTAATCTATCCTTACTGATTGTAGTCTGTGGGTTAGGATGACTTTGGGCAATAATGCCGATTTTTGGTGACCACACCACTTCAATCCATAGGCGCTGACACCTCTAAGAGGGGGAATCAATCTAAAGGCTGGATAAACAGCTTCATCTGGCACTGCCCTATTGAAGTCTCATGAAGATAAGCAACATTTGTCAGGTACGTGGGGTAGTTGGGCCGACAAAAGCTTCAATCATGCAGAAAGCTGCTTTCAAATCTTCATAAGACAAGGCTGACACCGTTTATTTGACAAATCGCTCGGAGAGAGAAAAAAAAACCATACTTGGCTGTTCAGACTGCCTGCTTTCACTGTCAGTGCTTTTGTCCTTCAGACTGCAATGGAATGAAAATGAAGTGAGTGACTGCTAATTGTGCCAGGAAATGGCTAATTTATGCATTGTGCTCAGAACAAACTACCACCACCGACGACAAAATATTAAACTGGAGCTAGGGCAATGCTGCCCCCTCCATAAAAATACATTTCAAAAGAGGCCCATCCATTCTCTGGAGCAGGCAACTAATTCCCTGGTGCATTATACTAATGCAGTACAAGCCTATTTAACTTTATTAAAAAGTGCTGCCTCTAACCTTAGTTTCTAAATTGATACGTTTGCTGTCTTGTCCAAAGCATTTATAATATTTGCTATATTAATCCTCTTAATGCTGGGAAATGCTGGATTTAGTTAAGTGCTGTCACTGAGACATAAACAACCTTTTTAAACAAATCAATACTGGAAATAATTTTTCATATTGGATGTGTTTATGCAAAATAGAAGCACCGGGGCCTAAATCTTACCAAAAAAATGTCAGAATGTTGTTTCTGGTGAGAAAAACGGTGTGTTTCTCTCCAGAGAAACCAATCAGTTTTCTCCCCAGATACTACGACACTCAAAAAATCAAGGGGGTGTGTTTCATGCTGTCATACTCGGGTGGGGGGGGGGGGGGGGGGGGGGACCTAAACGCACCAGCAAAACTCAGCTGCACAGGGATCGGGCGGCCATCTTTAAAGGACATCCCGATCACAACCTGTATAAACTTCCTCCCCAGACCAGCCAGTGTTTGCCTTGAAGTATCTGGAGAGGGATATGAACCAACAACACTGTGGCTTAGAAGGATGAGTGTTACCAACTGAGTGATAGCTGACACTGAAGGCGTTGATAGAAAGTCATCACACTACCCTTGTGTTTTTTCCCTTTATGTATGTGTGTTAGAGTCATAGAGTCATAAATTTTACAGCATGGAAACAGGCCCTTCGGTCCAACTTTTTACCACTGAGCTAGTCCCAACTGCCCTCATTTGGTCCATATCTCTCTATAACAATCTTATCCATGTAACTGTCTGTTACTGTTTTTTAAAAGACAAAATTGTACCTGCCTCTACTACTACCTCTGGCATACACTCACCACCCTCTGTGTGAAAGAATTGCCCCTCTGGACCCCTTTGTATCTCTCCCCTCTCACCTTAAATGTATACCCTATAGTTTTAGACTACCCTACCTTTGGGAAAAAATGTTGACTACCTACCTGATCTATGCCCCTCAATATTTTATAGACCTCTATAAGATTACCCTGAAGCCTCCTACGATCCAGGGAAAAATATCCCAGTCTATCCAGCCTCTCCTTTTAACTCAAACCATTAAGTCCCAGGAGCATCCTAGTAAATCTTTTCTGCACTCTTTCTAGTTTAATAATATCCTTTCTATAGTAGGGTGACCAGAACTGTACAAGTGTGGCCTTACCAATGTCTTGTACATTGACCTTGATAAATTGAGGAGAGTTACTTTAAGGAATGACAGTGGATAGACAATGGCAAACATTCAAAGAATGCATGGGGGAACTTCAGCATCTGTGTAACTGCGGCACGGTGACACAATGGTTAGCGCTGCTGCCTCACAGCGCCAGGGTCCCGAGTTTGATTCCCGGCTTAGGTCACTGTCTGTGTGGAGTTTGCACGTTCTCCCCATGTCTGCGTGGGTTCCCTCTGGGTGCTCCAGTTTACTCCCACAGTCCAAAGATGTGAGGATTAGGTGGATTGGCCATACTAGATTGTCCCTTAGAGTCAGGAGGACTAGCTAGGGTATGTGGTTATGGGGCTAGGGCCCGGGTAGGATTGTGGTCAGTGCAGACTCGATGGGCCGAATGGCCTCCTTCTGCACTGTAGGATTCTATGAACTGTTTATTCCTGTCTGGAACAAAAGCAAAATGAGTGAGAGGGCCAATCCATGGCTTACAAAGGAAATTAGAGAGAGTATCCGATCTAAGGACGAAGCATACAGATTGGCCAAGAAAAGTATTAGGTCTGAGGATTGGGAACAGTTTAGAATTCAGCAAAGGACCAAGAGATTGATTAAGAAGAGAAAAATACAGTACGAAAGTAAGCTTGCAGGGAACGTAAAGACTGACATAAAGTTTCCATAGATAGGTTAAGAGAAAGATGTTGGTGAAGACAAATGTAGGTCCCTTACAGACAGAAACGGGGGAATATGTAATAGGGGACAAAGAAATGGCCGAGCAACTGAATACATACCTTGGTTCTGTCTTCACAAAAGAGTACACAAATCAGATGCCAGAAATGTTGGAGAATGCAAGATTTAGTGACAGGGAAGAACTGAGGGAGATCAATATTAGTAGAGAAATGCTACTGGGAAAATTGATGGGATTGAAGGCGGATAAATCCCCAGGGCCTGATAATCTCCATCCCAGAGTATTTAAGAAAGTGGCTCAAGAAATAGTGGATGCATTAGTGGTCATCTTCCAGGATTCCATAGACTCTGGAACAGTCCCTGCAGACTGGAGGGTAGCGAATGTCACTCCAATATTCAAAAAGCGAGGTAGAGAGAAAACAGAGAATTATAGACCAGTAAGCTTATCAGTAGTGGGGAAAATTCTCGAATCCATTATCAAGGACTTTATAGCAGAGCATTTAAAAAGCAGTGGCAGGATCAGACAGAGTCAGCATGGATTTATGAAGGGGAAATCATGCTTGACAAATCTGTTGGAATTCTTTGAAGATGTAACTAGTAGAATTGACAAAGGGGAACCAGCAGATGTGGTATATTTGGACTTTCAGAAAGCGTTTGATAAAGTCCTGCACAAGAGATTATCGTGCAAGATTAAGGCGCATGGGATTGGGGGAAGTGTATTGAAATGGATAGAAAACTGGTTGGCAGAGAGGAAACAAAGAGTAGGAATTAATGGCGCTTTTTAAATTGGCAGGCTGTAACTAGTGATGTGCCACAGGGATCGGTGCTGGGACCTCAGCTATTCACAATATATATTAATGATTTGGATGAGGGAACAAAGTTTGCAGATGATACCAAGTTGGGTGGGAGGGTGAACTGTGACGAGGATGCAGAGATTCTTCAGAATGATCTGTCCAGGTTGGGTGAGTGGGTTAATCAATGGCAGATGCAGTATAATTTGGATAAGTGTGAGGTTATTCACTTCGGAAGCAAAAAGAAGAAGGCAGATTACTACCTGAATGGCTGTAAATTGGGAGAAGGATGTGTACAGCGGGACTGGGTGTCCTTGTGCACCAATCACTGAAGGTAAGCATGCAGGTGCAGCAGGAGGTAAAGAAGGCAAATGGCATGTTGGCCTTCATTGTGAGAGGTTTTGAGTACAGGAGCAGGGATGTGTTGTTGCAATTATACAGGGCCTTGATGAGGCCACACCTAGAGTATTGTGTGTAGTTTTGGTCTCCTTTTCTGAGGAAGGATGTTCTTGCTGTCAAGGGAGTGCAGTGAAGGTTTACCAGGCTGATTCCGGGGATGGTGGGGCTGATGTATGAGGAGAGATTGACTAGGTTAGGATTGTTTTTGCTGGACTTCAGATGAATGAGGGGGGGAATCTCATAGAGGCTTATAAAATTCTAACAGGACTAGGCAGGATAGATGTAGGGAGGATGTTCCGATGGTGGGGGAGTCCAGAACCAGGGGTCACAGTCTGAGGATTCAGGGTAGACCATTTAGGATGGAGGTGAGGAGACATTTTATCACCCAAAGAGTGGTGAACGTGTGGAATTCATTACCACAGGAAGCAGTTGATGCCAAAACATTGAATGCATTCAAGAAGCGGCTGGATATAGCACTTGGAGCAAATGGGATCAAAGGTTATGGGGAAAAAGCAGGATTAGGCTGTTGAGTTGGATGATCAGCCATGATCGGAATGAATGGCGGAGCAGGTTCGAAGGGCCAAATGGCCTCCTCCTGCTCCTATCTTCTATGTTTCTATGTTTTCAACAAGACGTCCCAACTCCTGTATTCAATGTTCTGACCAATGAAACCAAGCATGCCGAATGCCTTCTTCATCACTCTGTCCACCTGTGACTCCACTTTCAAGCAGCTATGAACCTGTACCCCTAGATCTCTTTGTTAGTCAGTTCTTTGGGGGTCAGACGAGCCCTGACCACAATTTCAATATGTGCAAGATGTTTCACAGGACTGAATTGAGCCAAATTGGCCAAATAAGGTCGTGTGGCACCTTATGCTTTGTCATTATTTTGTGAACTGTAATAAGCCAAGATGAAAGAACATCCAACAGCTTAGTAGGAAATTCCAACTGGATGTTTAAATTTGGATTGGCATGGAAGTGAAAGGAGGAAAACAATTAGGAAACATGAGCGAAAAGAAAAGTGGCTTAAGAGTAATCCTCTCGGGTTTTGAGTCAGGAATGGTGTTATAGCAGAATCTCTGGCAGGCAGTATTAAGTTGTCTGATAGTCGGGTTACGTTTTGCTTCAAGCACGAGCAGGAAATTTGTATAAAATCTTTTCATTTGCCCTTGATCTCAATGTCTGCTTTATACCTCAAGCAAATTTGGTGTCAAAAGGTGTTACCGGTTGCAGTTTAATCCTGAGCTGTCGTCTTTATTTGATCATGTTCAAGTTTGCAGTTTAGGAGTGTAGAAATTGGTCTCCCCACTTAGATGACAGACTTTGACACTTATTCTGGTCGGAGAATTCCAAGTGAAGACCCCACCAACTTCCTGCCCCTTCCCTGATTAAATCCAGGTCACAGAGGCTCATGAATGGCCTTCCTGCCCCACCAACAGTTGAGGCCCTTAAATGGGAAATTAATGTCCATTTATTCAGGACTACATCCCACTTCTGCTGACATTCAACTCGTGGTGGGCAGAGGAATTACCATGTGGGAAATCCAAATCACAAACCCTATCCATTGGGGTCCCTCTTGGTAAAGTACTTAGACCAGAATGTTACCACTGTTCACATCGGTGGGATTTTCCCATCCTGCTGCAGTGAATGGAAATTTGGCTGGGTGCCAAATTCTCCGACCTCGCTGCAGCAGGTGTGTGGCGTGAACAATTGAGAAGATCGCGCCCTTGGTATCTGATTGAGGGACCCAACGTTGGAAAGGGCGGGACCCGCTACGACCCACCCTTCTGCCCTTGCTGCAAAATCCCCTCCCCCTTCTCATGCTCCCAATCCTGTGACCCCCCTCCAATCCTTCCATCACTCACCTACAGCCTGGGATCCTCGGGGATCCTGAGCTTTGGATGGGTACATCACCAACAACAGCCACCTTTCTGGAGGTGTTGCTAAGCAATGCAGAACTGCCGGCCTCTAATTGGCCAGCAGCTCTCGAGGGGGCTGGGTTTCCACCCTCAGGGTCACTTCATTTGGTGGGCTGTCCCAAAAGTAGGCAATGTAGAGCCCTCGCTGACTCTTCAGCCAGTGGAAGAGACTTCTGTTGCCTGTATTAAATTCTGCCTTTAATCTATTATGCTTTTGCTGTGTAACTCCCACTTTCCCTCAGCGCCTTTCACAGGATGGCACAGGTTCTTTGCCATACGGTGTGTTTCCCTCACCTTCTCAGGGGGAAAAACTGAGGGCATTCAATTCAATGCACTTCTTGCACCTCCCATTAGAACCAATGCTACCTAAGAGTTGTTGTGACCACTGTAAGGCCTCCAAATTATACTGAAATAAAATAACAAATCCTCTACTCTGTCAGCACATTGGCTTCTTGTCAACAATGTTTTCTTTCAGCTTATTTAATTTTCATTTGTCCAGAAACGACAGGTAGGTTTTTCAAAATGGGCCCAGTACACATCATAGACATACAGAATAGTTGGGCATTATGGGTGGAATGTATAAATATCGAAGGTTATATTGGCCTTTGTCCTTAGGATAGCACTCTAGCGATATACAGTGTTGGAACGTTCCCAGAAGAGCATCCAAGATACAAAGACTCAAATAACCATGGACGGTACGGTGGCACAGTGGTTAGCACTGCTGCCTCACTGCTCCAGAGACCTGGGTTCAATTCCCAGCTTGGGTCACTGTCTGTGCGGAATTTGCACGTTCGGCCCGTGTCTGCATGGGTTTCCTCCAGGTGCTCCAGTTTCCTCCCACAGTCCAAAGATGTATTGGTTAGGTGGATTCGCGAGGCTAAATTGCCCCCTAGTATCCCAGGATGTGTAGGGATAAATATGTGGCGTTATGGGGATAGGTGGGATTGTTGTTGGTGCAGACTCAATGGGCCGAATGGCCTCCTTCTTGCATTGTAGAGATTCAATGGTTTCTTAAAACTGGGTGAAAAAGAGTGGAAACAACAACCAGAACAATTTACATAAAATCCATGGTGTTTATCTGTGCTTTGTATTTCTTACGAATGTGTTCAGCGGTAATGTGTGAAATGTGAAACACTGACGTAATCCAGTGAAACTAGGTGCAACAACATCAGATCTAACTTAGGACTTGATAACTGTGAGAAGAACACCATCTCGATCTTCAGAGGCTCCCGTTCAGATACTGTAGCTTGCCATCTTGTGTGCTCCCGCTAAGTAGCTGCTGCGTTCTAACGTTTTGCAAACAGCGGCTAAACATGTTTCGATGATGTCAGTCTATTAAGATGTTGCAACACTTAAAAACCAAGAAAGCTGGATTTTGCAGTTATAATGACATTGCAGCTGTCAACATTTATCGTCATCACTTTGTGAAAATGATAGCAACTTCTGTCATCCACACATGCGCAGTTAAATGCAGAAATCCAGAGTTTCCTGTCAATGATTCCCTTGCTCTTGAATCACTTGCAGATGGAAATCATCTGAAAATTACTGAATGGAGGTGAACTCCCACTTTTTAATTCTATTATCCTTGTTGTAAAGACCTTTGAACACGTTCTTCCTTCCTGAATGAGGTGGAGCTGAACTTTTAACAATGCATCAGCTAATAATTATTGAATTATTGGCCTTGGAAAAACAAAGGAGATAGTCATCGACTTCAAGAAGCGCAGTGGAGAACATTCCCCTGTCTACACCAATGGGGGTGAAGTACAAATGGTCGAGAGCTTCAAGTTTTTAGGTGCCCAGATCACCAACAACCTGTCCTGGTCCCCCTATGCTGATACTATAGTTAAGAAAGCCCCCCAATATCTCTACATTCTCAGAAAGCAAAGGAAATTTGGCATATCAGCCACAACTCTCACCAATTCTACAGATGCACGATAGAAAGCATTCTTTCCGGTTGTATCACAGCTTGGTATGGCTCCTGCTCTGCCCAAGACCGCAAGAAACTACGAAGGGTCGTGAATGTAGCCCAATCCATCACATAAGCCAGCCTCCCATCCATTGACACTGTCCACAATTCCCACCGCCTCGGCAAAGCAGCCAGCATAATTAAGGATCCCACGCACCCCGGATATTCTCTCTTCTACCTTCTTCCGTCGGGAAAAATATACAATAGTCTGAGGTCACGTACCAATCAATTCAAAAACATTCCGATTTCCTGCTGCTATCAGACTTTTGAATGGACCTACCTTGCATGAAGTTGATCTTTCTCCACACCCGAGCTATGACTGTAACACTACATTCTGCACTCTACATTCTGCGTCTCTCCTTTCCTTCTCTATGAACAGTATGCTTTTTTTGTATAGCGCGCAAGAAACAATACTTTTCACTGAATTATGTGACAATAATAAATCAAATCAAATCAAAAACTCATTTTATTGTTGTGGAATACCAAAGTTTGCTATTCTATAATAAAAATTTAATGTATTTTTAAAACAATTAAGATTATTTTGTTTTAAATTTGTTTATGACATTTCAGTTTCTACCTTAATCTCATATGTCTGAATCTTTATTTTACTTCCTGCAGGATTATGAAAAGAAAATTGAATGATAACACCTTTGTACTTCCTGGTTTGTTGTCTATGAAAATTCTTCAAAGTGATTGGCCGCTGAGCCTGCTTGATGGCTACACTGCTGCTGGGTGCCAGAGAGCCCCTGTAGCTCATGCCAAAATGGAATTAACATTGGGAAAGGTGAAATCCATGCCAGGGAACTGATTATATCTTTTTGGGCAGCCTTCGTCAAGACTGAAGATGAACACTGCAATGTGTCAAAGTTGACCACAAAATCCCAGCCATTGTCTTGACTGCTGAATAGATGCATTTCCAATTGATGCCAATTCTTTCAACCTCAGAACTACAGTGGGGTTATCATTATGATATGTTGGGTGGATAGTATTCAGACCACATGACACCATTTCAGCCGTAATTGCACTACTGAGACAAATCCTGGCTTGTGCCTTTAGGGTAATCATGCATTATGCCAATTGATAAAATTGAGACTGGGGAATTATTTTTTGTCACATTCTTTGAGACACTTCCAAATGCACTACAAATGATCTAGGCTCTGTAATGTAGATGTGAGTTAGACATACATCTTTTAACAGGAAAAAAGCAAGCTAGGTTGGTGCAAAAGAGAACAACTGCTAGACATGGGCAGGGTTTCAGTTCTGATCAGAACCATCTTTAGGTCAGCCAATCTCATTAATTTCCACAGGTAACTGATGTATCTCATTCATTTTCTACTTAAAGCAGCTGAGTGATGATTAGATTTAAACCCATAACAAAGAAAGGACCAGCTACAATGGAATTTTCTAATTGCTTTTCACATTGGCAGCATAGCAGAGCAATCTCACACAGTTCACAAATGGGAATAGTGGCAGTGGCGAGAGAGGGCCACAATGTATGTCCTAGATAATAATTTTATGTTCGTTAGATTGCAATGCACTATTGTTCTGCCGAGATAAGTCCCCTTGCAAAAGCCTTTTCATCTGTTACTACCAATATCTATATTAAATTCCATGTATGTCGTATTTGATGGATTATACACTGTATAAATCCTGTCATTTGTTGACACTAGAATGCTTTTGTTTGAAGCTATCCATTTGCGCAACGTATCTTGGCATTGCCAGGGAGCCTATCATTAGCACTGACTGCAACATATCTGATGGAGGGAGACACCAAAATGGGAAGTTTAATTATAATTTTTATTAAGTCATTTTTGTCGTAAGGATATCAAGCAAGCCTGCATTACATGGATTGTTAGTTTTTTTAAGAACCATCAAGCTTAATGAATAAAAAGCACCAGCTGATAAAATGCAGCAGGGAAGAAGATATTCACCCCAAGGTGCAATGCCCAAAGCTGAGAGCAGCACCCGCATGGGATGTGAGTAAGTGAATCATCATTTTGTCACTTTGTGTTCCAACCCCCTGGGAGATAAAGGTCAACATTCCAGTTCGCTTTCTTATTAGTTTGTGAACCTGCATATACAAACAGTCAAACCCTTTTTGTTCCTCCACAGTTACTTTTACTCACCAATTTGAAACTTGCAGTGAGCCATTCCATATTCTAACCTGTTCCAGGAAAAATGCCCTCTCTAAACTCACTAGCCTTGGCTCCATCAATTCTCCCAGCTGGCTGAGTTAGTTCTGGAATGTCGCTTGAACCTGAGAAAGTTGCTAAGTTCCTCTTTCAGATTCATCCTGGCACGGAGGCCCTGCTGCCTCACAGGCTCAGAGAGCCAGGTTTAATTCCAGCCTTGGGTGGACTATCTATGTGGAGTTTGCACATTCTCACTGTGTCTGCGTGGTTTTCCTCTGATGCTCCGGTTTCCTTCCACACTCCAAAGATGCGCAGGTTAGATGGATTGGCCATGCTAAATTGCCCCTTAGATTCAGGGGGATTAGCAGGGTAAATATGTGGGGTTACGGGGATAGGGTCTGGGTGGGATTGTGGTCAGTGCAGTCTCAATGGGTCAAATGGCCTCCTTCTGCACTGGAGGAATTCTATGATTCTATGAACACGTGCAGTGAGCATGAAGAGGACTAAGACATTAGAAAAGGCGAATTGTGAGAAGATAAAGGCATGAACTATGGTTTCAGTAAGATAGAGGCAGAGGGAGGTCTTGTTGAGGAGGTGTAGGTACACCCAACATCATCCAACCTACACTACATTGTCTACAATAGTTCAAGAAGGCAGCTCACCACCAGCTTCTTGAGGATAACTAGAGATGGACAGCAAATGCTGACAATGCTCCCAACACATGAAAGAATTTTTAAAATGTGGTACAATGCAGTCTTGGCAATAGGATCATACAATGCGAAGGAGGCCCTTTGGCCCATCAAGTCTTTGGATTGTGGGAGGAAACCGGAGCACCTGGAAGAAACCCACGCAGACACGGGGATGATGTGCAGACTCCACAAAGACAGTGCCCGAGCTGGAATTGAACCCGGGTCCCTGGCACTGAGAGGCTGCAGTGCTAACCAGTGTGCCAATGTGTCGCCCCTTGTCTTAGGCACATTGCACAACTCGGGCATCCACACCAAATTATCTGAGGATGGGGCACTTACTGGAACTGCCATCGCATTAACAGCTATGTGGATTTAAACTTTATACTAAGGCTGGATGGTATGTATTTATTCGAAACCAAAAAAAAATCTGAAGACACAAAAACACATGATCAAGGATCAGTTATCCCAACCTCATTGTACAACAGTCTGATGTTACCAAAAAGCGGGATTCAATGAGTGACAATCCGAAGCGTTTTCTCAAGATCCTGAACAATTGCACGATATTCAAACTCAAATATTCCAGCAGATGTTGTTGGTCAGAACCCTTTAATTGCTTCAAAGGATGGATTTTGCAATATGTTTCATCCACTGGGTGAGATTCCCTATTGTCAATTGCGTAATTAAAGTTGACCTTATAAAGAAAAGCAGTGTCAAATTAATAGTACTTTCATGCGAGCACACTTTTCTTAATGTAAATAGGACTTGACAGTGACAGCAGGTCAAGTCATTGAGGGGTATGAGGTTCCATCATTAACTTTGCACCATTTACGTGCACCAGTAATGGGGAGGCGGTGGCATAATGGTATTATAAAGTTTAATTATTATTGTCACAAGTGGGCTTACATTAACACTGCAATGAAGTTACTGTGAAAATCCCCTTGTTGCCACACTCCGGCACCTGTTTGGGTACAGTGAGGGAGAATTTTGCATTGGCAATGCACCTAACCAGCATGTCTTTTGGATTGTGGGAGGAAACCGGAGCACCCGCTGGAAACCCACGCAGACACAGGGAGAACGTGCAGACTCCGCACAGACAGTGACCCAAAGCGGGAATTGAACCCAGATCCCTGGCGCTGTGAGACAGCAGTGCTAACTACTATGCCACCGTTCCCCCCTGCATCACTAGGCAATTAATCCAGAAGCTTAGCTAATATTCTGGGGACCCAGGTTCAAATCCCACCAGCAGATGGTGGAATTTGAATTTAATTTTTAAAATCTAGAATTCAGAATCTACGATGACCATCAAAGCACTGTCGATTGTCGGAAAAACCCATCTGTTTCACTATTGTCCTTTAGGTAAGGAAATCTACGTTCTTACCTGGCCTGGCCTACATGTGACTCCAGAGCCACAACAATGTGGTTGACTCTCAATTGCCCTCTGAAATGGCCTAGGAGGCCATTTGGTTGTTTCAAGAAGGCAGCTCACCACCACCTACTCTAGGGCAACTAGGGGTGGGCAATAAATGGTGGTCTGCCAGCGACGCCTATGTCTCACAAGTGAATTTTTAAAAAAGTCATTTGGATTGCTTAGCCTTGAACTGATCTCACAATTGCAAACTGACTAGTAATCTTCCTCTCTCCATGTAGAACACTAGGATCACGATTTGTTTGCTGTGGTCGAACCTGAGAGGATTAGAGAGCCTGAAACTGTGCACTCACTTTTTTTTCCTATTTGAAAAGAGTAATATTTCTTTCTATAGATTTCATGCAGAGAATGAGGTGATAGAGCCGTGAATTACTGCTGTCACAGATTCTGGATGGAACTGACATGGATACTGGACTAAGGAATTTGGTTATTTTACAATTTATGTCTCAAGTTTGCTGCTGATCATCCATCATGATAACATTTTGGACTGAATTCCTTCAATAAACCATTTTCATATTTTTTAGTCTTCCTGCTTTCAGCAATGCCACAGACAGAATGATGTGTTATATTAACTCTCATCTTCTATTTGGTGTAGTTCCAAGTGTGTGTAATTGCAATAAATAAAAGTGCATTAACTCTCCAAGCTCTCAACCACATCAATACAGCAAAAAGCTATAGAAATGAATTGAAGTATTGACTAAAGTCAATCATCTGATCCTGGATTAGTTGAATACAAGGGGCCGTTTCAGTTCTTGCCTGGTTGACCCGGGCAGTATTTTCAATCTCATGAAAAAAATATGAGAGCTTGCCTAAAGCTGATTAAGACAGCGAATCGCTGAGCTACACAGACCAGGAAGGGTTGCAGGTTCAATCCTTGATCCATGTTGAGCTAGTTGATCTCAACTCAAGGGACTAGAAATGTCAACACTTCCGCTCTTGATTGCCATCTACTGACCCCAGCTAGTAGTGAGCTTACATGGGTTGTTAAGCGAGGACACAATTAGGATCAGCTTTATTGTACCTCCCCCAGGGGCCTACTACAACCACACGTCTTGATTCAGACATAAATAATAGCCACTCAGGCAAGGTCCCGGAGTGGAGGCCACCCATGGATCTGCACTATAATAAGAGGCCTGACAGAGAGAATGAAAGAAAATTGTAAAGAAGATCTGAATGAATAGATAAAGATATAAATAGATCGATAACAGAATTTCTAACATGTAGTTATTATTAGGATTTGAACACAGGATGGGATCAGTGCCTGAGGGCTGAAGTATAAGGATGCATCAGACAGTCATGAAGGCCTCAAGGGCCATGCAGGCCTCAATAAAATCGTTTCGACCTGTCGTCAGACCGAGACGGCTCGAGGCCAAGTGAAGCAATGCAGACCACGTTTGATGGTGCCCAGTGCTTCATTTGCCCTTTCCGCTCACAAAGATTCCACATAAAGCCATATTTTCTTTAAATTTAACTTAACCTCTTTGGCTCTGCCTTGGTTCATCTACGTCAAAGTTAGTTCCATGCAAGCCACTTGAATGTTGAAGTTAACATGCGATACAATGTTGATGAAGTCATTCATTGCATGTCAACTTTTAGTTTTAAATGAATCCCCAGCTGTTTACATTGGGAGTCTCACTGGCTGTAAATTAAGTTTAAGTTTATTTATTAGTGTTACAAGTAGGCTGACATTAACACTGCAATGAAAATCCCCTAGTCGCCACACTCCAGCACCCGTTTAGATACACTGAGGGAGAATTTAGCACGGCCAATGCACCTGTTGTGGGAAAAATCCACTAGTAGTCAGACTTCGAGATTCAGAAAATACGATTTATTAAACGGAGCTCCGTGGAGAAAAGCGCTATGTTCATAGAACACTTTTTCTCAATTGTATACCGGGAGCGGTTCAATTTTATACCCTTTACACAATGGGTAGACCGGTGATTCGAAGATTATCACATTTACAAGTATTTAACATTTCATGAATGGGTACATTTCCCCATATTTACAAGAATACAAACAGGTATAGACATTTAGCATTTTATGAATGGGTCTATCAATGGCTAGTTTCGTCTTGTGCGGGTGCTAATTGGTTCCCTCGCATTCATATTTCCCGCCTTCCTCTAGCATTAATCTAAACTCTTTGTTTAGGGGTTTCCTTATCTTAAAGATGTTTCGACCCTTGGTTTTGGCTTCCTGAGGTGTTTGTTTGCTATGAGTCACTGTCTGTACTTTGTAAGTGGTTTGTCTGTCAGGATTCTGGCTTGACGTTATTTCTGAAAAGCGGGAGCCTGTGGCTGTTTTTCTGGCTTCTTTCCCAGTTAACCCTGTGTGTGCCAGGCAGCCATTTCAGAGTGTGCTTTCTTGTGCTGCCATTTTAAAGTGTGCCCCCCTTGTATTTTCCCCTTACACACCTAACCTGCATGTCTTTTGGACTGTGGGAGGAAACCGGAGCACCCAGAGGAAACCCATGCAGACACAGAGAGAACATGCCGATTCCGCGCAGACAGTGACCCAAGCCAGGAAACGAACCCGGGTCCCTAGAGCTGTGCGGCAGCAGTGCTAACCACTGTGCTACCATGCCGCCCATGGCCAGAAAGGTGGATTAGGGCAAGACAAAGGGAGTGGGGAGATCGCCAACATCAATTTCAAGGCATTCTGATGCAAATATACTAATTTTGATTGTTGCAACGTCATCTAAGGCAAACATATTACATAGGTCTCAGTTGCATTCTAATTGAAAGCATAACGTGGTAAATTGTCCAGGCCTAATCTTGGGAGGCTTGGCCCCCTGTCTTTGAATGTAAAATCCCAAGCAAATGCAGATGAGCGTACTCAGTCATCCTTTCACTATTGGCAGTCATATAAAATTGGATTTTAAAGGGGAGCACCTTCCTATAGCCTTGGAACTTCAGAAGTTTCATTGATTGATTTGGAATACTGTGAGCAGCTTTGGGCCTGATACCTAAGGAAGGGTGTGCTGGCCTTGGAGGGGGTCCAGAGGAGGTTCACAAGACTGATCCCAGGAATGAAGGGTTTGTCATATGTGGAGCGGTTGAGGAGTCTGGATCTATACTCGGTGGAGTTTAGAAGGATGAGGGGGGGTCTAATTGAAAACTTACAGAATACTGAGAGGCCGAGATAGAGTGGATGTGGAGAGGGTGTTTCCACTCGTGGGAGAGACTAGAACTCGAGGGCACAACCTCAGAGTGAAGGGGCACTCCTTTAAAACTGAATTTCTTCAGCCAGAGGGTGGTAGATCTGTGGAACTCATTGCCACAGAGGGCCCTGGAGGCCAAATCTTTGATTGCTTTTAAGACCGAAATAGATTGGTTCTTGATCAATAAGGGGAACAAGAGTTATGATGACAAGGCAGGAGAATGGGGATGAGAATCATATCAGCCATGATTGAATGGCGGAGCAGACTCGATTAGCCGAATGGCCAAATTCTGCTCTTATATCTCATGGTCTTATGATTTTCTCCTGGTGGCATTAATGCAATAAGTGCGGGCTAACTTTAAGAACAAGGTCAAGAGAGCACAAAATTGACACAAATACCGTACAACACACAGCATCATTACATCTCACTGCTACTGAAGAGCTGTCCAGTTTGCACACCAATTGTGGATGGGAAAATCATTCAGCCTGTGTTGACACAAAAATACATTTAGTGCACGTTTTGCAATAAAAACACATTTAACTGAAATGCAAAAAAATAATACAATTCTAGTTGGGTTTGCTTTGGCACATTATGGAGCAGGCTATGAAGGTGAAGCTGACATTAGAAATTCGGCATACTGGTGTAAATGAACTTAACTGTGTTTAAGGTGCTGATCTGACATGCTGATTCCACTTTGTAACGCATACTTATTGGATTGGATTTTCTGGTATCCTGGTGGCAGCAGGTTTGCAGCCTAGGGTTCCATAAAATACCATGGGTGCCGTGCCTGTGGCGTACTTGCCTTCTCCTAGAATCACAGAATCCCTACAGTGCAGAAGGCAGCCATTTGGTCCATTGAGTCTGCATCAACTCTCTCACAGAACAATTTACTCAGGCTCTATCCCCATAGCACCGTATATTTACCCCACTTATACTCCTAAACTTTACATCTTGGGACACTAAGGGGCAATTCAGCATGGCTAATCCACCTAACCCGCACACCTTTGGACTGTGGGAGGAAATCGGAGCACCCGGAGGAAACCCATGCAGACACGGGGAGAACGTGCAGACTCCACACAGACAGTGACCCAAGGCCAGAATTGAACCTGGGTCCTTGGCGCTGTGAAGCAGCACTGCTAATCATTGTGCCACCTTGGCACCTGTAATTGTCTGCTGCAATTTTACCAGCACTGGGGGAGATACAAGCAGTCCACTCACCCATTAACTAGTTGAGGCCCTAAAGTGGAAAATTAATGGGAGTGAAACATCCAGCCTGGCAGTTCGCACTGAGCAGTCGGTAAGGGAGGAACTGCCTCTGTAATGGGCCCCCTGTACCCATCAGAGCCCTTCTTCCCCCTCTCACTCCGACAGGTGACTCTGTTATCTAGGCTTGTTGAACACAGCACATATCTACGTGGCAAGCCACTGGAGTCAGGGTTAGTGTACTACCAACATTTTAATTTGGGATGAGTAGGGAACCTGGTAAGTCCAACCCTTTATGACACTTCACTATCGTCTTTATCTTATTTAGCAGGAATGGAGGGACTTCAGATTTTTTAAAGTGGGTATTTTGGAACACTCCATGTCCAAATGCAGCAGGACCTGGCCAACATTCAGGATGGGACTGATAAGTGGCAAGTAACAATCATGCCACACAAGTGCCAGGCAATGCTCATCTCCAACAATGATGTTCACTCACCTGATGAAGGAGCAACGCTCCAAAAGCTCGTGATACCAAATAAACCTGTTAGACTTTAACCTGATGTTGTGAAACTTCTTACTATCTCCAACCATCTCCCTATGACATTCAATTGTATCACCTTCTCTAAAACCCCCACTTTTAACATCCTGGGGTTATCATTGACCAGAAACTGAACTGGAGCAGCGTATAAATATTGTGGCTGCCAGATTGGGTCAGAAGTGGGAATCCTGTGGTGAATAACTCACCTCCTGACTCCTCAAAGCCTGTCCTCCATCTACAAAGCATAAGTCAGGCGTTTGATGGAATACTCACCACTTGCCTGGATGAGTGCAGCTCCAACAACACTCAAGAAACTTGGCACAATCCAGGACAAAAATGTCTGTTTGATTGACAACCTACCTACCATCTTCAACATTCACTCCCCCCACTGCCCATGTGCAGCAAGAACAGAGTGTACCACCCACAGCAAGCTTGCCCAACCTTTTTGTGCAGGGTGGAGGGTATGCATTTCCATCTTTTTCTCACTCCAGGGTCCAATGAGCAAATGTTGGAAAGCTTTGGGGGTAGTTTGCCGTCCGTTCATGCTGGCGGAATTTTCTGATCCCGTTGCAGTGATTTGACTGAGCGTCAAATTCTCTGTCCCTGCTTCCAGCAGCAGTGGGTGTGAATGGCTGGAAAATTCCAGCCTCGGTTTAGCACAACGTTAAACATGATTTTTTTAAATATTGAAGGATAAACAAAATAATCAACTTGCTGAGCAAAAATGAAGCAATGTCAAAGCAATGCACTGATCATTTTAAAAATAGTAATCAATATGGATGACTATTAGAGTGTGAGAATGTGTGTGTCTGGCTCACTCCAGTCTTAACCTACACTCAACCACTGTGAGAATGGGTGTGAGCATGTGTTAGTGTGTTGGAGTAAGGGTGAATGAGAATCCAAGTGAGCCAGACACACTAACACACATACACACACAGTCCCTATTTGTCTCACAAAAAGGGCAGGATTTTCCGGCCACACTCACCCTGAAACTGGAAAGTCTCACCCAAGGTCAACGGGCCTTTCCATGGGCCGTCCCTCGCCCGCTATGGTTCCTGTGGGGGGGGCGGAATGGGAACATTTGCTCCAAAATCTCTGGGTGGGGTTTATGGCTGCTCCCCCAACTCTCCCCCTGCAGCTGGTTACCTTGCATCTTCATTTTTAGAAGGTCCATCTTCCTTTTTCAATTGTGGGTCAGTGATGTTGGGCATCTTTTCAGTAGAACATTAACCTGCCCTTTTTTTCTGAGATGCAGATGAAACTGTAATGTGTTTCCAAGGCTTGCTATTTTTTAATGATGATAGTATGGGCTAGTTACGTACTTACTGAACAGTGCTGAGTAACACTTTATGCTCCAAATACAATTATAAGATACTGCAAAATATAATATCTTAGTAAATAAATTAGAAGAAAAGGAAAAGAACAAGCTTGCATTTTTATGGTGATTTTTATGACTTCAGATGTCACAAATCGCTTTACAGCTAATTCCCCCCATACTGCCCATTCCCATCCGTGACTGTAAGATCCCCCTCACCGCCTGCTCTCCACTGCCTCCCCCATGCCTGCAAGTTTCTCCTCACCACACATAACTGGAAAACCCCCACCATGGACTCCTCTGGCACTGCTCCAGCAGTGCCCCTTGGCACAGGTTGGCACTGTGTTCACATAATTGTTCACATGTGTGAAGAAAATGTTTCTTCTTAATATTGCTGGGGTCAATGTGGTATTCTGTAACAAAGGTTTGAGGGGGTCTTGTGTGCATGAGTGTATGACTAATTTAAGTAAGCTGGGGATTGAGTGTCTACATGATTGAGGGCATCGAAGGGGTAGGTGTGAAAGGCAAGCATTTGAAATGAATAGGTAAAAGTTTATTTATTTATTAGTCATTAACACTGCAATGAAGTTACTGTGAAATTCCCCGAGTCACCACACTCCGGTGCCTGTTCAGGTCAATGCACCTAACCAACATGTCTTTCAGGCTGTGGGAGGAAACTGGAGCACCTGGAGAAAACCCATACAGATCCGGGGAGAACGTGCAAACTCCACACAGACAGTGACCCAAGCCGGAATCGAACCCAGGTTCCTTGCACTGTGAGGCAGCAGTGCTAACCACTGTGCCCAATAAGGTGAGGTTAGACGCTTTACAAGTAAAAACAACATGGATATAGATTTGCATTAGTAGATAAGTGAGGATATTGATGTTTAGCTGTTCAATTTCAAAGGGAGGCAAGAAGGAGTTTACAACTTAGAAAAGGTCATAAGGAAATAAAGCAAAGTTATGAAATTTTATCTTACTCAAATATAGTGACCACTGTGAGAACATAAAATATTTTTGTATCCTGGAACAAGTTTAATTCAAAGAAGGGTAAGGACAATGGGAAAAGGCAAAAGAGAATAAACCTTATTTAAAGCGAGGTTGGAAGCTGTGCTGGGTGTGGCCATATAAGATCTCCTGAAGAAAATGCTTCATGCTGAGACAGAACCGTGAAGAAGTGAAGTGAGTAGCCTTCAGCCACCCGAGACCAGTATCTGGTTGTTCCAGGAAGCAGGGTTTTCATTTAAAGACTTGAATTTCTGATAATACCTCTCCAACAGCAACAGTGAATTGTGCTTTGTGGTAATATTTCTGGAATGTTATTGATTAAATTGCCTAACAGGATGTTTATTCGTGAATCATGGTCACAATGAATGCTTGTCTGAGTTTCAAGTCACAGAATCACAGAATACTACAGTGCAGAAGAAGCCCTTCAGCCCCTTGAGTCTGCATCGATGCATGAAAGTCCTAATAGGTTTCAGCAAAATTAATGTTTCACTCATCTGAGATTCAATGACAGCCTTAAGTTTTTGTAAAAATAGATTGTGCCTTTGATGTGATTTCATGTTTGCTTACACAAGCTAATAGGATTGAAAGTATTAGATGGGTTTTCCTATAACAGAATGCATTTTTTCCTCAGTAACATTGATAGTGTGTTTGATGGAGGTTATATGATGGTGAGAGGTTTATTTATTTCCCCAAAGAATATAACATATTTTCCATGGACATTGCACAGAATCTGAGGACTGTACATCGTGCATATTAGTTGAGTGACTATGAGATGTGCATGGAAGGGGGCGAGAAATGGCAGAGGTGAGTGGTTGTGGGTAGTGGAGGTAGTGAAGGATGAGAGTCAGGGGGCCTTTACATAATTTTAGGAGCTGTGCTGCTGTCACTGAGACCTGAGGTGGGCCATCTCAGCAGCCCATCTCCACACCCAAACTCCTCTCACACAGGTTTGCATCTTGCAAATGCATTACCAACCTAACGCCGGTGGCAAAAGACAAAAATCCTGGGCAAAATCGCACCCCAATCACAAGTACAGTTTGTAAGCTGCAAAAATGGTAGAACTTGCAAAACCTGCTCCCAGGAGAAAATTCAGCCCTTGGTTTCACTGCAAAAACTCTTGCAAAAGTTAGCATTTGCTGAATTAAGTGAATCCAGGTTTTGGCTCCATGTTAAGTTCTTAATTACTTTAAAACACTCTGGCCCTGAAAGAGTAAATTTACATTTGTTAAGCACAAAATGTCTTCATTGTGCTAAGAAATTTCATATACTTTTGACATTGTTCAATAGTTTGGTTACAGTATTTTAGTTTCTGCCTTAATCCCATGTGTACATCCCAATCATTTATTTTACTATCTGTAACATGTCAAATTGGAAGTGAAGGGATTCGGTGATTGTTACTACCTGGTTTGCTATCTTTGTGAATACTTCTATGAGATTAGCTGCTTTTCCTGCTAGATCATGTCTCTTTCACTTAGGTTCAGATTCAAATTTACATCAGCGCAAGGAGATAACATTGGAAGAGAAGTAGCTAAATCTTTCTGTGCAGCTTTCTTAGAGATCAACAGCAACTACCGTTGTTCCCTGCTGTTGTCCCCTGTCTATCTGAGAGGATGGCATCTCTGACAGCACTCCCTCAGTTTTCCACCAAAATGTCAGCCTAGATTATGTGCTCACATTTCTAGAATAGGATTTGGGACCTGTAACCTTCTAACTCAGAGGTGAGAGAGAGCACGACTGAGCGAAGCATTTTCATGCATATCATCCAAAGCTGTGCTGCAAATACAATTTTAGTTTTAAAAAACTCCTTATTTCTCCCTATAATACTGTAAGTTTATCCAGTAAGTAACTGAGCCTCACAGATCTAAATTGTCGCAGATTGATCCCAGTTTTTGCTGCACTAAGTGGGTTAGTAAGGCGAGAATCAATCAGATATTATTCTCCTCCTTGCTATGTGGCAAGATACTGCTGAAAAGCATGCTTGTTAATATGCATAATGTTAGGATCATGCTCAGTCATAAGGCCTGCAGCTGACTCCTGCTGGAATTGTACATGCGGTCATCACTGAGGAGAGGATTAAGCTCAACTGTGAAGCACCCACAACTTGCCAACAGCTCACTGTCACGTCGAGACGGCCACTGGGGAAAAGCTCTTGGCAGAATCTGGCATCCATTAACTTGCAAACCACCAAGGGTTCCGTGCTCTGAGGAGAGATGAGACTGAAAAATATGGCGAAGAAAATTGTTAACAAAAACCTGTGTTCCTTTTTCTCTCCCTAAACTAAAAACTGAACTTTACCAGATGGAGGGTCAATCCAAATGTTAAATAAAATGCAGTTCTTGGTGTCGGTGTGAAATTAGGAGGGTGGCAAGAGAAGAGCGGCCAAAGAAAGCCACAATGAATAGCAGCCAATGCACTCGGAGACTTGAGGTGAAGATGAAATGAAAAGTCAGTAATGGAATGTGTTACGTTAATGTCAATTATGTTTTTTACCCTTCAGGTTGACTGATATTTGAAAGTTGAGGAGATGATTGAACCTGTTAGGCCTTTGCGGTGACACCAAACAAATTTTGCAAATTCAAGCTCTCCCAATTCAACTCCAATACTGCGCTGTGTGCAATGTGTAATGTATAAAGTTAGTTCAACAGCCCAGCAAAATATATGGACTGACCGACTTTGATTGGCCTAATGGCTAGGTAAATTGTTTCTGGAAAAATTTAGTGGGGTCATTTAACTGCAGGTTACTGGTGGCTTAAAAGGAAATGCTGTACATGAATTGACTTGCAAATAATGCTTTGGTGCAAATCTAAAGCTATAAGTGGAGGAAGGGGGCGGGGGGGGGGAGTGGTGGGGGGCCAAGAGGTGCGAGAGGCCCTCTTGGGCAACACTTAAAAGGGATTGGGAACATGTGGACAGGGGATTAATTCCTGGCGTCTAGACCCAAGGCAGATCACCCAAACACAGTGCAACACCATCACTGACGTTCTTTGTTCTCCTTGCCTGCCAAGCTGACACCCAATAGAAGGGAGTGGACCAGGGTCACAGATGAACAGGAACACCTGATCTTCTGAGATCTAAGGAGAAGGTGGCTTTCTGAACCATGACAGAGCCCGTTGGTGTCAAGTATTCTTGAAAATGTTCAAGATGATAACATGGTCTGACCTTGTTCCCTTTCCCAGCTCCCATTGCTCCCTTGTCCTGCTACCTGGATAATGAGCAAACTGCTGGTAGTGTGACCAGGTACCCCTTGCTTTTCAACCCAGCTCCCCTTCCCTCAACACAACCTTCCCCTACTGACTTTCTGCCTTCAGACACCCAAGAGCTTTCACCTACCCAGCCACTGCAGAGGAGGAGAGGAACAACACAATAGAACTGATTACGGACCCTTGTCACTGACAGTCTCCTTCAGAGATTGGTATTTCACATTCCTTATAGCTGGGATCTTACACATGGTGAGTCACTGGACACAACAGGACTAAACTACACCAGAAGGAATGATGATTTGTGTGTCAGCTCTGTGGAGGGCAATGTCACAGATTAGCTCTGTGACAGACGGTGCAGATGAGGATCTCAGTGGTGAGGCTCAGAGGAGAATGCTGATGGAAATGCACATCAAGATGTGTGCAGTGTTGGCCATCCAAACTCACTTGCTTCATAGTCACAAAGTTTGGAGGAGATAAAGCAGAGATGAGAAAAGTGTCTGTGCCCTTCTTAAGATGATGCTCCTTGTGTGCAGCATGCACGGAGCCCCAGGAGGGCAGTCGGCTTCTGTAGCATCATCCCTGCCAGCAATATAGATCCAGGTTTTGGGTGGGATTCCTCCAAAAACATTCTAAGTGCCGCATTTGTGTAAAAACTGGAGTAAATACCACTGGTTTTTCAGCAGGAGTTTCAAAATGAATCTCCCACATTCTGTGCACTGCAGAGTGCACTCGCAAGAATCTCATTAAAAATCTGTGGGGCCTATTCACGCCTGAGAGGCCGGCAGCATAGCGCTGAGCGGGGCACTGCGCATGCGTCGATCTGTCATAGCAGAGATTGGCAAGTGCGCAGTAGCCCCGCACTGCCGGCCTCCCGATCGCTGGCCAGCCCTGCGATCCTGTATTGCTGGCTGTGTGACCTCCCCACCGCACCCCCCTCGATCGCTGGCCTCACCGGATGTGTCCGGGCCAGCCCCAAAACCCCTCCCCCCCCCCAATGCCACCGGTAGGCCAGACACCCCTCACCCCCACCCCCGCAGTCCCGACCACCCCCCCTGCAGTCCTGACCCCTCCAGCAGGCCGACACCCCCCCCCCCCCCCCACCCACCCAATGGCCAACCCCAGTCACTGGCTTCCCTGTCTCTGTCACTGCTGACTGCAGAGTAGCAGCTGTAACCCCCACCCCCACCGATCTCCCTGCCAAAGACCCCACCTCCCTGTAGGCCCCACCCCGGCCCCACCCCCCTTGGCACTGCCTGATGCCCATTTTGGGCTGTGCCAACATGCCCCCTGGGCATTGCCACTTTGCCCCTTGGGTCGTGCCGGGGGCCAGGCTGGCACTGCCAAGGTAGCAATACCCAGGGGGCCCCTCTCTCACCCCCGATCTCCTGGGTGCCTTGATGGCCCCCTTCACTACAGTGGGGTCGGGCCGCCAGCTTTCCAATGGTGGGGAGCTGTTGCAAACCCTGCTGTTGTGAAACACTCCTGGCGGGTGGGAGGCAGGAAGAGGCTGGCAGGCCCGGAGACTTCAGTCTGCTCGTGGGATGCAAATCCTCATTATAATAATTTACACAGCTCTGCACCGATTTCTGGTGTGGAGCTGGTGATGCCAGAAACCCAGTGGCTGGAGATGCACGGAGGCCATGGCATTCAACAGGAAGCCCACGTCACGAGAGCAGTGCACTGGGCTGCGAGAATCGCCCTCTTTATGTTTGACCTTTTTCAGATGTGCTTCAAAGCTTGTGTTCTTGTGCAATCGAATGGAAGCATAACAGAGATGAGAAGCTGATGAGATTGAATTATAAACTAAATCTGAAAACAGGGGTGTGAAGAAGCCCTTTGGACGTGACATCGTCTGGGACCATGCAGACTTGCAGAAGCATTTAGAAACAATGCATTATCCATTTTGGTACAAGTGTCGACGAGGCAATTCTTCACAAAGCGCCCAGAGGACATTCTCCCTCAGGGTTATTTGTACGTTGCAGGATTATGCGATTGCATGCAATTATGCTAATTCTTGGACCATAAAGGGAGTTAGCAACAAGACATGCCTATTGCGCGGGGAGTGGAATGTTCTGATCTTTGTACAATCGGCGTATACAGTTGTCGATGTAACAACAATCAAATATATTTCAGAATTGATCTGATGAAAGATCATTGAGTTGAAACGTTCACCATGTTGCGGTGAACTTACAGGCCGGTATTTGGGGGTCTGCCGATAGCTGCGAGTGTCTCTCTCTTACAGGCCTTGAAATTTCAAAGGCTGGGGAATGCTGCACTGGGGTAACTCCGCAGGAGAGAGCGCTGAACCAGGCTCATCGTTTATACCTGACCGGTAGCTTGATACCTATATCACACAGCCATCCCAAAACCGCCACCAAGGCCTGAGTGATTCTCTTCCTTGTTGGTGGGACAATGGCCACTCTGCACCCACTCCACTCGAGTAGGTCTCCTAGAGAGAGAACAGAGAGGCTCTGTTCTTTATCTCCTGACCAGCAGTCTCCCTTGAGTGAGCGGGTTCGAATTGCTCAGATCACCCTCGGTTCTAGACTCCGGATTTATGGTGAGGGATATTGAAACTGTGACCTCGCCAGAGCGCGCTGATGAGAGAACAAGAGGCAAGACGGACTCCAAACGAGTTTCAAAACTTAGTGATTTATTTAACAATAGAATCAACCTCTCCAATAGCACACCACACATAAATAAAACTTATATTTTATACTATCACTATGGGAGAAATGCTAATGGGTACAATGTAAAATCTTACTTTACACAGTTCAAAACAAGATTACTGAACTTTAAAATTACAATACACCACCCCTCCCCTTGCCTCAGCCTCTATCCTATCCTCGGGAGCTTCACAAGGTTGGCTGGGATACTCACAATTCTAAAAGGGGTTCCTTTAAGATGGGCTCGAACATCTTAGTGCAGGGTCGAAACTGGGCTGCTGTTGGCCTTCACCTCTGCACATGAGCTTGCGATTCTGGAAGAGAGCTTGGTTTGGCTCGTCTGCCTCGATCTTAACTTCAGCCCAATTTAACAACCAACTTCCCTGCCCCCGTAGGTGATTTTCAAGGACAATGGGCTTTCGATCACCGGCAGTCTCGGTTTAATTGAGTCGTCAAGTCCAAACACAAAAGGCTGGAACTGCCTTGACCCCTGTGGGTCGTTATTTTAATGTCTTTTTAATGCTCCTCCGGAGCTTCCTGAACAGTATCCCATTAGTGGGATGGGTCTTCTTGTCTTCTGTGGATGGGCCGATTTCCATGGCCATTGTCTCCCTGCTGGTCTGTTTACTGTTCGTCTGCTGGTCTCCATCTCCCTTTGTCCTTCTGATGATTAGATCACTGGTGTGTCTGCCTTTCTGCCGCACCTGGCCACTTGCATATTCTGGGGGCTCACACCTTTCCTTAGCACAGTCCACAGGCGGGTTATGTTTGTCCTGCCGAGCCTTCTGGGAGGTTTTATCAGCCAGCAGCCAGAGTTGGCCACTTTTAAACTGTCAGGTTTCTCCTGGGTCCTTTTAAAATATGGAGGATTGTCCTGAAACTTACAACCAGAATGCTACCGCCCCGTCCACCACGGAATCGGAGTGGGCGAGAGGCGGGACCACAGAAATGTCCATGGACTTCGGGAGGGAATTCCCGGTCTCGCTTGAGCGAGGCCATAAACTCTGTTTCTCATTCCACAGATGCGACCTGACTGGTTGAATGCTTCCTGCATCCACTGCATTAAATTCAGTGTTCCATGAAATGCAGGATTGTGATTTTGTTCGGAATAAATCTATTGGTTGTAAAGTTCTTTTGGAACATTCTGAGAATGTGAATGACGTTTTATGAAAGCAAGCTTTCTTGAAAATACTTTTCCTTTGACAATTTATGGCCCGGATGTTCCTTTTTCTGCTGGAGGTAGGTTGAGGCCTGATAGCATTCCCCCCAATCCACCCCCATTGAGACACCATCCTATCTTCTGGGTCAGAGGTCAGAGTTCATGGAGTATGACCTCCCTGTGGGGTCCTTCAGCAAGTGGAAGCCGACCACTGTAAATAACAGCACTGCCAAGAGCTGTGGTTGCAGGGCCATTAGAGACAGACCATGTACGAAGTCTAATAAGGTGTAAAGAAAGATGTCTTTTAAATTGTAAATGTCGATAAGACACATACAAAGAACTACTCAAGAAAAATAAAGGGTGCCACTTGATCAACTAGCGGTTTCATGGCAAAGAGAACCTGTGCTTATTTTGAGGAGATCAGAATGGAATTATAGAATCATAGAACCGTACAGTACAGAAGGAGGCCATTCGGCCCATCACACTTGTACCGACAACAATCCCACCCAGGCCCTATCCCCATTATCACATATATTTACCCTGCTAATGATACTAAGGGGCAATTTAGCATGGCCAATCAACCTAACCTGCACACCTTTGGACTGTGGGAGGAAACCGGAGCACCCGGAGGAAACCCATCCAGACCCAAGGAGAATGTGCAACCTCCACACAGACAGTGATCCGAGGCCGGAATTGAACCTGGGTCCCTGGTGTTATGAGGCAGCAGTGCTAACTACTGTGCCACCGTGCTGCCCGCACAGTGTTAGGGAAGATAAACTGGAAAAATAAACTTTGACAAACGAGATAGAGCAGCAGTGGCAAGGCAGTGATCAATAGAGTTCAGGATAAATAGGTTCTTCGAAAAGCAAGAACAAACTAACCAATAGTTAAAGTCTATAGAGGAATAAAGAGATAAATGTAGCTTTGAAACTAAAGAAAACTACATACTCCGACTTAGGTATTAAAGGAGAGGATGGCAGAAGAGGTTAGGATTTAAAAAAAACACAATTAGGAAAGAAAAGTCGAACTACAAACTGCATTGATCAGAGAACTAAAAAGAAAATTTTGTTTCAGATATATAAATAATCAAAGAAACATCAGGATAGAGATAAGACCATTGATGTGATATGTGAGCCACATTCACAGGTAATGACAGTAAAGTGGCAGGAATTCTGAATAATTACATAGTCTCTTTGGTAAATACAGAAGCAAACAAGGTGAACATGACTTTGGTAAAGGAGCAAAGGGACCCAGGAGTACAGATAAGTAGCGATACAGGCTTATAAGGCCATAAAAAAAAACAAGCACTGAAGATCATTTTTCGAGATATATTCTTGAAAAGGAAGGAAAGATTGGATAGAACCAGCCTTGGATACAGTGCACAGTTCATTCTGCATGTTGTAAAAAATGGTATCAACAAAGATGTAAAAACGATGTACAAGGATAACAGACTAATCCAAGATGGCGCCAGAACATGGCGACTTCTTGCAAGCTGTGCCCAGCATTCCCTCGAATTCTATATTTTACTCTCATTCTATGCTTTTCAAACTCGACTCTAACACTTTTAAACCAAGTAACGATGCTTTAATTCAATCTCTTATCTTTTTGTACACCTAGCTATAACTGTAACTCTATGGGCCCTATTTTACCATTTTGATTCTAAGTGCTGGGCCGACTTGAAACTGGGAGTGTTTCATATTCGACTTTCAGACCTGTTCTCAGGCGCCCCCATACGCACTCTGCCTGAAAAAATAGTGATCCCGAATCGCGCTGCAGAAGCGTGTGGGCTGGGCTTAACGCACCCAAAACACTGCAGCTCCAATCGGTGCCTCCAACCGCACATGCGCAGTGAAAAAATATATAGAAAAGCGCTTCCCTGCCACATCGTTCCTGGGCCGGATAATGCCTCCCCCTGACCCCCACAGATATTGCCCCACCCCCACAACATTAATGACCCCTTTATACCCCCACCACCCAGACCAATCGTGGGCCCTGCTCCCCTTCCCCCCAACAATCACATGCAGGGTGGCAGCGGACCCCCCCCTTCTCCCTTACCGCTCACACGCAGAGTGGCAGTGGAACCCCCTTCCCCTCCACCGATCACACGCAGAATGGCAGCGGACCCCCCCTCCCCCCCACCACTCTCACGCAGAGTGGCAGTGGAACCCCCTTCCTCCCCACTGATCACACACAGAGTAGCAGCGGACCCCCCTTCCCCCCCACCAATCACACGCAAAGTGGCAGCGGACCCCCCCTTTCCGAATCGGACCTTTGCGCACCATGTCTGTTTCGCGCCAAATCTGGATGGGTGAACACGATGGTAAAGGGGGAAGTGCCGGTAAGTTTGGGCGTCCGGTCCATTAAGTCAATTTAAATGCATACAAATTCATTTAAATTGACGTTGCGTCCGATCGCGGCCATTTTCAGCCCTTGGTAAAGGGGGAACCGGCGTGGAGGCGGGCGTGGATCACGCTACTCACCTCATGCCCGACTTTACCAAGTTTCCGCACCCAAGAATGGGTGCAACTTAATGGTAAAATTGGGCCCTATATTCTGGACCATCTCCTTTCCTTTTCTATGCCCGGTATGCTTTGCAAGAAACAATATTTTTCATTGTATACTAATACATGGACAATAATAAATCCCTCCATCATAAGGTCAAAAGTAGGGATGTTCGCCAATGTTTGCACCATGTTCAGCACCATTCGCAACTCCTCAGATACTGAAGCAGTCCATGTTCAAATGCAACAAGATCTGGACAATATCCAGGCTTGGGCTGACAAGTGGCAAGTAACATTCATGCCACACAAATGTCAGGCAATCACCATCTCTAATATTAGACACTCTAATCACCGCCCCTTGACATTCAATGGTGTTACCATCACTGAATCCCCCCACTGTCAACATCCTTGGAGTTACCATTGTCCAGAAACTCAACTGGACTCATCACATTAACACAGTGGCTACAAGGGCAGATCAGAGGCTAGGAACACTGTGGCGAGTAACTCTCCTCCTGACTCCCCAAAGCCATCTACAAGGCACAAGTCAGGAGTGTGATGGAATACTCCCCACTTGCCTGGATGGGCACAGCTCCAATAACACTCAAGAAGCTTGGCACCATCGAGGATAAAGCAGCCCATTTGATTGGCACCACATCCACTCCCTCCACCATTGACACTCAGTAGCAGCAGTGTGTACTATCTACAAGTTGCACTGCAGCAACTCACCAAAGATCTTTAGACAGCACCTTCCAAACTCATGACCACTTCCATCCAGAAGGACAAGGGCAGCAGATACATGGGACAACCACCACCTGCAAGTTCCCCTCCAAGCCACTCACCATCCTGACTTGGAAATATATCGGCCGTTCCTTCGCAGTCACTGGGTCAAAATCCTGGAATTCCCTCCCTAATGGCATTGTGGGTCAACCCACAGCACATGGACTGCAGCGATTCAAGAAGGCAGCTCACCACCACCTTCTCAAAGGCAATTAGAGATGGGCAATAAATGCTGGCCAGCCTGCGACGCCCATGTCCCACAAGTGAATGAAAAAAAGTTGTAAATTCCCATTGTCCCCAAATATGCCTTTAGTGCTGATTCACTAATCTTCACACGATCACACAGAGGAATCTCCTCAAGATCAACTTTCGGAGTTCCAAAACGTATGTCACAATGTTCTGCACTCCTTCATTTCTCAAACAAAATGCAAAAAAGAATCCCATCCCATTACTGAAATTGGTCAGGACCCAAAAACAGGAGTGGGGTAATTGTGATGTGGGATTTTTCTACACCCCTCGTTTCTGATACAGTCACCACCCTAACGTTTTGCTGCCTGCTTAATTTAAATCATTGCACTGATCACTCTGTCGACTGCATTCGGCCTCTGATATTCGGGTAAGCATTCTCCAAGGCGGCCTTCGCGACACACGACAGCGCAGAGTCGCTGAGCAGAAACTGATAGCCAAGTTCCGCACACACAAGGACGGCCTCAACCAGGATATTGGGTTCATGTCACAATATTTGTAACTCCCACAGTTGCGTGGACCTGCAGAGTTTCACTGGCTGTCTTGTCTGGAGACAATACACATCTTTTTAGCCTGTCTTGATGCTCTCTCCACTCCCATTGTTTTGTTTCTTAAAGACTGGATTAGTTGTAAGTATTCGCATTCCAACCATTATTCATGTAAATTGAGTCTGTGTCTTTATAAATTCTGTTTGTGAACAGAATTCCCACTCACCTGAAGAAGGGGCTTAGAGCCTCGAAAGCTTGTGTGGCTTTTGCTACCAAATAAACCTGTTGGACTTTAACCTGGTGTTGTTAAACTTCTGACTGCCTGTCTGCCAGAGCTGAGGGCTATAAAACCAAGAGCAGCTAGTGTGCACTAACAGTGCACTGCTTAAAACCAACCTACACTTCTTCAGATGATGTATGAACAGTCTTTGTCACTCTTATGCCACTAAAAAGCCTCCTGCACAATGGGCGAAAGACCACTGTGTAAGGCCTGTCAGCCAATGTACACCGAGGGGCTGGTAACTGGCTAACAATCCTCAGGCTGTGTGCTTAATCCTAAGTGTATGTAACTGTATTGAAACATTGCAGTGTGCTACATGATCGACACATATAGAGTGAAAAGAATTGTACTCTCTCTAATGAAAATATTGAAACGTTTGTTCTATTCTCGTTATTGAAGTGAAGCACCTCAGAGAGCATCCTGACCTCTGGAGACAATGAGAATATCATTTTACTGTTAGAACCATTTGAAATGTTTTAGTAATGTGTCTTTCAGAGATTTTATGAATAAAGTATATTTTTTGCAAAAGAAAACTTTGCAAAGTTGGCAGAATGCCTCTTCACCAAAACTTTCAAACAAGCACCAAGACTTGGCCGGTGGTGAGAAAGTCCCTCCACATCCGATCCATCCTACATTCTCACATTGCCCTCCAGGTGACTGTGGTGGAGAAGAGACTGTTGTCCACGCCCTTATAGAGAGTGTCATTGCAAAGAAGATCTGGAGAGGGTTTTTGTCGAGGTTCATCCCGAGCAGCTCTGTGACACAGGACTCTGTGCTCTATGACCTGTTCCCAAGGATGCACACCGAAACAAACATCAACTGCTGCTGGAGGCTCATCAATTTGGTGAAAGACGCTCTTTGGTCTGACTGAAACTTGCTGGTTTGTCCCCTGCTGAATGTTGCAGATGGCACATTCCAAAGGCCAGGACTATGCGTTGAGGGACGCACTAAAACTTGGGGCAGTGACCACAAAAATGCAATGGAGAAAGTTTGCTGTCTAAGATCTTTCAGCCATAGTGTACTAAGGGGCTGTGAATTATATAGACCGCCCCGCACCCCCCGCCCCCCCCTCCCCCTCCCCCCGCCTTGGGCTGGATGACTCACATTGAATGTACACAGTGAAAATGACATGTATTACAATTGTGTTAAAGAACCTCAGAGTGCAACCTGATCTATGTGGACAACTTAAACATCATTGCACTGTGATGACCATTTTGAAATGGCTATATTGTTCCTTTTATTGTACTGAAGCATGCCTTAATGCAACATGATCCATGTATAAAACATGAAAATTATTTTACATTCGATGATGGCCATTTTGAAATGTTTTATGATGTTCTTTCAGATATTTTACGAATAAAGTAAATTTTTGCAAAATAAAAATGTTGAAGTATGTCAAGGCAAGGATGCCCAGCCTCGAGATAGATCTGAAGTGATACAGGCGGTGTCAAGAAATCCTTCAGCAGAGGAAACAGGCTGAAGGATGCTCTCTCTCTCTCCCTCTTCTTTGGAATAAGCTTGTCTGCCGGTTCTGCACCAAAAACCTATGGGTGAACCAAAACCTCGTAATATTTGCAAAATCTTTCACGTCTGACAGCACCCAAGAAACCAACTAACCCAAACTGGCCGCAGCGTTTAAAATCTATGCCTCAAGGATAATCAAAAGGCACGTAACCATGGTGAGGGATGGGGTGGGGGGGAGGGGTGGAAAAAAATGCTTAGTGGTATGATCACTGGACTACTAATCCAGACATTTAGTAATCCAGGTAATACTCTGGGAACCAGGTTCAAGTCCCAACACAGCAAATGGTGAAATTTGAATTCAATAAAAACCTGGAATGAAAAGTCTAATGATGACCATGAAACCATTGTCGATTGTTGGTAAAAAAAACCCTCTGATTCACTAATGTCCTTTCGGGAAGGAAATCTGCCGTCCTTACCCAGTCTGGCCTCTATGTGATTCCAGATCTACAGATTGATGAAGTGGGCTGAACAAGTCACCCAGTTCAAGGGCAACTAGAGATGGGCAATAAATGCTGACCCAGCCAGTGACACCCACGTCCCATGAATGAATTTTTAAAAACCCGCAAGTTTTTTTTACACAGAGGGTGATGGGTGCCTGGAACTCGCTGCCAGGGGAGGTAGTGGAAGCAGGTATGATAGTGACTTTTAAGGGAGGAGCGTCTTGAGAAATACATTAATAGGATGGGAATAGAGGGATATGGTCCCCAGAATGGTAGGGGGTTTTGGTTCAGTCGGGCAGCATGGTTGGTGCAGGCTTTTAGGGCCAAAGGGCCTGTTCCTGTGCTGTAACTTTCTTTGTCCTATTTCATGTATGTATGTATGTATGTATGTATGAGAGAGAGAGAGCGAGCGAGCGAGTGAGTGAGTGAATCAACCTGAATGACTACATGATGGCTGGCTGCATCATGTCACAGTTTTATGCTTCTTGGGTTTAGTGGTTAACAAATTGCTCTTTCTTTAACTCAAGAAAGATTTGTTTGATTGGCTCCTTATTGTTCATGGATTAAATAGTCAAACCAGTTCTGATTTGGAAAAGACCTATCCTCATCATACAGAAATTCAACATTTGCTGTGACTGACCAAGCAGGTTGAATAGAGGGGAGCCAGTTCATCCCCTCTCACCTGCTTATAACACATCAGATTTTGAAAATATATTTGGGATACCTCCCCAATTGGATTAAAAACAACGTCCTGGAAGGTGATTTGTTTTCAATGTGTTTGAATAAGGAGCTCTAACATCTGCTTCCTGAGTATCAAGTTTTGACTCCTGAAACTAGTTCATTAATATTGAAATATCTTTATTATTAACACTTCCAAGATCATTCTTTGCGATAACTCCTGTGTATTTTGTAGTTCAAGAAATACTCTTTGCCAGAAGTTTATGCTGCTTTGGGTAGCACGCCCCCAACTGGAAAGCATGTGAAATCACGCGTGAAGATGTCAGGCATTTGCCCCAGTGTCATCACGCACTTGAGCAATGTTTCGATAGCAGATGCATGCAAGGGTCGGAAGAGCGTTTGCCGACAGTCAAGCAGGCAAGTTAGCCCATTAAGGAGCCAATTGAAGGCAATTTTACGTGGCCCATCTGCTTTTATGGTTGGTGGGTGCGCCGATTGGCCTTTACGTTTTAGCTTCAACCTCGATCCAGAGCGGGGTGAAGTATCAGAGCTGAAATAAAAATTTAAAAGGTGTCTGGAGTCTGGGCTTTGTGTTTGAATGTGCTGCCAAGACACTCTTTATTCCCTCATTATTTATTATTCACGGGTCTGCAGCTGCCTGAGATAACTCCACAGCGGTTGTCCCCCTGACGGTGTACATTACAAGCGTCAGCCCACATCCTCCCTTTTTCTCAGCGCTTACCCTCTTCCTGCCATCCCTGGCAATTTCAGGCTGACTGTCCGCACTGTGGTGTTCTGGGGCCGATCACAGGCAGAAGCGCATTCTGTGCCCCCCTCCAGACCCACCAAGTGCGTGCGCCAAATGGGCAAAAAATTCAGGCCCTTGTGGTCTTTGTCATTGCCTCCTCAAATCTGCATTAACTGGAGTGAATTCTGGGTCCCTGGGTTTTAAAGCCTTGTCATGTCTTGTTTAAACATGTCAGAACGCTTTCGATAAGGTCTCGCAAAACAGACTATTATGTAAAGTTAAAGCACATGGGATTGCAGGTAATGTCTTGATATGGATAGAAGGCTGGTTAGCAAATAGGGAGCAAAATGTTGGCATAAATGGGTCTTTTTCTGATTGGCAGTCAGTGACTAGTGGGGTTCCGCAGGGATCTGTGCTAGGACTCCAACTGTTCGCATTATATATTAATGATTTGGAAGAGGGAACTGAATGTACAATCTCCAAATTTGCAGATGATACAAAATTGGGTGGGAGGGTGAGCTGTGAGGAGGATGCAGAGATGCTTCAGTGTGATTTGGACAGGTTGAGTGTGTGGGCATCTGCATGGCAGATGCAGTATAATGTGGATAAATGTGAGGTTATCCACTTTGGTAACAATAGAAAGACAGATTATTACTTGAATGGGTGTAAATTGAGAGAGGTGGATATTCAATGAGACCTTGGAATCCTTGTGCATCAGTCACTGAAAGTTAACGCACAGGTACAGCAGGCAGTAAAGAAGACAAATGGTATGTTGGCCTTCACAGCGAGAGAATTTGAGGAGAGGGATAAGGATGTTTTGCTGCAATTGTATAGGGCGTTGGTGAGACGTCATCTGGAATATTGTGTGCAGTTTTGGTGTCCTTATCTGAGGAAGGATGTCCTTGCTATAGAGGGAACACACAGTGAAGATTCCTGGGAGTGAAAGGGGATCTCATAGAAACTGATAAAATTCTAACAGGGTTAGACAGGGTAGATTCAGAAAGAATGTTCCCAATGTTGGGGGAGTCCGGAACTAGGGATCATAGTTTCAGGATAAGGGGTAAACCTTTTAGAACTGAGGTGAGGAGAAATTTCTTCACCCAGAGGGTGGTGAATGTGTGGAATTCATCACCTCGGAATATAGATGAGGCCTAAACATTGTCTGGTTTCAAGAAGAAATTAGATATAGCTCTTGGGGCTAAAGGGATCAAGGGATCTGGGAGGAACGGGGGGGGGGCGGAATCAGGATATTGAATTCAATGACCAGCCATGATCAAGATGAATGGCGGAGCAGGCTCGAAGGGCCAAATGGCCTACTCCTGCTTCTAGTTTCTTTGTTTCTATGTTAAACCTCTCATGAACAACAACTTTGATTGCTGGAATATGATTTGGTTTTGGTACTGACTACTAGTGAGTATGAACTGAAAACCAAGGAGGAATTGATGGTCATGTTACTTCTTGTCTCTGTATTTAGCAAAGTAGATATCTTTCTTTAAAACCATACATCTCATTGTGATCATTAGTGCTGGTCTCAGTGTTTGTACTTTCAGATAGAAGTTCGCTCTACCAATTCTGCCTAGATTTCATGTACTCCATGTGTCACTATTTTCAGTTTTATCGATTATACCCTTATGGTCCATGACATCTAATTTTGCTTATACTCTCTTCTTTCCTTAGATACTCCTCCAGGGTTAAAAATGTCCACCCCCCCCCCCCCCCAATCCAGGCTCCACTTCAATCATTGCATCCTCATTGAGATCATTTGAAGACTGCGTCATTTCAAAGTTTGAACTGAATTAGGATGCCACTCTTCCATAAATTGACAACAGGATACGGACTGGTGATCTTCTTAGTTGATCCATTTAACTTCAGACTTTAAACCAGCCTCACCGCATAATGAGTTACCTTGGCTCAGATTTCGGTCCTCATGTCAGGTTTGCTGAGTTAGCGTGTTTCCTGGTTTGACATGATTGACAGGTTTGACATTTCCTGGAGGCCTTTGCAAGGTTTGAAATGTCCTGGATATCTTCAACAGGTTTGACAGCAGCACAGCTCCTTAACATCTCCCTGACAACTAGACGGTTCCATGATAATTCCTTGACAGCTGGGCAGTTCCTGGACAACTGGACATCTCTTTGACAGCACCAATGATTTTGTGCACAATCATGCCACTTTGACCAATTTCAAAGAATGTTTTACCTTCCCCAAAGGGTGCCTTGTCTCTCCCAAAGGTGACATAGACCCTATCCAAAGGAGTACCATATATCTCCAAAGAGGTACCTTGGTTATCCAAACCTATCCGCCAAGTTCACACCTCCTCTTACCTGATCAATTCTGCACACTCAAGATTCCACATTCTTCTAAAATCCCATTTCAGTAGAGGCAGTTAACCACTTAAATCACCAGCTGCTTCTGTGAAGCACATCTGAGCAAATCCTAGTCATCATAGAATCATAGAAACCCTACAGTACAGAAGGAGGCCATTCGGCCCATCGAGTCTGCACCGACAATAATCCCATCCCAGGCCCTATCCCCACAACCCCACACATTTATCCTGCTAATCCCTCTAACCTACACATCCCGGGACACTAAGGGGCAATTTAGCGTGGCCAATGCACCTAACCCGCACATCTTTAGACTGTGGGAGGAAACCGGAGCACCTGGAGGAAACCTATGCAGAGACAGGGAGAATGTGCAAACTCCACACAGACAGTGACCCAAGCCGGGAATCGAACCCAGGCCCCTGGAGCTGTGAGGCAGCAGTGCTAACCACTGTGCCACCATGCCGCCCAGTCTGACTCGTGAAGGTGACAAATGTTGGATGTCAGGGCCAGAGTTAGAATTTTCAGCTATTTCCAGGATTTTCACCGCAACAGAGAGCTTCTCCATTGTAGTAAATATCCGGGCCCTTACTTTTAATAACAATTACAGATAATTGCTCCATCTGAATTGGTAACAGGTATCCATTTCCTTTTCCTAGGTGAACTGGAGGAGGTTATGGAACAATTGTGAGACGTAATTGTAGATCAGGAATTAGTTCGAATTAGTTCTAAAATAACTAATGGAACTCAAGATGGGTGGATCACCAGTCTCTGTTACCACACATCCTAGATTGTTGAAAGAAGAGAGAATAGCAGAGGCTGAACAAATTTTTTTCAATTGTCCTTAAACATGCAAAGATGCCAATGGACTGGAGGGTAACTTGGCCTTGGTCAAGGAGTGAGAAAAAGGATAAAAGCAGGTAACTATGAATCAGTTAACCTAACATCAGAAGTAGATAAATTGGACATTAAATCAGTGAACCTTGTGCATGGATTAATCAAGGTCAGCCAGAACAGATTTGTAAAGGCGAATTTTGATTGACAAATTTTAGAGATTTTTGAAAAAGCAACTGACTGGATAGTTAAGGGAATGCAGAATATGTAATACATATGGATTTTCAGAAGGCATTCTACAGGTTGTCTCACATGTGGCTAATTAGAAACATTCTATCAAATAGTTGAAGGAAAAAATGCATCAGCTGGGATAGAAAGTTGGCTGATGCACAGGAAACAAAGATTTAAAGTGAGGGGATTTGAAAAGGGTTGGAAGTTGCGTACACTAAGAAAGGGCCACTTTTGGGGTTGAGAGCTATGTACACTAAAAAATGTCCACTTTTGCTCGTGGTACACACATAGCTTATTTGGAATTGAGTATAGAGAATCTCAAAATGTGATGATAATCTAAAAGTAGGAGCTTTGGAAGAGAATAAAGAGAACAGTAGTGGACTTTGTAAAGACTGAAGCAGGGTGCTAATTCAATCAGCAGAATTAATAGGGAATGACTCTAGACCCTGATTATAACTGGGGATAAAAACTTTTCATTCTTTCATGGGATACGGGTGTCACTGGCTGGCCAGCATTTATTGCCCATTCCTAGTTGCGCTTGTTCAAAGGACATTTGAGAGTCAACCACATTGCTGTGGCTCTGGAGTCGCATGTAGTCCAGACCAGGTAAGGACAGCAGATTTCCTTCCCTAAAGGACATTAGTGAACCAGATGGGTTTTTCCAACAATCGACAATGGTTTCATGATCATCAGTAGATTCTTAATTCCAGATTTTTAAAAATTGAATTCAACCACCATCTGCCGTGGCGGTGTTCAAACCTGCGTCCCCAGAACATTAGCTGAGTTTCAGGATTAATAGTCTAGTGATAATAGCACTAGGCCATTGCCTAGGTATGTAAGAGTTTTAACAGGTAGGTAGGTAAGGGTTTTAACAGGCAGTCAACCAACTAGTGCCTCAAAGTGAGGCCCAGTGTGATTTAAATCTTGAGATTCCTTTGAATTCCGCAATGCTGATTCTTGTGGGCATGGAAAGGTAATTGTGATTTGTATACTTTTAAATTTGCAGTTCGAGGATACATTTCATAGAAAATCATAGAACCCTACAGTGCAGAAGGAGGCCATTCGGCCCATCGAGTCTGCACCAACCACAATCCCACTCAGGCCCCACCCCCACATATTTACCCGCTAATCCCTCTAACCTATGCATCTCAGGGGCAATTTTAACCTGGCCAATCAACCTAACCCACACATCTTTGGACTGTGGGAGGAAACCGGAGCACCCGGAGGAAACCCACGCAAACACGAGGAGAATGTGCAAACTCCACACAGACAGTGACCCAAGCCGGGAATCGAACTCGGGACCCTGGAGCTGTGAAGCAGCAATGCTAACCACTGTGCTACCGTGCCGCCCCAATTTGAGGGAAGGAAAGCGGACTTTACCTTACACCTTGCCCATACCACACCTTCCATGATGCTAAATCTAGCTGCAAAGAGAAAACAAAACATAGATTCCTTATTGTACCGATACCCTCAACGTCGACAAACAATAGGAATTAGAACATGCTTTTAAAAACACAAGTAATTGTTTCAGAACATAAATATACACTGAATCACATTGGCAAATTATACTTAGGAATAAATTGTAGGTTGTGAACTGATAGACTTTAATCATTATGTTAAAGAAATAAATGCTTTAATGTGAATGCTATTGAGTGCACAGGTTTATAGAATTACAGGTACACCTTTGAGTTGCTCTGCCATACAATTAGATCACACTAATCGGGACCTCAACTCTACTTATCTGCCTTGTTTTGTTATCTCTTAATACTTTGCCTAACAAGAACCTCGCAATCTCAATTCTGAAAGTTTCATCGACCTCATTTCAACAACTCTTGTTGGGGGAGAGAGCTGTACATTTCCAGGACCCTTTTTGTGAATAAAGCATTTCCTGACATTGCTGCCTCACTCTGATCTTACATTATGACTCATTGCCTGGACTCTGCCACCAGAAGAAATATCATCTGCTATCTACCCTATCAAATCTTTTAACCATCCCAAACACTTCATAGACATTAGAAGCAGGAGTAGGCCATTCGGCCCTTCAAACCTGCTCCACCATTCATTTTGATCATGGCTGATCATCAAATTCAATATCCTGACACCACCTCTCTCCCCTACCCTTGATCTCTTTAATGCCAAGAGCTGTATCTACTTTCTTTTTAAATCACTCAACGTTTTGGCCTCAACTACATTTTCTGGTAGTGAATTCCACACATTCACCACTCTCTGGGTGAAGAAATTTCTCCTCACCTCAGTCCTAAAAGGTTTACTCCTTATCCTCAAACTATGCTCCCCAGTTCTGGACTCCCCCACCATTGGGAACATTCTTGCTGAATCTATCCTGTCTAATCCTGTTAGAATTTTAAGTTTCTATGAGTTCCCCTCTCACTCTTCTAAACTCCATTGAGTATAATCCTAACCAACTTGATCTCTCCTCATATAACAGACCTCAATTATTACCCCTAAATCTTCTGCACTCAAAGAAGCACAAGTCTGGCCTATCATACAACATGTACTCATAACTTAACTCTTTTAAACCCTGTAAAATTCTGATGAATCTATGTTAGAGTTAGAGGTCTGCTGTGCTCACAAAGTCAATATATCCTTCCAGAATTAAATGCAATACTCTTCCAAGTGCAATCTTACCAGAGTTTTATTGAACTGAAGCATGACTTCTATCCTCTCTGTTAAAGACCTCAGGTTAGAGAGTGGTGATGTCTTTAGATTAGTAATTCAGGGCAGATGGGGAGATGGTGGCATAGTGGTATTGTCACTGGACAACTAATTCAGATGCCCTGGATAATGCTCTGGGGACTCGGGTTCAAATCCTACCATGGCAGTTGGTGATATTTGAATTCAATGGAAAGCTGGAATTAAAAGTCCAACGATGACCGCAAAATCATTGTAGGTTGTCATTAAAAAAAACCCCATCTGATTAACTGATGTCCTTCAGGGAAAGGGATCTGCCGTCCTTATCTTGTATCTGGCCTACATGTGACTCCAGACTCACAATGATGTGGTTGACTCTTAACTGCTCTCTGAAATGGCTAAGTTAGCCATTCAGTTCAAGGGCAATTAGGGATGGGCAACAAATGCTTGTCGTGCCAATGATGTCCACACCTCTGGAATGAATTTTTTTTAAAGCCCTCTTGAATTAAGGGTTAAATTCCATTAACCTTTTATTTATTTTTTCTACCGATCCAGTAATTTCTAGTGATTTTGGGATGTGAACCTCTAAATCATTCTGTTCCTCCATAATTTCTATTTCTTCACCATTTAGAAAACTGATTTTTCTTTGGACAATGTGAATGGAATTCACACACTGAATGACATCTCCTACAGTTATGTTTTCCCCACTCATTTAATCCTTTTGCAACTTTCTGCTCCTATCTATACTTATTACTTTGCTAGTTAAGTCAGTGTCATCAGTTAAACCTGGATATAAGAACATAAGAATATAAGAAATAGGAGTAGGAGTAGGCTATCTAGCCCCTCGAGCCTGCCCCGCCATTCAATAAGATCATGGCTGATCTGAAGTGGATCAGTTCCACTTACCCGCCTGATCCCTATAACCCCTAATTCCCTTACCGATCAGGAATCCATCTATCCGTGATTTAAACATATTCAACGTGGTAGCCTCCACCACTTCAGTGGGCAGAGAATTCCAGAGATTCACCACCCTCTGAGAGAAGAAGTTCCTCCTCAACTCTGTCCTAAACTGACCCCCCTTTACTTTGAGGCTGTGCCCTCTAGTTCTAGTTTCCTTTCTAAGTGGAAAGAATCTCTCCATCTCTACCCTATCCAGCCCCTTCATTATCTTATAGGTCTCTATAAGATCCCCCCTCAGCCTTCTAAATTCCAACGACTACAAACCCAATCTGCTCAGTCTCTCCTCATAATCAACACCCCTCATCTCTGGTATCAACCTGGTGAACCTTCTCTGCACTCCCTCCAAGGCCAATATATCCTTCCGCAAATAAGGGGACCAATACTGCACACAGTATTCCAGCTGCGGCCTCACTAATGCCCAGTACAGATGCAGCAAGACATCTCTGCTTTTATATTCTATCCCCCTTGGGATATAGGCCAACATCCCATTTGCCTTCTTGATCATCTGTTGCACCTGCAGTCTGGGTTTTTGCGTCTTATGCACAAGGACCCCCTCTGCACAGCAGCATGTTGTAATTTCTTTCCATTTAGATAATAATCCAATTTGCTATTATTTCTTCCAAAGTGAATAACCTCGCATTTGTTAACGTTATACTCCATCTGCCAGATCCTCGCCCACTCACTCAGCCTGAAGCTCTTTATTCCTTCATCTTCGAAAAGTTGGCTCCAGATTCTTGGCGGCATCACTTCTCACATTTAAAATAAAATTATTCATGGGATGTGGGCATCACTGGCTTGGTCAGCATTCATAGCCCATCCCTAATTGCCCTACAGAAGGTGGTGGTGAGCTGGCTTCTCAAACTGCTGCAGTCCTTGAGGTGCAGGGACACCCACAGCGCTGTTAGGGAGAGAGTTCCAGGATTTTGACCCAGCGACAGTGAAGGAACAGTGATATTTCCAAGTCAGGATGGTGGGTGACTTGGAGGAGAACTTCCAGGTGTTCCCAGATGTCTGCTGCCCTTGACGTTCTAAGTGGCTGCAATCACAGGTTTGGAAGGTGCTGAAAACTGGAATATATCTGAAACATCCTGGAAACTAGAATATATATCATTATCCCTACACTCCGGGATGGACATTTATTTTGGGGTCAGGATCTCAATATCTGGTGAGTTCATGGGGCTTGACCTATCAGTATTTCTGGTTGAAACAACTTGTTTCGGAGATGGCAAATTAGTGGACAGGGAGCGTATTCGCTGTCCAATTAAGGATGATTGGCAGGCTCCCAAGGCTGGAAAGTGAAAAGAAAGCCCTGCAACAATGATACATGGGCAGTCCCACAAGCCAAGGTGGGGGCAGCCAATGTATGGAAGAGAGAAAGAGAAAACTCAGGAGAAAGTTACAATGTTTTCAATCTACGAACACCAGAGTTGTCGGGCTATCATCATGGGGAGGAATAATTGTGCCTTAGCTGCCGTGGAAGGCTCAACTACTGGTGGGAAAGTTCTCCCCAGAGCCCGTGAGGGCTTGAATTGGCTACACACCATTTGTGGGGAGATAGCCATCACCCACCCCAATCATTCACTTTTAAAATCGTCCAGAGATGGGAACATGATGACAAACAGGCATGCCACTCTCTGAATGGAATTTTCCAGCATCGTCTGGCCCCTGCACACCTCCAACCCCTGACAAATAAATACTTTCCCTCTTTCCCCTGCCTGTTAACAAATCTCCAACCCTTGGCAAATGATTTTTCTTTCATTCCTTCATGAGACATGGGCATCGCTGGCTGGCCAGCATCTATTGCCCATCCCTGGTTGCCCTTGAGAGGATGGTGGTGAGCCGCCTTCTTGAATCGCTGCAGTCCACGTGCTGTGGGTTGACTACAATGCTGTTAGTGGGGAATTCCAGGATTTTGACCCAGCGGCTGTGAAGGAATGGCGATATATTTCCAAGTCATGATGATGAGTAGCTTGAAAGGTAACTGCAGGTGCTGGTGTTCCCATGTATCTGCTGCCTTTGTCCTTCTAGATGGAAGTGGTCGTGGCTTTGGAAGCTGCTGTCCAAGGATCTTTGGCGAATTGCTTTCAATTCAAGCTGGTTCAATTTTTCCAAATAGTCTCTTGTGTGGAAATTTATTGAACGCCATCTAGTAGTCCAGAGAAGTAATGTCCATAGATTTTCCTTATTTACCATGTTCAGAATCTCTTCAAATAAAAACTAACCAGATTAATAAACATGCTTGACAAATCCATGGTGGCTACCTTCGATCAGTTCATTCTGATTTAAAATGCTCAATCTCTTTGCACATAATAATAGATAGGGGGTGGCACGGTGGCACTGTGGTGAGCACTGCTGCCTCGCAGCACCAGGGACCCGGGTTCAATTCCGGATTGGGTCACTGTCTGTGCGGAGTCTGCATGTTCTCCCCGTGTTTGCATGGGTTTCCTCCGGGTGCTCCGGTTTCCTCCCACAGTCTGAAAGGTGTGCTGGTTAGGTGCATTGGCCACGCTAAATTCTCTCTGTGTACCCGAACAGGCGCCGGAGTGTGGCGACTTGGGGATTTTCACAGTAACTTCACAGTTAGTGTAAGCCTACTTGCGACACTAATAAATAAAAAAAATAAGTAATATACTGACATGGCTGGTACTTTTGTCGTGCCCACTCCCACGAGGTGGTGGAAATGGCTGCCATTGACTGGTGAGCCGTGGAGTACACCATTGTCAAAAATGTAACCAAAATGGAGTGAAACCACTCCAAGCAGTTGTAGCAGTGTAACAAAATAATGGATATTCTGCTGACTTACATCATTACATTTTAGGATTCTTCGATCATTGTTTGGGCCCCACAATAAAATTGTAGCTTTGCAATTATCTTCAAGTTTCCATTAATTCGATAAATATGTCAAAGTCTTTGTTCCTTAATTGGCAAAATACATTTCAATTATATTTTTCCTCACAGAGCAGCTTTTAGACTATCCATCTAATTGCCTCCAAGTCACATGAAGCACCATGTTTGACACGCATGAAACTTAATAAAAAGTAGTTTCAATGTGAGACCTAAATTCCTAATGAATTCAATTAGGAATGCACTTCATGGCTGTGTATCTACCATTGCACAGCAGATTGCAAGCTCAGGAAGCATGCCTGTAAAATCATAATATTAATGTTTCACTCATAATTGTGGTCCTTAAGCACAAAATCTTAATAGCCGTAACTTCCTGCAATCTCGGCAAGCTTGAGAATTTCGGAAATGTTGCTGCTTACAATGAATTTCCTTGCATTTATTCAGAGTGTCAGGCTCTGACTGAAAGTCAGTGTGTAGCTCTTCAGCTGCAGAGCTGAGCTTTTAGGCCAGTTTCTTATGGAAAAAAAGGGTGGGCCGCATTTATGCCATCACTCTGGCGAGGCAGGGCCTGATAGAGTCGGCAAGCCTGGCTCCACGGAGATTGGGGCGCCCTTTTCAAAGGGTACCCCTATCACCACAGAAAGTAAATGCCAACCCCCACCGCCCCCCCCCCCCCCCCAACCCATCACAGGCATCGGGGGCACACTCCCTTCACTACTACAGCATAAGAGACAGGATTGTCCAACCACCACCCCCCACCCCCCCCCCCCTCACACCAACAACACCAATATTGGGGCAACACAGTACTTAGCACTACTGTCTCAGAGCGACGGGGACCCGGGTTCAATTCCGGCCTTGGGTGACTGTCATTGTGCAGTTTCCTTCCACAGTCCAAAGATTTGCAGGTTCGGTGGATCAGCCAGTCTCAATTGCCCCTTAGTGAACAAAGATGTGGAGGTTAGATGGATTAGCCATGGGAAATGTGCAGGGTTATGGGGATAGATAGGGCCTGGATAAGATACTCTATCTGAGTCAATGCAGACTTTGGCCTCTTCTGGCCCCTTCTGCACTGTAGTGATTCAATGATTCACCCCTTTGCGGGCATCAGTGCTCTGCCCCTTATCGAAAGCAATGGGGTGACTGCCAATCTGTGCCAACAGGGAAGAACCAATTTATGCCAGGCAGCAGTGTCAACTTGTGCCAAGGAGCAGTGCCAGAACACTATCTGGGTATGTCCCTCTCCCACCAGGGTCTATACTCACCTTGGCATTCCTGGCAGGATCTCCTTGACTGTTTTCCGTCTTCACAAACCGGTTGTGAACATTGCAGACGTGATGTTATGTCGGCGAGGTTTCAATATTCTGTGAGGGAGGACCATGTGGAGGGGAAGCCCTTTAAACATGCAAATGTATTAAAATGTATTTAAGTGGAGGTCTCGCCCAGAAATGAAATTACGGCCGCGATTCTCCCATTGCGATCTGCAACTTTTCTGGTGAATCGAGGTGGGAGATGTGCGTCGCCGGCCTTATTCCGGAATTTGCACATACGCCGGGAACGCATGCGCATCTCCCAAAGCCGGCGATCAGTCGCCAGCCAGACCAGGCTGGAAACCGGCGGGAAGGCAGGTAAGTCATTAGAAATTTTACAAAATGTATTTTAAATATGTTTAGCAGGTCATTATTGGGAATTTTCAGGTCCCGATTGAATCTCCCACCCCGTCAGGAGTACTTCATTCTGGCGGGGTTTACACTAGCTCCCTCTGTTCGGAGAACTAGCGGGAGACCCCGTCGGAAAGAAGGGGGGATATCGGAACCCACCAGGGGGCTGGACGGTGGGGGGCTGGTGCCCACTGGGCATGGACACCATGACAGTGCCAGCCTGTGCCCTCGGAACTGCCCAAGGGGCAAAGTGCCCATGCCCAGGGGCACCTTGACACTGCCCACCGAGTACCGGGCAGTGCCAAGGGGGTGGGGCCTATTGTGGAAGGGCCGAGGGGTGATCGCTGGGGGTGGGGGGTCCCGCTGCCACTCTGCAGAAAGGATCAGTCTGGGATGGAGGGAGGGCAGTGATTGGGGCAGATGGTCTGCCAGAGGGTGGCTTCCTCCATGGGGGGGGCGGTTTGACCCCTGGGAGGGGGGCTGGGGTGGGGTCTGCCAGGGTGAGGGACTAGGGGGATCGCTACTGCTGCGGGGGGGGGGCGGTGTGGGCTGTGCTTTGGGGCGCTCTGGGATGGGGGGGCATCAGGGCTGGCCCAGGAATTGTTGTGGGGGCCGCGATTGGGCCAAGGGGGGGGCTGCTGGAGGGGCAGCACTGCAGGGATCCCGGGCTGGCCAGCGAAAGGGGAGTCTGACAGATCACATGCGCAGAGTTCCAGAACTTCAGACTCTGGGTTCTTAATGAGATTCACGATTGTGCCCTCTTCAGTGCACAGAGTGCAGAGATTCAGGTGAGAAGCTGAACTGATAAAACAGTCACGATTTGGAACCGTTTCCCCGCCAATTCAGCACTTTTGGAAGAATCTTGGCCTACATTCGGGCACAAAATCACCCCCATCGGAAATTACATAGGTAGAAATTTTCCAACCCTGTCAGCTGTAGGAATCGTCACGGGGAGGATGGATAATTTGACAGACCAGTCAAAGGTCTGTAGATCTACAGTGCAAATTTTAGTCCTAGCAATTCTAGCAAACTAATGAACCCAGAAAAATGCTTTTTGAAAAGCTTTTCAAATGAAATGGCAGATCAAAAGGCTACTTGGCATTAAAAGGAATCAGTCCTGTTACTAAGGAGGTGGTGCTTGGTAGACTAATAGGACTGAAGGTAGACAAGTCCCCGGCCCGGATGGAATGCATCCCAGGGGACTGAAAGAAATGGCTGAGGTAATAGCAGATGCGTTAGTAGTAATTTATCAAAATTCGCTGGACTCTGGGGTAGTGCCGGCTGACTGGAAAACAGCTACTGTTACGCCGCTGTTTAAAAAAGGAAGTAGACAAAAGGCGGGTAACTACAGGCCGGTTAGCTTAACGTCCGTAGTTGGGAAGATGCTAGAGTCCATTATTAAAGAGGAAATAACAGAGCACCTGAATAAGAATGGTTCGATCAAGCAGACGCAGCATGGATTCATGAAGGGAAAGTCGTGTTTGACGAATCTACTGGACTTTTATGAAGATGTCACTAGTGCGGTTGACAGAGGGGAACCGGTGGATGTGGTGTTTTTAGATTTCCAGAAGGCATTCGATAAGGTGCCTCACAAAAGGTTGATGCAGAAGATTGGGGTACACGGAGTTAGGGGTAAGGTGTTGGCGTGGATTGGGGATTGGCTATCTAACAGGAAGCAGAGAGTTGGGATAAATGGATGCTTTTCTGGTTGGCAGTTGGTGACCAGTGGCGTGCCGCAGGGATCAGTGCTGGGGCCTCAATTGTTTACCATTTACATAGATGATCTGGAGGAGGGGACTGAATCTAGGGTATTCAAGTTTGCTGATGACACGAAGGTGAGTGGGAAAGCGAATTGCGTGGAGGACGCGGAAAGTCTGCAGAGAGATTTGGATAGGCTGAGCGAGTGGGCGAGGATCTGGCAGATGGAATATAACGTTAGCAAATGTGAGGTTATCCACTTTGGAAGAAATAATAGTAAATTGGAATATTATTTAAATGGAGAAAAATTACATCGTGCGACTGTGCAGAGGGACCTGGGGGTCCTTGTGCACGAATCGCAAAAACTCAGTCTGCAGGTGCAGCAGGTGATCAAGAAGGCGAATGGAATGTTGGCCTTTATCGCGAGGGGGATAGAATATAAAAGCAAGGAGGTCTTGCTGCAACTGTACAAGGCACTGGTGAGGCCGCAACTGGAGTACTGTGTGCAGTTTTGGTCCCCTTATTTGCGAAAGGATATATTGGCCTTGGAGGGAGTGCAGAGAAAGTTCACCAGGTTGATACCGGAGATGAAGGGTGTAGCTTATGAGGAGAGATTAAACAGATTGGGTCTGTACTCGTTGGAGTTTAGAAGGGTGAGGGGTGATCTTATAGAGACATATAAGATAATGAAGGGGCTGGATAGGGTAGAGGTGGAGAGATTCTTTCCACTTAGAAGGGAAACCAGAACTAGAGGGCACAGCCTCAAAATAAGGGGGGCTGGTTCAGAACAGAGTTAAGGGGGAACTTCTTCTCTCAGAGGGTAGTGAATCTCTGGAATTCTCTGCCCATTGAAGTGGTGGAGGCTTCCTCGTTGAATATGTTTAAATCACGGGTAGATAGTTTTCTGATCGATAAGGGAATTAGGGGATATGGGGAGCAGGCGGGTAGGTGGAACTGATTCGCTTCAGATCAGCCATGATCTTGTTGAATGGCGGGGCAGGCTCGAAGGGCCAGATGGCCTACTCCTGCTCCTATTTCTTATGTTCTTATGTTCTTATGTCCTTTAATGCCTTTGACTGTGGAATATGAGTTATCTTTGGGATTTTTCTTCAGACAGTTTTCGTCTTCCTTTCTTTCCCTGAAGGCAGATTCTTAGTTGCAGTATGGTTCCATGGTGACAATACGTTCTAGTGCCTCATCCAAATTGGGATGGCATGGTGGCACAGTGGTTAGCAATGCTACCTCACAGTTCGAGGGACCCGAGTTCAATTCCAGCCTTGGGTGTCTAGTGTGGAGTTTGCACGTTCTCCCCGTGTCTGCGTGGTGTGATGTTAGTGTACCTTGAAGAGATTTTTATTTTTTAAATCATGCTCTCTGCAGCTCACAACCTTAGCTGATGTCATTGGCACCGGGTTGTTGACTGGGAGCCCTTTTATTGCTCCTTCAGTGATTTGAATGGGGTTTGTTTATTTTTACTTTGAGAATTAGTTTTATGACCTTGTATTGTCAGGAGGAAGAATGTTTGCAGGTCAGGTGACTGGAACTCTTTCACTTTCCATTCTGAGCTGCAGGTTTTAGTTTTAGAAGGGAGTGGACATCAGACTGAAAGCTATGTCTCTCAACCTCCCTCCCTGGTTTTGGGAAAATCTGCTGGTTAGCTGAAAGCCTTCCTGGAATAGAAAATCTGCTGTTGGCTTGACCAGAGAGTCTCACTGGTGTTCTGGGAAGCTTCCCTGACTTCAAACTGTTCTAGGTGTTTCAGGAGAACTGCCGCATTCATCCAAAGGATTCAGTCCCAGTATCACATGAGCTTTGCTGTGTTAAACCTGTGGAAAGAGTTTTGTCTAAAGGAAGTTGTGGTTTTGATTGGAACACATTAGATAAATTTGTTGAAAGTAAAAATAAACAAAACCTCATTGAAACCATTGAAACAGCAATAAAAGGGCTGCTAAGCAAACAGCTGGTGCCACAATGAAAACAAAACTGCTTACAATCTGCAGAGAACATAATTAAAAAGACATTTCTTTAAGGCACACTAGCATCACACCAAGGAGCAACTTAGCACGGCCAATCCACCTAAACTACACATCTTTGGACTGTGGGTGGAAACTGGAGCATCTGGATAGAACCCACACAGACGCCGGGAGAACATGAAACTTCACACAGACAGTCACCCAAGGCTGGAATCAAACCCGGGTCCCTGACGCTGTGAGGTAGCAGTGCCACCGTGCCACCCTGAATGCCTCCCTTTGTTTCTCTCTCCCCGTTTGGCCGCAGCAGAATTAGAGTTTTGAAAGGGCATCCTTGCCAATTCAGTGAGTGCTTAACTGTTTAAATGCTGTGACCATAAAAGACATAAACAAACAGTTTTTTAAAAGAAAAGAGGATGGTTGCGTTCTTTAATGTTTTAATGTGGTCTCAGTAAAATAATGAGAAAGAACACTCCGGCTTTCACACATAGATACACAAATCGGAGTTCACACACTTGCACTGAAATAGATTACAAAGTGAGGAGGATAGATTAAGTAATTTGGAGCTCAATAAAATTAAAGGGGCATACAGCTCTTGAAGACTGGCGGCTTGGTTAGCCTCAGGCTGAATTTAATAGTCCTGTTGCTTTCAGACTTTGAGGTGATTGGAAAGCGATAAGCAGACAATTTGTCTGTTCTTCTGGAGACAGCAGCTTTGGGTCAAATACTCGTTAAAATATCTATCTGCAGCAACCAGGTCAATATCTATCTGCAGCAACCAGGTCAATATCTATCTGCAGCAACCAGGTAGTCAAAGTCAGCAGGCAGGGTTCAAAATGTGAATTCAACTGGTGCATTCTCCATGGCAACATTTCTACCAATTAGGGCCCACTTGCTAACCAATCAGGACTCTTTTTTCATACCGTATAAATTTGTTCATCTGAAACCTCCAATCTTGTCCACAGCTGAGATTCTCTGGTCTGGCTCCAATGAATGGAGTTTTGACCGAGTGTCAAATTCTCCATTCTCGCTGGCAGCGGGACAGGAACGAACAAGATCGGAGAATCCCTCCCCTTGTTTTCCCTGATAACATTTATATGTGGGCAGCACAGTGGTTAGCACTGCTGCCTCACAGCACCAGGGACTCACGTCCCGGATTCGATTCCCAGCTTGGGTGACTGTCTGTGTGGAGTCTGCAGCTTCTCCCTGTGTCTGCGTGGGTTTCTTCCAGATGCTCCAGTTTCCTCCGACAGTCCGAAAGACATGCTGGGTTAGGTGCAGTGGCCATGCTAAATTCCCCCTCAGTGTATCTGAACAGGCGCCAGAGTGTGATGACTAGGAGATTTTCACAGTAACTTCATTGCAGTGTTAATGTAAAACTACTTGTGTCACTAATAAATAAACTTTATATCTCCATATTGCTAATTAAACCTGGCACGATCTGCTGAGACCAGTCCTCACGATGTAAATTTGTTAAGTGGAAAACTTCTAAAGATCTGTCTTGAAGATTTCACGGGATGAGGCCATAACTATTTCGTTTGGCAGCTTGTTCCATTGTGGGATTGTCCTTGGGAAGAAAGATTGTTGAATCGAACCCAGGTCCCTGATGCTGTGAGGCAGCAATGCTAAATGAGCAGCACGGTGGCACAGTGGTTAGCATTTCTGCCTCCCAGTGCCAGGGAACTGGGTTCGATTCCCGGCTTGGTTCACTGTCGGTGCGGAGTCTGCACCTTTTCCCCGTGTTGCTGAGGTGCATTGGCCAAATTAAATTCTCCCTCAGAGTTCGCGAACAGGCGCCGAAGTGTGGTGAATAGGGGATTTTCACTGTAACTTCATTGCAGTGTTAATGTAAGCCTACTTGTAACACTAATAAATAAACTTTAACCACTGTGCCTCCATACCGCTGCTTTGGATGTTACAGCATCTTCTGAATGTAGAGTCTCTTTCTGACAAAGGGATTTATATTCCAGAATCTATTTAAAAGCTATGTGCTCCTGCTGTCTTGTTAGCGGGACCCAACCAACAATGAAGAAGCTTTATTGACCTTTGTGGAGAACAAAGAGGATTTTCTATGCTGATTTCCATCCTGTACGCTATTTTAAGATTCTTCAATCATTGACTGTGCCCTTTGATTAAATTGAGGCTCTGCAGTCATCTTCAGGTTTCCATTATTTAATTAAAATTTTTATAAAAGTCCTCCTTCCTTAATTGCCAATGTACACTTTAACTGTGTATTTTCTCACATCTTAGACTATCCATCTAATCGCCTCCATGTCACGTGAAGCAACATCTTTGACATTCACAAAACTTAATGAAAGGTAGTGTCAATGTGAGGCCTTTGATTCCTAATGAATTCAATTCGGAATGCACTGCATGGTTGTGTCTCTAGTAGATTGCAAGTTCAGGATGCCTGCCTGTAAAATCATAATTTTGCACATAACTATGGTCTTTCAACGCAGCATCTTAATAACCATGAAATTCCTGTCATTTCAACAATTGCAAGAGTTTCAGAAATGTTGGTAGTTAACATAGAAACAGAAGATGGGAGCAGGATGAGGCCACTTGGCCCTCCGAGTCTGCTCCGCCATTCATTACGATCAAGGCTGATCGTCCAACTCAATAGCCTAATCCTGCTTTCTCCCCATAACCTTTGATCCCATTCACCCCAAGTGCGATATCTAGCCGCCTCTTTAATACATTCAAAAGTAGAGAATTACATTATTTCGTCTCTCTGTAGGGTTACAAAGTAACGCTGTAAATCAAAATGTTGGCGGTATTCCCAAGGACATTTCCTGTTGGTAAATTTTTCAAATGCAACAGTCGGTAAATGGGACAATAACAGGGAGGCAGAGGCCTCGTGGTATTATCACTTGACTATTAATCCAGAAATTTGGCTAATGTTCTGGGGATTCCAGTTTCCAATCCCGCCACGGCAGATGGTGGAATTTGAATTCAATAAAAAAAAATCTGGAATTTAGAATCTATCGATGACCATGAAACCATTGTCGATTGTCAGAAAAAACAACCTGGTTCACTAATTTCCTTTAAGGAAGGAAATCTGCTGTCCTTACCCGGTCTGGCCTACATGTCACTCCAGAGCCACAGCAAGGTGATTGATTCTCAACTGCCCTCGGGGCAACAAGGGATGGGCAATAAATGCTGGTCAGCCAGCGACACCGGTGCCCCATGAATGCATAAAAAAACTACAATGTAAGAAAGCTGTAAACCATGAAATTTAGAACAAAAAGTTAAACATTTACTTTTAACTGCCCATAAGAATAATGTAACTGAATAGAGTCATAGAGGTTTACAGCATGGAAACAGGCCCTTTGGCCCAACTTGTCCATGCCGCCCCCTTTTTTAAAAAAAACCCCTAAGCTAATCCCAATTGCCCACATTTGGCCCATATCCCTCTATACCCGTCGTACCCATGTAACTATCTAAATGCTTTTTAAAAGATAAAATTGTACCCACCTCTACTACTTCCTCTGGCAGCTTGTTCCAGACACTCACCACCCTCTGTGTGAAACAATTGCCCCTCTGGACACTTTTGTATCTCTCCCCTCTCACCTTAAACCTATGCCCTCTAGTTTTAGACTCCCCTACCTTTGGGAAAAGATATTGATTATCTACCTTGTCTATGTCCCTCATTTTATAGATCTCTATAAGGTCACCCCTTAGCCCCCTACGCTCCAGAGAAAAAAGTCCCAGTCTATTCAGCTCCTTATAACTCAATCCATCAAGTCCCGGTAGCATCCTAGTAAGTCTTTTCTGCACTCTTTCAAGTTTAATAATATCCTTTCTGTAATTAGGTGACCAGAATTGCACACAGTATTCCAAGTGTGGCCTTACCAATGTCTTGTACAACGTCAACAAGACGTCCCAACTCCTGTATTCAATGTTCTGACCGATGAAACCAAGCATGCCAAATGCCTTCTTCACCACTCTGTCCACCTGTGACTCCACTTTCAAGAAGCTATGAACATGTACCCTTAGATCTCTTTGTTCTGTAACTCTCCCCAACACCCTACCATTAACTGAGTAAGTCCTGCCCTGGTTCAATCTACCAAAATGCATCACCTCGCATTTGTCTAAATTAAACTCCATCTGCCATTCGTCAGCCCACTGGCCCAATTGATCAGGATCCTGTTGCAATTGGAGATAACTTTCTTCACTGTCCACTATGCCACCAATCTTGGTGTCATCTACAAACTTTCTAACTATGCTCCCTCTATTCTCATCCAAATCATTAATATAAATGACAAATAACAGTGGGCCCAGCACTGATCCCTGAGGCACACCACTGTTCACAGGCCTCTAGTGTGAAAAACAACTCTCTCCAACCACCCTTTGGCTTCTGTCAAGAAGCCAATTTTGTATCCATTTAGATACCTCACCCTGGATCCCATGAGATTTAACTTTATGCAACAACCTACCATGCGGTACCTTGTCAAAGGCCTTGCTAAAGTCCATGTAGACAACATCAACTGCACTGCCCTCATCTACCTTCTTGGTTACCCCTTCAAAAAACTCAATTAAATTTGTGAGACATGATTTTCCACTCACAAAGCCATGACTGAGCCTAATCAGTCCTTGGAGGTAACTCTGGAGGTAACAGAACTGGATCTAATGTGGATGACCAAGATCTCACCCATCAATTGGCAAACTGGCAGGGTACCTCCGTCACTACTGAGGGGGAGGACCAAAGGAACTAAGCATCAGTCGGTATTTAACTCCCCAGTATCTGGCCTTCACTGGGATTTAGAATCTCATGGCTGGGAATCCAGCCTGCCCAGAACTGCTGTCCAATCAGCCGCCAGTGGCTCTCCATTGCCGGTGGTGACACAGGGAGAGGTGGCTGCTGTGGGTGGCACAGTGGTTAGCACCGCTGCCTCACAGTGCCAGGGACCCGGGTTCAATTCCTGGCTTGGATCACTGTCTGAGTGGAGTCTGCATGTTCTCCCCGTGTCTGCATGGGTTTCCTCCGGGTCCTCTGGTTTCTTCCCACAGTCCAAGAGACGTGCTGGTCAGGTCCATTGGCCATGCTAAATTCTCCCTCAGTGTACCCAAACACAGGCGCCGGAGTGTGGCAACTAGGGGATTTTCACAGTAACTTCATTGCAGTGTTAATGTAAGCCTACTTGCGACACTAATAAATAAAATGCTCCCCTGTCTAATCTAAGGATTGCCGCTGGATTCCTGCAGTTAAATCGAATGTGATGGGCTGCCATGTGGAGGGGGTCGCTGGGGAATAGGTCAAGTGGCATGGAACCCAGCATTCCTCACTTATGGCACGTGCATGGATTGGGAACAGACTTCCTGACAATGAGGGCCAACCCATCCCCCAAGCAACAAACTCAACACCCCCCCCTGCCCAACCCAGGAACAACCAGCCAACACCACACCCCTACATCCCTCTAAGCTCCTGTCAAATTCAATAAGGTTTGCTGGGCTGCTCTCTGGAGGTAACAGAGAGCTGTGCAACTCCCATTTAATCCCTGAGCCACCACTAAATTACAGTGGGCTCAGGATGTTAATTGGCTCATTAAATGAACCCAATTGACTTTCAGCTACAGGCAGGCAAGTTGCCTGTACTGCTCCCTTCCCACCTCCAATTTGATCGGGGATGGTTTACCCAATGCTATGAGACAACGAGGGCAGCACGGTGGCACAGTGTTTTAGCACTGCTGCCTCACAGTGCCAGAGATCTAGATTCAACTCCGGCCTTGGATAACTGTGTGGAGTTTGCACGTTCTCCCCGAGTCGATATGGGTTTCCTTTGGGTGTTCCAGTTTCCTCCCACAGTCCAAAGTTGTGCAGGTTAGGTGGATTGGCCATGGTAAATTGCTCCTTAATGTCCGAAGATATGTAAATATGTACGTTCGGGGGATTAGCAGGGTAAATATGTGGGGCTACGGGGATAGGGCCTGGGTGGAGAGTCAGTGGAGATTTGATGGACTCAAGGCCTCTTCTGCACTGTCAGGATTCTGTTCTAACACATGGCCTTTCCTGCGGCTAAGTGGGCTTGGCCACTATATTCCTCACCAGGAATGATTAAATTCCGCCCACAGTTTCAAACACCAACATTAACTTATTCAAACATATGAGTGGGCAGAGAGGAAAAGTCATGTCCAAGATAAGGAACTGCTCCACCTAAGACTGGCGAACAACATGAATTCAGCCTGTGTACCGTGCAATTGTATTTTCAATAGCCCCAGTGTTTCTGCTTCTGTTAATTTGTTCAGTAAATTATTCTAAACCTTCTTGAATAAAGTCTTACTTGTTTCCAATGATGGCCTACTTTTGGTCCTACTTTTTGGAAGTTTGAACACTTTGAAGTTATTAGTTAGGTTTATTGATGAGTTCATGTCTTAAATGTCTTCAGAGAATCTACAGATTGAGGGGAAATGAAAGACAAGAAGGAATACGTCCTATAAACTTGCCTCAAGTGTTCCTGCCAACGTGGAGCCCATGAGTAGGTCTTGTCCCCGGGCCACCCGGCTGATATCAATTATGAGGAATGTTCCATGGTGTCGCAATTGTCAACAGTATTGAGGCATGTCTTGCAACATGCCTAAGGGCTTCTCCAGAGCTCCCCGAACGCAGGAAACCAAACGACATGTTGGAAATGCAAACTTTGTAACTTGTAGTAGTGTTTCCAGGGACTGAGAATCACCGTAAAAGCTGTCAGGCTGGATTCTTAGCCACATCCACCAGGGTTTCATAGAGTTGCTCAGAGGGGCTTCCCAACAAGTGGGAGACCAGTTTGTCTGCAGCGAGTTGGTTTTTAAGAAAAAAAGTGAGCTCAAGGAAAGGTGACTTTTAATTTTCATCTTTTCAACTCATTTTTGCATCAGACATAAACTTTCTCTTCCAGCCTCCCTGAATCTTCCCAATAACTCAATCCTGTTTTACACTCAGAATCTCTCCTGTTGCTTCAAAGTCAAACACCATATCATAAGTATGAACGATTAGGATAAAATCTGTAGACTTGGATCCTGTCGTTCTTTCTATGTGGTAGCAAATAAATGATATTGTCACTGGACTAGTAATCCAGAGACCCTGGATACACAGGTTCAAATCTTGACCCACTAGCAGGACAGACCAGCAGAGACAGTGGAATTGTGGTATCGAGTCAGGAGGGAGTTGCCATGGGAGTCCTCAACATTGACTGAATGCCATGAAGTCTCATGGTATCCGGACAAACATGGGCAAGGAAGCCCTGGCTGATTACCAAGTACCACCTTCCCTCAGCTGATGAATCAGTGCTCCCCGATGTTGAACACCATTCAAAGGAAGCACTGGGGGTGGGAATGGCACAAATTGTACTCTTGAGTAAAAGACTTCCATATCCATCACCAAGAGTGGCTCTGTGGCATCATGATTGACTGCGTTGGAAGAGTCATAAAGGACATACCTGCCAGACTGAGCCGTGGAGAGAGATTTCAACTTCAGCAATCCACCTGTCTCTGATACACATGTCCATGACAGCATTGGTAGGAATGGCCATTGCCATTGTGAAGACAATGTCCCATCTTCATATAGAGCATACGCTAAAAAAGTAAAAAAGTTCATTTATTAGTTACAAGTAGGCTTACAATGAGGTTACTGTGAAAATCCCCTAGTCGCCACACTCCGGCGCTTGTTCGGGTACACAGAGGGAGAATTTAGCATGGCCAATGCACCCTAACCAGCACGTCTTTCAGACTGTGGGGGAAACCGGAGCACCCAAAGAAAACCCAGGCAGACACGGGGAGAATGTGCAGACTCTGCATAGACAGTGACCCGAGCCAGGAATTGAACCCGGGTCCCTGGCGCTGTGAGGCAGCAGTGCTAACCACTGTGCCACCGTGCCGCCCCATATATAGCCTACTGTGTAGCACCATCACCTTGCTAAATGGGATAGATCCAGAACAGGTCTGGCAATTTAAAACTCGGCACCCATGAGGGCCATCGGCAGCAGCAGAATTGTACACAACCACGATCTGTAACCTCTTGGCCCGACATATCCCCCACTCTACCATTACCATCAAGCTGGGGGATCAGCCCAGGTTCAGTGAAGAGTGCAGGTGGAAATTCCAGGAGCAACACCAGGCCTACCTAAAAAAGAGGTGTCAACCTGGTGAAGATACAACACAGAACTACTTGCATGTGATAGATCTAAACAATCCTACATCCAATGGATCAGATATAAGCTCTGTCATCCAGCCACATCCAGCTGAGAAAGGTGATGGACAATTAAACAACTCACTGGTAAAGGAGGCTCTACAAATATCCCCATCCTCAATGCTGGAGGAGTACAGAAAATCATTGCAAGAGACAAGGTTGAAGCATTTGCAATATTCTGCAGTCGGAACTGCCAAGTGGATCATCCATCTCAGCTCCTGACTGAGGTCCCCGTCAGTCTTCAGCCAAATCGATTCATTCCACATGATATCAAGAAACAGCTGACGGTCACTGGATGCCATCCTAACAACATCCTGGAAATAATACTGATGGTTTGTGTCCCCATTGCAAAGGTGGTCCACTACAGCAACAATCCAACCTCAACCCGCTAATGTGGAAAATTGCCCAGGTATGAACTGTTCACAAACAGAAGAGCTAACTCAATCTGGCCACTTACTGCCCCACCAGCCTACCCTTGATCATCAGCAAAGTGATGGAAGACCATAAGACCATAAGAGGTAGCAGCAGAATTAGACCACTTGGCCCATTGAGTCTGCTCCGCCATTCAATCACGGCTGATATTTTTCTCATCCCCATTCTCCTGCTTTTTCCCCATAACTCCGATCCCCTTAATAATCAAGAATCTATGCCAGAGGACTGGAGAGTGGCGAATGTGGTTCCTCTGTTTAAGAAAGGGAATAGAAATGACCCTGGTAATTATAGGCCGGTTAGTCTTACTTCGGTGGTCGGTAAGTTGATGGAAAAGGTCCTTAAGGATAGGATTTACGACCATTTAGAAAGATGCAGCTTAATCCGGGATAGTCAGCATGGATTTGTGAAGGGCAAGTCTTGCCTCACAAATTTGATAGAATTTTTTGAGGAGGTAACTAAGTGTGTAGATGAAGGTAGTGCAGTTGATGTCATATACATGGATTTTAGTAAGGCGTTTGATAAAGTCCCCCACGGTTGGCTTATGAAGAAAGTAAGGATGTGTGGGACAGAGAGAAGTTTGGCCGATTGGATAGGTAACTGGCTATCTAACAGAAGACAGAGGGTGGTGGTGGATGGAAAATTTTCGGACTGGAAACCAGCGGAGTGCCACAGGGATCAGTGCTTGGTCCTCTGCTATTTGTAATTTTTATAAATGACTTGGAGGAGGGGGCTGAAGGGTGGATCAGTAAATTTGCTGATGACACCAAGATTGGTAGAGTAGTGGATGAGGTGGAGGGCTGTTGTAGGCTGCAAAGAGATATAGATAGGAAGCAGAGCTGGGCTGAAAAATGGCAAATGGAGTTTAACTCCGACAAATGCGAGGTGATTCATTTTGGTAGGACAAATTTAAATGTGGATTACAGGGTCAAAGGTAGGATTCTGAAGAATGTGGAGGAACAGAGAGATCTTGGGGTTCATATCCATAGATCTCTGAAGGTTGCCACTCAAGTGGATAGAGCCGTGAAGAAGGCCTATAGTGTGTTGGCGTTCATTAACAGGGGGTCTGAGTTTAAGAGCCGTGGGGTTATGCTGCAACTGTACAGGACCTTGGTGAGACCACATTTGGAATATTGTGTGTAGTTCTAGTCACCTCACTACAAGAAGGATGTGGAGACACTGGAAAGAGTGCAAAGGAGATTTACCAGGATGCTGCCTGGTTTGGAGGGTCGATCTTCTGAGGAAAGGTTGAGGGAACTTGGGCTTTTCTCTTTGGAGCGGAGGAGGTTGAGAGGAGACTTGATAGAGGTTTATAAGATGATGAGGGGGATAGATAGAGTGAACGTTCAAAGACTATTTCCTCAGGTGAATGGAGCGGTAACTAGGGGGCATAACTATAGAGTTCATGGTGGGAGATATAGGAAGGATGTCCGAGGTAGGTTTTTTACTCAGAGAGTGGTTGGGGTGTGGAATGGACTGCCTGCAGGGATAGTGGAGTCAGACACTTTAGGAACATTTAAGAAGCTTTTGGATAGGCACATGGAGTACTTCGGGATGATCGGGAGGAAATAGCTTGATCTGGGTTTCAGGCAAAGCTCGGCACAACATCGTGGGCCGAAGGGCCTGTTCTGTGCTGTACTGTTCTATGTTCTATGTTCTATCTATCTCTCTGTCTAAAAGACACTCAATGACCTGGTCTCCACAACTTTCTGCAGCAAAGAGTTCCACAGATTTACCACTCTCTGGCTGAAGAAATTCCTCCTCAACTCTGCTTTAAATCTTTATCCCTTTAGTCTGAGGTTGTGCCTAAAAATGCCATTTACACAGCGATAACCTTATCATTGATGCTCAGTTTGGTTTTCCTGAGGGCCACTTGGCTCCTGACTTCGTTACAGCCTTGGTCTGAACATGAAGTCAAGAAGGGAGCTGGGAGTGATTGCACTTGATGCTAGTTGGAGCCATACCTGGCACAAAGTAAGGTGGATGTTGCACGCAAATAATCTCTGCTCCAGGACAGGATAATGTCCGAGGCCCAACCATCTTCCGCTGCTTCCTTCCAACAGGAGTGGGGATGCTTGATGATGGTTACACAATATTCAGCACCTTTCACAACTCACCAGCTAATGAAGCAGTCCATGTCAATATGCAGCCAAATATGCACAACATTCAGGGTTGAATGATAAGTGGCAGGTTACATTCATGCCACACAAGTGCCAGACGATGATCATCTCCAACAGGAGAGAAGCTGGTCATCTTCCCTTGACTTTTAACATCAGGGCCATCAGTGATTCCCCCACTATCAGCATCCTGGGGGTTACCATCGACTAGAAACTGAATTGGACCAGCCATGTAAATACTGTGGCTTCAAGAGCAGAGCAGAGGCGAGGAATCCCGAGGTGAGAAACTCACCTTCTGACTCCCCAAAGCCTGCCCACCATCCACAAGACACAAGCCAAGAGTGTGATGCGATATTCTCCACTTGTCTGGATGAGTACAGCTTCAACTACACTCAAGAAGCTCAACACCATCCACCACTGTGGTTAGTACTGCTGCCTCACAGCAGCTCTGTCGTCCAGCTGTCTGTGTGGAGTTTGCGCGTTTCCTCCGTGTCTGCGTTGGTTTCCTCCGGGTACTTCGGTTTCCTCCCATAGTCCAATGATGTGCAGATTAGGTTGATTTGCCATGGTAAATGCACGGGGTTACGGGGATAGGGCAGTGTGGTGGGCCTGGGTGGGATGCTCTTTCAGAGAGTCAGTGCAGATGTGGTGGGCCGAATGGCCTTTTTCTACACTGTAAGGATTCTATGGTTCTATCCCAAGTTGATGTACACCCCACCTTGTCTCCCTCCACAATGGCAGTGGTATATGCCATCTGCAAGAGCGGCACAGTGGCAAGCACTGCTGCCTCACAGCAAGAAGTCTCACAACACCAGGTTAAAGTCCAACAGGTTTATTTGGTAGCAAAAGCCACTAGCTTTCGGAGCGCTGCCCCTTCGTCAGGGGAGTGGGAGTTCTATTCACCACCAGGGCATCACAGCGCCAGGGACCCAGATTCAATTCCGCCCTCGGGTTACTGTCTGTGTGGTGTTTGCACATTCTCCCCATGTCTGCGTGGGTTTCTTCCGGGTGCTCCAGTTTCCTCCCACAGTCCAAAGATGTTAGGCTGATTGGCCATGCTAAATTGATTCAAGTGTCAGGGGGATTAGCAGGGTAAATATGTACGGTTACGGGAATAGGGCCTGGGTGGGATTGTTGTCGGTACAGACTCGATGGGCTGAATGGCCTCCTTCTGAACTGTAGGGATTCTATAATTCTTTGATTCTATGATTCACTGCAACAATTCACCAAGACTCATTTGTCAGCACCTTCCAAATCACTAGCAACAAAAGTACAAGGGCAACAGGCGCATGAGAACACCACCACCTGCAAGCCATCCTCCAAGCCACACAACACCTCCTGATTTGGAACTATATCATCATTGCGCCATTGTAACTGGATCAAAATCCTGGAACTCGCTTCCTACTAGCATTATGGGAGTACCTGCACCAGATTGACTGCAGCGGTTCAAGAAGCCAGCTCACCCCCACGTTCTCAAGAACAATTAGGGAAGAGCAACAAATGCTGGCCTCACCAGTGACACCCACACCCCATGAAAGAATGTTTCAAAATTTTATTTGCTTTTAGCATTTGATTTAGTTTAAAGTATTTATTTAGGCCGAATCATGGACATTCAAGAAAGAAAATGCTTTTAACATTTCTCCTGCAACATATCTGATCTTCCTTTGACCCCTCCCAAATATATTATTTCTTTTAACATGTGCATGTTACAGAGAAATGAAATGATTTGTCTTTATGTGGTGACTTGCATGACCTCAGGATGTCCCAATGCACTATACAGCCAATTTTGAAGTGTAATCATTGTTATAATAAAGGGAAATAACAGCCAGCAATGTCCCACAAACAGCAAGATGATCGTTACCAGAGATTCTGTTCAAGTGATGATGTTTGTTTGACATTCCTTTTGGGAAAATCACATGAGACTTTTTGCAGCCAGCGCATATCAGAAAACGAGCAACTGGAATGAGTCCAGTGAGACCTGAACTTTATCTAATTAATGATGCAATGATGCATGTTGTTGGGAAACTTCCAGCAGATAAAGTCTGGATCTGCGCCATGGACAGAACTCTCTCCCCTCCACCTCCCGGGTGAGTTCAGAGACAGCGTGGGCTGTGTGATTGGGAGGCAGTTGTGGGGTAGGGAACCCACCAACTTCCTGTGCCCTTCCAAGAAAGCTTGATGGGAGAAGGCTTGCAGGCAGCTATCCAGGGAGGCTAACCGGGGTTTACCAGTGGACTACAGGAGGAAAGGGATCCGCTCATGGGCACTCTGCCTGATCAAGGGACTGAGCATTGGGAAAGAGTGGTCTTGCAGGAAGCCATCCCCCCTGTTCTTGCTTCTGACTCCCCGACCAACCTATTTGGCGATCCCCGTCATACCCAAAGAACAAAGAACAGTCCAGCACAGGAACAGGCCCTTGGCCCACCAAGCCTGTGCTGACACGTGATGCCTTCCTAAAGACCTTTGCCTCTACGTGGTCCTGATCCTTCTATTCGCTGCCTATTCATGTATCTGTCATCTGCCTCTTAAACATTGCTATTGCATCTGCCACCACCACCTCCCCTGGCAGTGCATTCCAAACACTTAGCACTCTCTGTGTAAAATTCTTGCCTCTCACATCTCTTTTAAACTTTCCCCCATTTTACCTTAAACGTACGTCCCCTAGTACAAAGAACAAAGAAAATTACAGCACAGGAACAGGCCCTTTGGCCTTCCGAGCCTGCACCGACCATGCTGCCTGACTGAAGTAAAACTCCCTACTCTTCCAGAGACCATATCTCCCTATTCCCATCATATTCACGTATTTGTCAAGACGGCCCTTAAAAGTCAGTATCGTATCTGCTTCCACTACCGCCCCTGGCAGCGAGTTCCAGGCACCCACCACCCTCTGTGTAAAAAACTTGCCTCGTACATCTCCTTTAACCCTTGCCCCTTGCACCTTAAAGCTATGCCCCCTAGTCATAGAGTCATAGAGGTTGACAGCATGGAAACAGGCCCTTCGGCCCAACTTGTCCATGCCTCCCCTTTTTTTTAAACCCCTAAGCTAGTCCCAATTACCTGCATTTGGCCCATCTCCCTCTATACCCACCTTACCCATGTAACTGTCTAAATGCTTTTTAAAAGACAAAATTGTACCCGCCTCTTGATTGACTCTTCCAACCTGGGAAAAAGCTTCTGACTATCCACTCTGTCCATGCCCCTCATAATCTTGTAGACCTCTATCTGGTCACCCCTCTACCTCTGTCGTTCCAGTGAGAACAAGTAATTGACATTTCTACCACACTCACCTTTACCTGGGGATCCATCAGCAAACCTCAAGGTAGGATCCATTGTAGTGGCCACCATTCCCAGTGGCACGACAGGTACCAGAGGGTCCAGCCTCTAATTGGCTGACAGCTCTCGGGGGAAGGATTTCCACCCTATCTGGGGCTTAATCAGATGGAAGGCCCGAAGCTGCCCAAGTAAGTGCCTGATTGAAATTAAAAAGTGTTGGTCCTCTCAGAGGAAAGCAGCACAGGGCTCACAACTGTTCTCCAACTAGTGGGCCAGACACCCATTGGTCAAATTAAGTCCTGGCCCATGTTTCTGGGTAATCAGTTTGTGACCCATTGAAGTTTCTGAAAAGATGTAGCTATTATCATTGTTTTAATAAAGTAGTGTTCCTTTCAGCCCCAATAGCAAAAAGGTGCCCTGATATTTTACATGTTAATGTAACTTGTATTGCTTTTTTTAATTATCACTATGTTATTAGTTTTCTTTTGTGATGCAAATTCTCCGCAATTTAAAACAAGGTTGTTGATGGCACTGCGCTATCACTTCCTGCATCTGAATTTTTACTTTCTCATATGACTTTGCTGATTGATGCTATTTATCAGTTAATGTTGGTGATATGTGTGAACGTTTACAGTCATTAGTCCTGATCATTAAGATCCTGGAACCCAAATCAGAGCGGTCAGAATTAATCCTAAATTCTGGGCCTCTCCAGTCGGCTGGGTGCCTGGCATGTGCCTCTAGTAGCCAGCCTTCCATCCACAGGAAGGATCTCAGCAATTCTGAATTTATTTAACATCCATGCATTATCCTCCGGTCATCTCCAGGTAGCAGAAGGCATGGGAAAACTGGCGGATTCTTTAACGCTCCAAGAACTACTGTGATCAATTAATTCAGCACACACTGTGAGTTGAACCTGAGACCTTCTTGGTGTGTGTGGCTCACTTCCAAATTGCAACATAGCATTCACCCCAATAATTCATCAGACAAGCCCTAAAGACTTATCCTATCTCCCATCTTAATCTAGTTTTTAAATCACAGTGTTAATTTGTAGCACTAACAGCTTAATTCCCCCCATCGGAATATCTGCATGAAGTACTCTCTTCCTCCGTAGGTTATGGCAAAACAAAATGATTAATGACTCTGACACAGTTACTGGAAGTTTATTGAGAAATAATCCATGATCGATTACTGGAAAATTTGGTCTTCAGTTATAATATATGGAATGAACAATGGGTGGTTTGTGAGCAAGAAGTCATCATCTAATTTCTGCAGGCTGATAGCGAATCAATACCCGGAGCAGTGAGGCTCACTTCTTGCGACAAAAAGTCTCCACAAAGTCAACACACAGCGTAGACAAGTAAGAGAGCCAATATGCTACACTATTAACATTGCATGTGTCAAGGCCTTGCAGTTGAAATAGTTGTAGTTATGTGTTAATTATCATTTAATTAAACTAATTTCTATATTATCTTGCTCCTTTGCATTACTTTGAAAGGGTCATGCTTTTAGTCTACAGCAACAAAGATTAGTGCTTTTGAAAAGAATCAGCCCTGACTTTTAGTTTATTAATTGACAAATGCTTTTTAGAATCCTCATAGAACTCCTACAGTGCAGAAGGAGGCCATTCGGCCCATGGAGTCTGCACCGACCACAATCCCCATAACCCTACTTATTTACCCGACTAACCATCTGACACTAGGGTCAATTTAGCATGGCCAATCAACCTAACCTGCACACCTTTTGGACTGTGGGAGGAAACCGGAGCACTCGGAGGAAACCCACACAGACACGGGGAGAATGTGCAAGCTCCACACAGACAGTGACCCAAGCCGAGAATCGAACCCGGGTCCCTGGCAGTGAGGTAGCAGTGCCACCGTGCCACCCCAAGTATTGCAAGTTACATACAGTCATAGAGGTTTACATCATGGAAACAGGCCCTTCGGCCCAAGTTGTCCATGCCGCCTTTTTTAACCACTAAGCTAGTCCCAATTGCTCGCGTTTGGCCTATACCCCTCTGTACCAATCTTACCCATGTAACTATCTGTTACTGTTTTTTAAAAGACAAAATTGTACCTGCCTCTACTACTACCTCTGGCAGACACTCACCACCCTCTGTGTGAAAGAATTGCCCCTCTGGACCCTTTTGTGTCTCCCCTTTCACTTTAAACCTATGCCCTATCTTTGGGAAAAGATGTTGACTATCTAACTGATATGCCCCTCATTATTTTATTGACCTCTATAAGATCACCCCTCAGTCTCCAACGCCCGAGGGAAAAAAGTGCCATATTATTCTCCATTGCAAAATATAGTCATTGTTGGCTCATTTCACAGCATTTACTCTGTGTACATTTTACATATGTATACGCCTGATATGTATCTGAAAATATTACTTATATTTCAAGACTAAACCATCATATCCCAGATTTTGCGGTGGTATTGTGGCAAAACTATTATTGTTCACTGCCATTACTCCTCTAAAACTAACAGCAATTTCTGGAGTCCAATATGTGCCGTTAACCGTGGAAATCTAAAAGTTACTGTCAGTAATTCTATACTTCCCAATGGATGCGCTATTGAAACACCCCCAGACTGCAATCAATTATAAATCGACAAACATCCGCTTTTTCATTTTCAGCCTTTACTCTATCAGCTTTGTTGTAAAATTTTTTATATTGTTGAATGAGGTGTAGCTGTTTTGTTAATAACTAACCAAGTTCACCTTTACTCTCTGGCCCTGAAGGACTCATTTTATATTTTTGGAATGTCAAATTTCTCAATTGTTGTTAAAAATTAAGTTCACATTTTTTATTTTTTTTACATGCTTATTTATGATATTTCAACTTCTTACTTAATCCCATGCTTATGTTCCAATTATTTATTTCCCATTCTGTTAAATTTAATGTAAAATGAAGGATAATCAATGAATGTTACTTCCTGGCTTGCTGTCTGTGAGAATACTTCAATGTGTTTGGCTGCATACCATGCTTGGTGATAACATTATTGCTGGATGCTTGGAGATTTCCTTGACTTCGAATCATAGAATCCTACAGTGCAGAAGGAGGCCATTTGGCCCATCGAGTCTACACCGACCACAATCTCACCCAGGTCTTTTCCCATAACCCCATGCATTTACCCTAGCTAGTCCCCCTAACACTAAGGGGCAATTTAGCATGGCCAGTCCACCTAACTCGCACATCTTTGGGCTGGGGGAGGAAACCGGAGTACCCGGAGGAAACCAAAGCAGACATGGGGAGAATGTGAAAGCTCCACACAGACAGTGACCCGAGGCCGGAGTTGAACCCAGGTCCCTGGTGCTGTGAGACAGCAGTGCTAACCACTGTGCCACCATGCCTCCCTTGGCAACAGACTTAAACTAATATTGGGAAAGGGGGAATCCATGCAACAGAGATCACCTAATCTTTGCGAGAAGCGTTCTTTGAGATCAACTGCGTCCCTTAGCTGCTGATTAGGAGATTTGAATAATTGTTGTTTGTAACAGTCCCAAAGAAATAAATAATGGTTCATACATATTTATTTTTGAAGAAGAGAATGGTCTCCCTCCTTTGCTGAAGAAATATAGGCTTGAACTTACTTTTGGCAATATTTGTGGATGTATAATTAACAAACACATATTAACTTGGTGCAAAAATATTTAATGGCCAATGGAGTGTTGGGATAGATACATATGCAGCTGCAGAATTGCTATTACCTGGTTTACATTATCACACAGAATGAAAATCTACTCCAGCTTGTTCAATTGTTACCCTCCTGTCCACTATTGTAATGTTGGCATTGAGTCAATTATTTTACATATCTCTCCTGAAATGCTTATTTTCTGTGAGTGTTTGCGAACATGATTGGCTGTTTTGATTCTCAGAGGCCATTGCAGATGTCCCTCAGCATTTGTTCTGAGCATCTTGGGCTGTTCATTCATGATCTTCCATCTGCCTTAAGAAGCATTATCCATTTTCTCTCCTCAATCTCCTCGCCTTCAATCTCCTCATACTATGAAAACTGCGAAAGTTAAAGTTTATTAGTGTCACAAGTCAGCTTACATTAACAGTGCAATGAAGTTACTGTGAAAATCCCCTAGTCACCACACTCCGGGCACCTGTTCGGGAACACCGAGGGGGAATTCAACATGGCCAATGCACCTAAGCAACATGTCTTACAGACTCTGGGAGATAACCGGAGCACCCGGAGGAAACCCACGCAGACATGGGGAGAATGTGCAGACTCCACACAGACAGTGACCCAAGCCGAGGATCTTACCAGGGTCCCTGGCATTGTGAGGCAGCAGTGATAACCACTGTGCCATCGTGCCGCCCCGCTGTCATCATCATCTTGCTCAAAAAGTGCTGAGCCCCATACTCTTTCAAACTACTAACCCCTTTGTTCCTCTCTGCAAGGTTCTCGAATATGTTGTCACTCCCAAAGCCATTACCTGCAACTACATGTTTGAGTTTCTGCCATTGCCACAACATTAAAACTTTCTGGTCAAATGACAAGTGGCATCCACTGTGTGGCCTGTTATGTCACCTCGAAGAACATAAGAACAGAAGAATTAGGAGCAGGAGTAGGCCATCTGGCCCCTCGGGCCTGCTCCGTCATTCAATAAGATCATGGCTGATCTTTTCGTGGACTCAGCTCCACTTACCCGCCCGTTCACCATAACCCTTAATTCCTTTACTGTTCAAAAATGTATCTATCCTTGCCTTAAAAATGTTCAATGAGGTAGCCTCAACTGCTTCACTGGGCAGGGAATTCCACAGATTCACAACCCTTTGTGTGAAGAAGTTCCTCCTCAACTCAGCCCTAAATCTGCTCCCCCTTATTTTGAAGCCATGCCCCCTAGTTCTAGTTTCAGCTGCCAGTGGAAACAACTTCCCTGCTTTTACCTTATCGATTCCCTTCAGAATCTTATATGTTTCTATACAATCTCCCCTCATTCTTCTGAATTCCAATGAGTATAGCTCCAGTCTACTCAATCTCTCCTCATAAGCCAACCCTCTCAACTCCAGAATCAACTTAATGAATCTCCTCTGCACCCCCTCCAGTGCCAGTATATCCTTTCTCAAGTATGGAGACCAAAACTATACACAGTACTCCAGGTGTGGCCTCACCAGCACCTTACACAGCTGCAACATAACCTCGCTGTTTTTAAACTACATCCCTCTAGCCATGGAACGTTAACAAGTGTTTCCAGCTGCTAATTCTTCTGGTTTTGACAGGTACAATAGTTAGACTGTTACGAGGGAAGATGTTTCACATGGTGAACCCTCCAAGGAAAGGGGGAAAATGATTTTACCAAAATAATTTTTTTTAAATTTAAGTTTTCTGACAAGGCTCCATCCACTTCGCAGAGGATCGATGGAGGACATCCTGCCCATGCAGAGGCCAATTGAAGCGCTTAAGTGGCCAATTAAGGGTCACTTGAGAGCTTCTTACCACCGCTGACATTTTACTAGTGGCATAGGAGTCCTCTGTGAATAGGGGGCAGGAGGTGGCGGGGGGGGGGGGGGCGGGGGAGGAACTGTTCTGGAAAATCTGGCAGATTCCTGTGAGCTAGGCCAAGGGGCTTTCCTGAGTGGCAAGAGCAATCCATCCAGAAAATCTCACCTGCTCTCACCAACTATCAACCCCGCACCTCCTCAACAGAATATTCTTAACTGGCCACGGCAAACCTAACCCTATTTACCTGCATTCTAGGGCCTGGTCATGTTGCTCATCCTGTCTGGGTGAAGTCACTCCAATGACCAACAGTGTGGCTCATAAAATCACACAATCCCTACAGTGCAGAAGGAGGCCATTCAATCCATCGAGTCTGCACCAACAACAATCACACCCCAGGCCCTATCCCCACATATTTACCCTCCTAATCTCCCTGACACTAAGGGGCAATTTAGCATGGCCAATCAACCAAACCTGCACATCTTTTGACTGTGGGAGGAAACCAGAGCACCCGGAGGAAACCCACGTAGATGCAGGGAGAATGTGCAAACTCCACACAGTCACCCAAGGCCGGAATTGAACCCGGCTCTCTGGCACTGTGAGGCAGCAGTGCTAACCACTGTGCCGCCCTGGTTCTGCTGGGACTGGAGGGCTGTTAGCTCTCTAATTGGTCGGCAGCTCTTGGAGGCAAGCTCTCATCCCTCAAAGGGACGGTAGCCCTGCTGTAAAGTATTTAATTGCCTGATGGGTACAGAATTGCGCCAAGGTTCCTGGAAATGGCTTCAGCAAGGTTGCCCCTGACTTTTCCAGCCCAGATATGGGGCGTAATGCCACTGGCATTAAAGTTAGCCCTATATAATTCCTATTCACTGACACATGCTCCTCATGTTCCTGTGGTGCCAACCTATCCTAACCTCAGAGTCACAAAGAGATAGAAGAATCTCATAAAAGGTCTTGGGTCACTCTTTTCTCCAAGTGAATTTCAATTTTAATTGGACTGCTATATATATATATATATATATATATCTCAACATGTCTATGCCACAGAACCCAAATTAAAAATAATTATTCGACAAGTAGTGTTGCAAATGAACATACTATTAACCAAGGGAAAGATAGAAAATGTGTTTTAGAAATTTGCATTGATATTTAGATGATTTTTTTAAAATGCAGGCATGATTTCAGTAGTGTTTACATATCAAAATTACTTCCTTGACTGTAATGTACTTTGGGAGATCTTAAAGTCATTTGATTTGATTTATCATTGTCACATGTATTAGTATACAGTATTGTTTCTTGCATGCTACACAGACAAAGCATACCGTTCATAGAGAAGGAAAGGAGAGAGTGCAGAACGTAGTGTTACAGTGAAAAGTATTGTTTCTTGCGTGCTATACAGACAAAGCATACCGTTCATAGAGAAGGAAAGGAGAGAGTGCAGAATGTAGTGTCACAGTGAAAAGTTTTGTTTCTTGCCTACTATGCAGACAAAGCATACCATTCATAGAGAAGGAAAGGAGAGAGTGCAGAATGTAGTGTCACAGTGAAAAGTTTTGTTTCTTGCATACTATGCAGACCAAAGCATACCGTTCATAGAGAAGGAAAGGAGAGAGTGCAGAATGTAGTGTTACAATCATAGCTAGGGTGTAGAGAAAGATCAACTTAGTGCAAGATAGGTCCATGGCAGATGCCACATAAACGGAAGTTTTTCTTTCCTTCCTGTAACATGCTACATCATGGCCTCAAGCGTGTTAAATCTTCGCTCCACTATATTTAATGTGGCTGTCCTCAATCCTTTAATTTTGTTTTGCATCAGGATGATGTCTTGTGCTCTCAATAGTGAAAGATCAGAGTGAGATATTAAGAGCAGAGCTGATAATGAAGCAGTAGAAATGGGATGCCTTGTACTCCCAACCTGGACAATTTTCTTCAGTTTCAACACATCCTTCACCGCAAATTGCACTTCTTCTGGCTTGCTTTTAGCTTTTAGCTTTCAGGCTTTAAACACCTCTCCCCGTCTTCATGAACCACTTCAGATCAATGATTCCTTGAAAAAGGTAGCTGACAATTTCAAATAATGACTGCATATGTAAGGCTGAAGTACGTTCTGTACCAGAGGCCTGGGGCAAACAAAAAAAAAATGCACTCTAATTAATGACTTTCCATTTTCATAGATGCAATCTCATCAGCGGTTTCGGTCGCGCATGTAGATTTCTTTAAAAAAAAGAGAAATTTCCAAGTCATTCGTGGATGATATTTCTCCATTTCAAATAATAATATGTTCCTAATACCTGAGATCAGCATCTCGAAGCTGACATTTAAACAAAATCCCTGAGATGCTGCTGTGCTGCTGTATTCTAAGTCGCTGGGATAAAAAGACGACAAACACAGACCACAGTGAATATCGAGCATCTGTCTGACATGTGACCATTGCTGGCATTTCGCTTGCTGAGATGGAGGTTCAACTTTGCCACTGCGTTCCCCCTCATCAACACCGCCCGCCCCCCCCCCCCCCCCCCCCCCAACCACCGCCCCCGCAAACCCTGACTCAAAACAAAGCAGTTCACATTTCAGTCAACTGGGCGGCACGGCGGCACAGTGGTTAGCACTGCTGCCTCACAGCACCAGGGACCCGGGTTCAATTCCCAGCTTGGGTCACTGTCTGTGTTGAGTTTGCGCGTTGTCTCCATCTCTGCGTGGGTTTCCTCCGGGTGCTCTGGTTTCCTCCCACAGTCCAAAGATGTGCGCGTTAGGTTGATTGGCTATGTTAAGTTGACCCTAGTATCAGAGGGATTAGCAGGGTCAACGAGGCCTATGGGAATAGGGCCTGGGTGGGATTGTGGTCAATACAGTCTCGATGGGCTGAATGGCCTCCTTCCGTACTGTAGGGATTCTAAAAAAAATTGTCCTCTAATCGTGAAGCCAGCGATGAAATGAGCTAAACGAAACTGAACGTGATAGCAGAAGTGTTACCAAGGAAGGCTAGAAATATAAAACAGTAATGATCCTGACTGCTGTGCCAGTTTTTGGGAGAAAGCAGACGTTGCTGGATTATAATTGTGTTAGTGCGCCTCCACCCGTAGATATTGGGTGGCACGGTGGCACAGTAGTTAGCACTGCTGCCTCACAGTGCCAGGGACCGGGCTTCAATTCCGGTCTTGGGTGACTGTGTGGAGTTTGCACGTTGCCCACGTGGGTTTCCTCCGGGTGCTCCGGTTTCCTCCAAAGATGTGCGGGTTAGGTGGATTGGCCATGCTAAAATTGTCCCTTAGTGTCAGGGGGATTAGCAGGGTAAGTGTGTGGGGTTCGGGGATAGGGCATTGGTGGGATTGTTGTCAGTGCAGACTTGATGGGCTGAATGGCCTCCTCCTGCATTGTAGGGATTCTATGATTTTTCACCCTTGTGTTTATTTTTTGAGGCGGATTCATAGGTCAGTGATTCCGATGTTATGACTGCAAACTATATTTGGACTTTCTTCTCCTTCCTCTCCCCTGAGCACTGAAGGTGACTTGCTGGACAGCCAGTTTAGGAATTAATGAAACTCATCACACATTTGACTGATGTATGAGTCCCAGCCAAGACTGTGCTGCTATTTCCGACTGTAGCTAATATTCTCTTCATTTCATTAGCAGGGGGATTCAATACCACTGAGATTATTTTTAAAGTGCTTCACATCTTGAGATATATTATTTAACTTTTATCACCAATGTAGAAGTATGATTTCTGAGGGAAGTGGCAGTAAAATGCACCATGCGGGTATAAATATGTTAATTTTATATTCTTAACGTTCCTTGTGCATATATCGAGGGAATAGTGGTAACCTTTTGGGGGAAAAAAACATATTGTAAAGGACAATATGAGCTTAAAACCTGAATGTTGAGTTTTGTGAAACAAAATGTTGATACTTCCAGACAGTTTCTCTGTACAATTCTGCAGTGGCAGTCTTTAAGTGCTGCATTATGTGTGCTCCACAGCCAGATTACTGTTGCAGAGTAAGGTTCAGCACAAAACAGGAAAGCAAAAGAACTGCCTGATAAAAGGCAAGATATAGCAGATGGATGAAAGAAGGGTTTCACTGCAAGCAGGACTCCAAAATCCACTTTAAACTAATCACAGATACCCAGCAAAGTGCACAGATGTCCTTGGGATAGAATCATAGAAACCCTACAGTGCAGAAGGAGGCCACTCAGCCCATCGAGTCTGCACTGACTATAATCCCACCCAGGCCCTATCCCTGTAACCCCACACATTTACCCTGCTAATCCACCCGATACTAAGGGGCAATTTAGCATGGCCAATCAACCTAACCCACACATCTTTGAAGTGTGGGAGGAAACCGGAGCACCCAGCGGAAACCCATGCAAACATAGGAGAGAATGTAAGAACGCTAAACAGTCACCCAAGGCCGGTATTGAACCTGGGTCCCTGGCGCTGTGAGGCAGCAGTGCTAACTACTGTGCCACCGTGCCGATTTGGAACTGGTTGTGAGTGTTGTGAAACTATGTTTTACATCAAGAAAATTATTTTTGAATTTATTGGTTGCAAACTCCTAACTGATCTTTTTAAAAAAAGACTAAAGGCACATCCCAACGATTAGGGATCATAGTCAAAAGATAGCCGCACATATCCATTGCCGTACATTCTGTATTTAAAATAACTAAAATGGAAACAACCTGTCTGAAAAGCTGCACAGAAACAACTGGCTTGAAAGAGATGGATGAGGGCCTACCCCCAATCCTGTCAGCAAAGCATCCAGGCAATCTTTTGAATTCAAATTCCACATCTGAAGTGGCGGGTTTCAAATCTCGGGTCCCCAGAACATTAGCTGAGTTTCTGGATTAATCAGCTAGCGATAATACCACTAGGCCAACGCCTCCTCTTCATTTGATCGTCGGACAGTCTGGCGAAAGAGAGGGAAAAAAAACAAACAATTTGCCTTCAACTGGAATCAGAAATAGATACACTGGAAAGGTGGGGAATTCTGTTCACCACCACCATAGGCACATCTTAAGATCATTCTTAGAATTGGAGAATGTTTCCTTGCCCAGCCCAAGACATCTGAATAAAACAGCGTACAGTATGAAAGGTTTAAACAAAGACAACAAAGTCCCTCATGTGTAAACCGATACAATAAACGCCAGCAATCATCAATCAAGAACAAGAGACCCCGAGTGACTCACAAAATGACAATGGTTAGTGCTAATCCCAGAGAGCGCTGTACAAAGAATTGTTTAGGCCTCATTTAAAACCAGCAACCATTGGCATTAATCCCAGGTGGTCCTTTACGAAAGGAACTGTCAACTCCTCACAATGAGAAGGTTATCTGCAACATAACCACAACAAAACCATTCCATTCATCAACAAAGAATGCTCACGCTCTGTGGAAAGCTAATAAAACGTATGTGAATCAGACCGTAAATTTAAACCCCAGAAGGAGTTAGGTACCTAAAGTTGTGAGTCAAACGGACAGCTTGAAGTTGCCTGAGTAATGCCGGTTTCTCTGGTCACAGCTAAAAATTGGCCTTCCTGGTTGCCAGCAATACCAAGCTCAGACAGAACTTATTTGTAACCAGTGTTGTTGAAACAAGCCACAATAGAAGAATCACCAAAATGTCCTCTGCAGCCAAAAGCACAAACAACAACAAATATTTATATAGTGCCTTTAACATAATGAAACATCCCAGAATCCTTCACCGTCGTATTATAAAACAACAGTGAACAATAAGCCACATATGAGGAGAGGTTAATTTCGTTAGGATTGTATTCATTGGAGTTTCGAAGAGTGAGAGGGAATCTCATAGAAACTTTAAAATTCTAACAGGATTAGACAGGGTAGATTCAGAAAGAATGTTCCCGATGGTGGGGGAGTCCAGAACTATGGGTCATAGTTTGAGGATAAGGAGTAAACCGTGAGGAGAAATTTCTTCACCCAGAGAGTGGTAAATGTGTGGAATTCACTACCACAGAAAGTAGTTGAGGACAAAATGTTGTGTGATTTCAAGAATAAATTAGATATGGCTCTTGGGACTAAAGGGATCAAGGGATATGGGGGAAAGCGGGATCAGGACATTGATTTTGATGATCAGCCATGGTCAAAATGAATGGTGGAGCAAGCTCGAAGGGCTGAATGGCCTAGTCCTGCTTCCGAGTTTCTATGTTTTTATAAAAAGATATTAGGGCAGATGATTAAAATGTTGGTCAAATGGTAGGTTTGAAGGAGTGTCTCAAAGGAGAAATAGAGGTAGGGAGGTAGAAAGGTGAACGGAGGGAGTTTCATTGTGTAGGGCCTTGACAGCTGAAGGCACGGCCAATCAATGGTGGAGTGATTAAAATCAAAGATGCTCAAGAGGTCAGGATTAGATGAGAAAGGTACCTTGTGTACCTAGAGTACAAGAACAAGGAGGTCAGACTGAACTTATAAAAGACACTAGTTAGGCCTCAGCTGGACAATTGTGTACAGTTTTGGGTGCCACACCAGGATCTGAACGCATTGGAGGGACTGCAGGGTACAACTGGGTGTCCTCAGTCGACACATAGGGTGGGATTCTCTGGCTATTGACTCCAGGAGGATTCTCCCATCCCGCTGCAGTGAACGGGGATTTAGCTGAGCGCCAAATTCTCCGTCCTCTCTGGCAACGGCGGTGGAGCGTGAACGGCTGGAGAATTCCAGCCATGGAAATTGATGTTGCATTTTCCGTTCGTAACACTGAGGGGGTAGCGTATAGATCATAAATAAGAGGCAACCAAAGTTGATACATGGAGTCTCCAGAGGTAACTGTGCAGGAGTGAGGGAAGGGAGCCACAGATTGTGATTCCTTGGCTATAGTTAGACAGATAAGAATGAAGCAGTCAAGTGCAGTTTCCCCTAGCTGAGAGATGGTGGAGAAGTGTAGGAGGAGATTGGTGTGCTAAACAGTATAAAGGTGGAAACAAGCCTAATTGTACACATTTCCTGTAACCCTAACTCAAAGTTAATGGTTAACCTGAGATGTTAGTGGACAAGTGAAGGAAAGAAAACTTTACATTCATATAGCAACTTTCAGCACAGGATATTCCATAGAACCAGAGAACACATACAGTGCAGAAAGAGGCTATTCGGCCCATCGAGTCTGCATGACTCTCCAAAAGAGCATCCCACCCAGGCACTCCCCTCTGCCCTATCCCTGTAACCCTGCGCATCCTACACACCTTTGGACACTAAGGGGCAATTTACCATGGCTAATCCACCTAACCTGCACATCTTTCAACATCTTTACAGCCATTGAAGTGCTGAAAGTTTACTTCTTATTGTCACAAGTAGGCTTACATTAACACAGCAATGAAGTTACTGTGAAAATCCCCTAGTCGAAACACTCTGGCGCCTGTTTGGGTACACTGAGGGAGAATTTAGTACGACCAATGCACCTGACCAGCATGTCTTTTGGACTGTGGGAGGAAACCCACACAGACACAAGGAGAACGTGCAGACTCCACACAGACGCTGACCCAAGCTAGGAATCGAACCCAGGTCACTGGTGCTGTGAGGCAGCAGTGCTAACCACCGTGCCACTGGGCTGCCCTTGTGAAGTCTAGTCATTGTTTTAATTGTTGCATAACTGGCTTCCAACATAAACTTAGCAATCACACACAACGAATGGTAACAAATGTTTGAGTTCTTTATTGATGGGCAGCAGACTATATAGAGGGTTACAGATGAGATATCAGAATATCATCACTGCTCCAATTGCTGTGTCACGTATTGCCCGATATCATTTCCTGCGGTGATGATGCACTGGGATAAAATACATATTCAGTGATATGCTATTCAGAACACGGCACTGCATACATTAAAGCAATGCCACAGCACTAATGTAGAAAACACAGCAGTCCATTTGTTCACAAGCAAGCTGCCAGAAACAGCAGTGTCATAATGACTAGATTATCTTTTTAGTGATGCTGTTCGAGGGATAAATATTGGCTAAAACCCAAGGGATAACTCACTTGCACTTCTTCAAAAGTGCCATGGGATCTTCCACATTCGTCGGAGAGGGCAGGTGGGCCCCAGTTTAACAACTCATCCAGAAGATGGTACCTCCAACAGATGTGGGCTGCCTCAGTTCTGCCCTAGAGTGTTAGCCTCTTGTGCTTAGGCCTCACAGTGGGACATGAACCCACAGCCATCATCCTCCAAGGGGAACATCCACTGAACTGTGTCTGAAATGTTCAGAACTCATTAGACAACCATTAAATTATCCTCCCTGTGTGTTCTCCCCAGATGCATTTCAGATGGGAATGAGGGAGAATATAACAGAACCAAAAGATTATTGTACGGGTTTTAGTTGATGAGATTATTAAGTCATTTTAAACCTGAAACTTTGTTAGTGCCTGAAAGTGGCCACATGGGCCGTGAGATGAACATATTTATTCTTGTGGCTGAATGTAAACTTGGTGCTCGTTATCATGACTCAGGTGAACAGCCAGGATGATTCATTAGCTACCGACCTGTTTGAACGGGATGGTATGGCAGAGAGATGGGAAAGCAGGCTTAATTGATGCTACTTAAAGGCAGCCAGCACCTCTTAAAAGAGAAGGCGGAGAGGCAGGAAACTTCACAAGTGGAAAGATGGCTGCTGATGGTCTAGAATGAGCAGACCCTCTCAATCAGTGTTGGAGGCCCTGGCCTAGGTTGTAGAGATGATGTGGAGATGCCGGAGTTGGACTGGGGTAAACACAGTAAGAAGTTTAACAACACCAGGTTAAAGTCCAATAGGTTTATTTGGTAGCAAAAGCCACACAAGCTTTTGGAGCTCCAAGCCCCTTCTTCAGGTGAGTGAAGGTTGTAGAGAGCAGGGGCAGAATTCTGGGGTCCGTCACTGGCAGGTTTGCCGGTTGGGGGACCACAAAATTCTGCCTGTTTGCTTCGCATTGACCCATCCCTGACCAGGCAACACTTTTACAGAGAGCAGACAGAGCCTAGAGCAGCCAACCCATCCCCACCCTTACTGAAGTCCTTAAATGGCCAATTATTCGATTTGATTTATTGCTGCCACATGTATTGGGATACAGTGAAAAGTATTGTTTCTTGCACGCTACACAGACAAAGCATACTGTTCATAGAGCACATAGGGGAGAAGGAAAGGAGAGGCTGTAGAATGTAGTGTTACAGTCATAGCTAGGGTGCAGAGAAAGATTAACTTAATGGACAGTTTAAAAGAGTTAGTGTACAGTTTTGAAAGCACAGAACGAGAGCAAAAAATAGAATTAGAAGGGTACGCTGGGGACATCTCGCAAGAAGTCGCCATGCTCTGGAGCCATTTTCTGCTCTAATGGGCACTTAAGGAGATCCTCTCAATTCCATGCAAGTTTTAGACTTTTAGGTGGGAGAAGGATTGGGGGAGCCCAGTAAGTTAGAGCTGGCAGAAAAAGGGCACTCCTCCCTCATGGAGCCCCTTTCACATTCGGGCCCCACCCCAAGGCTTCAGCCCAGGTATCCTTCCCCACTGAGGCCTTTGCAACTTGGTCCCAAGCCCTCTTTCCTCCCACTACCCCGTAACCTCCACTCTTGCCCTGCTAAGGGATCCCAGGCTGACCTTCATCCTGGACTGCCAGATTTTGTTCAGTGGGTTTCAGTGTTGTCCCAGCGATGGCCATTGTTCTTGGTGGCACAACTGGAACAGCTGGCCAATAAGATTAATTCACAGCTCTCTGAGGTGGGACGTCCTCTCCAGATGGGGGCAGAAGGCCTACCTCCATTCAAATAACCCTCCACAGAGTGTGAAACAGCTGTGGGGCAACCATCAGGTGCTCGGGTGCATTCCTTGCCAATCTTTCAGTGCCTGAGCAGGAAGCTCCACCATCCAAAACTTCTGCCCCACCATCCTGTTTCCCCCAATGGGGAGGAAATTACTCCAGGCAATACCGCCACTGTCAGTGGGAAACAAGGCATCACAGAGCATCTCGAGTCTGCTCATCAAGGCCATCTGAATTGTCCCTTTCAGCAGCCCTGTTACAAACAAGGTGGATACATGATGGATACACATCTAAATCACCAGCAGCCATGGGCAGCATGGTGGCACAGTGGTTAGCGCTGCTGCCTCACAGTGCCAGAGACCCAGGTTCGATTCCTGACTTGGGTCACAATCTGTGCGGAGTCTGCACATTCCCCCCCATATCTGCGTGGGTTTCCTCCGGGTGCTCCGGTTTCCTCCCACACTCCAAAGAGGTGCGGATTAGGTGCATTGGCCGTGCTAAATTGCCCCTTAGTGTCCCGGGATGCGTAAATTAGAGGGATTAGCGGGGTAGGTATGTGGGGTTGCGGGAACAGGGCTGAAGTGGGATTGTGGTCGGTGCAGACTTGATGGGCTGAATGGCCTCCGTCTGCACGGAAGGGATTCTATGATTCTATTCTATGACATCATTACAGCTCTAGGATGGCTAAGCAGGCACACAAAATGAGTACACTTATTGCACAAGAGTGGTTCATGATTTTTCCTGTCGAATATTAAACTCAGGTGGAAGCGAGTATTTGGATCATTTCATGTTACCCTAGAGCATTGTTAATTTGGGAGTGAAGTGAGGAGATGGACTACATGAAGGCATTCAGATGGTGGTAGAAAGGTTGGTAGTTAGATGGGTACCAAAACTTGGTCAAACAAAAACACCACGTTTCAGGAATCTTTTTAACTTGTGCATTGGGGATGGATAGTCCTCATGAATCTCTCTTGGATGAGCTGCTCTCCAAGAGATCTGCTTGATTTTCTTCTAGACATCTCCCTCTTCTTCCTGCTCGTCCTTCTGCATTTCTTGTTGTCCAAGTTGATGAGACAGGTCGATGCCTCGTCATGGAAAAGCCGCGCAACCTTCAGCAGGTCACCACAGATCTGGATACTTACTCGGGTGTATAGTACACAGCTCCTCCAGAATGATCCAGGCAGTAGAAGCACGGAAACAGCAGACTGTTTTGCCACTGATGTTTCTTGTGGCAGGTAGGCCCTCACTACAGCAGTGCCTGGGTTCCTGACGCAATCTTTGAGGCATCTCATGAAAAGTTTAAAGTTTATTTATTTATTACTCACAAGTAGGCTTACATTAACACTGCAATGAAGTTACTGTGAAAATCCCCTAGTGGCCACACTCCGGCGCCTGTTTGGGTACACTGAGGGAGAATTTGACATGGCCAATTCACCTAACCTGCACATCTTTGGACTGTGGGAGGAAACCAGAGCAGCCGGAGGAAACCCACGCAGACACCGGGAGAACGTGCAGACTCCACACATACAGTGACCCATCCAGGAATCGAACCCAGGTCCCTGGCGCTGTGAGGCAGCAGTGCTAACCACTGTGCCACCATACCAAGCTCACCTGGTAGGCAGCCTCTGATGGACATAAAGGTGACACAGTAAGGAACCAGCTCTGAATGAATTAATCGTGATTCATATCAGGAAAGCAAACACAGGCCTGCGTGATGTGCAGTCTGGGGCCTCAAAAGCAGTGGATCATTTTGGCACAGAGATCCTCGGGTTACCTCCCTGATACAACAAATTGGGATTTGTCACCAGCTGCAACCTGGAGTGACTCTGCGACAGAGGTTTTATTTTATTTATTCATGGGACATGGGTTGCTGGCTGGTCAGCATTTATTGCCCATCCCCAGTTGCCCGAGGGGAGTTAAGAGTCAACCACATTGCTGTGGTTCTGGAATCACATGTAGACCAGGCCAGGTAAGGACAGCAGATTTCTTTCCCTAAAGGACATTAGGGAACCAGATGGATTTTTCTGACAATCGACAATAGTTTCATGGTCATCAGTAGACTCTTACTTCCATGTTTTTTTTATTGAATTCAAATTCCACCATCTGTCGTGTTGGAATTCAAACTCCGGTCCCCAGAGCATTAGCTGAGTTTCTGAATTAATAGCTTAGTGATAATACTACTAGCCCACTGTGACCCGAACAGCCATAGTTGTCCATGCGTTGGTTCCAAGCACAAGTAATGGCTGCCTTAAGTAGCAGATGATAAGACCCCGAATTTGGATATGCTTCAGGTGTTGGAAAAGGGTGCTTCTTGTTTGTCCTTATCCAAACTTGATGTCTGTGTCGATATGCGTGATCTTCTTGCAGATCCTCTCCACTTGGAGCCGGCTTATCCAAACCGACAGACAGTTCACAAGCCATTGGAAGTTGCCCGTGCTTCCTGCCCACCACATTGACGCCACCTTTACCATGAAAAACAGTGGCCACATGCTGCAATTCCCAGGCCACCATAGTTTAATTGGATTGCTGCAGTGTCGCTCCTGCCTGTTCAGGCAGTAACACAGGAAGGTCTATGGGTCCATGGTGATGAGCTCAGAGATGAAGGCAAGAACCAGTCTGCCTTGGCAGAATGGTGAACTGCGCATCAGGAGCAGTGCGGCACTATGGCAGAAAGTTGCACTCGCCCAGAATTGTCTGGTGAACTGAGGACTACCTTGCGCCCATCAGTTATTAGCCATCAGGTTTGACACTGATGTAACTCCCTGCTGATGTGATGCAAGATTAAAAGGTGGCTATTTTAACAAGCATTAATGCGATGAAAATGGCCTTTGCGTCACTTGCCAGCGGGAAGAGCGATGCCATTGGGAGAATTGCAACGGGACTTTATGCTGGCAGTTTTTGACTTTTTGGCTCCCACTAGATTCACCGCACCTGCCCACCAGCAAACCTGCCACGGGCCGGTTGGGAAAATTGATCCAGGAAGAGGGTTGTCTCTAAGGTAAGCCACATGTATCTCGAGTTACAACAGTGCTTTACAACCTCCGCTTACAAATGAATCCACTGTCAATTTTCAGATTGTTTCATTAATGATCAGCATCCAAATACATCAAACGATACAGGGCAGTTGTAGCTTAACAGATGAAAAGGTTGACATCAACCACTTGAAGTCAATGGAACAATTATGTCTGAATGCAAAAAAAATTCTGATTTTATCTTTCATTCAACTGCTCAAATTACTTTATAATTGGAGCACTGAAGGTCGGTACAGTTATTTCCAATAGATCTTCATAGAGTTGGCGCCATTCGGACTGCTCAGCGTAGGATGGATATCAATACCCCTTGAGAAAAATACATTTTTTTTTAAAGAACATCTGAAAGCGTCGCTTATGAACAACATCAAAGCACATGAACTCAACAGCAAACTCTACTGAACCATTGTATTACTGCAAATATCAAGCAAGAGTTCGGAGTAAAAACTGAGTAAAACCCCTGCGTGTTTAAAACAAACTACCTAGCTACAGAATGGATCTGGAAACGGTACCTCATTGAAATAAATACTGATTTCCAAATGCTTTACTGGATGAGCATTCAAGTGATACATAACATAACCTTACAGACCAGGGATTTTAGTTCCAATTTTGATTGCTGGTCATACAAAGTGCTGTGATCAGGATCCACTAAGACTGACCATATCTGAGGGCGAGCCATCCAGGATTTGTGAGTATTAATGATATAGGATTCAGCTTGGTTGAGTGTCATGCTAGCACACATTTTGTCGTCTCAAACATGAAGAATGAACACCTGGTTGAAGCCCTACAAGTGTCTAAAAGATAAATGAGTTATTTCCCTCTTTCCCCCGTGGGCGGCACGGTGGCACAATGGTTAGCACTGCTGCCTCACAGCGCTAGGGACCCGGGTTCGATTCCAGCCTTGTGTGACTGTGTGGAGTTTGCACATTCTCCCCGTGTCTGCGTGATTTCCTCTGGGTACTCCGGTTTCCTCCCACAGTCCAAACACGTACAGGTTAGGTGGATTGGCCATGCAAAATTGCCCCTGAGTGTCCAAGGATTTGCAAATTAGCTGGATTAGCCATTGTAAATGCGCTGGGTTATGGGAATAGAGCTCGAGGTGGGGGGAGGCGTTGTGGGGAGGAGCGTTTGTGGGCTTGGGTAAGATGCTCTTTCAGAGAGTTGGTGCAGACTTAATGGGCTGAATGGCCTCCTTCTGCACTGTAAGGATTCTATGGTTCCAATCGAAGGAAGGGGAGAGGGTTTAATTTTTTTTGTTATGGCACAATAGGCCATTTGGCCCATCATTTCTGCACCGACTCTCCAAACGAACATTATGGCTTCGTGCTATTCCCTTGCCTTTTCCCCATACCACTGCAGAAATAATCATCTAATTCCCACTTGGATGTCTTGGTTGAGCCTGCCTCCGCCACACTTCCAGGCAGTGCATTCCAGACCCCAACCACTTGTGTGAAAAAGGTTTTTTTTTCACATCATATTTTCTTTGTTATTTAAATCACTTTGAACTTGGGTCACTTCGTTCTCAATCCTGTTATGAGGGGGAACAGTTTCCCCCTAGCTACTCTGTTCAGCCCCCTTACGATTTTGAACATCTCTGTCAAATCTCCTCTTGGCCTTCTTCTCTCCAAGGAAAACAGTCCCAAATTCTCCAATCTATCCTCGTAACTGAAGATTTTCATCCCTGGAACCATTCTTGTAAATCTCTTCTGCACTCTCTCCAATGTGTTCACATCCTTCCTATAGTGTAGTGCCCAGAACAGAACACAATATTCCAGCTGAAGTGTGAATAATGGCTCGTATAAGGTCAGCATAATCTCCTTGCTCTTGTACTCTATGCGCCTATTAATAAAGCCCAGGACACTGTATTCTTTATTAACTGCTCTCTCCACTTATCTTGCCACATTGAATGATCCATGCACATATACACTAAGGTCCCTATACTCCTACTCCTCTTTAGGAATTTTACCCCCTATTTTGTCTTGTCTCTCAATGTTCTTCCTATCAAAATGCATACTTTTTTTATTCATTTGTGGAACATGGGCATCACTGGTTGGCTAGGATTTATTGCCCATCCCTAGTTGCCTCGTACTGAACAACTTGCTGGCCATTTCAGAGGGAAATTGAGAGTCAATCACATTTCTGTGACTCTGGAATCACATGTAGGCCAGACCAGATAAGCTTGGCAGATTTCCTTCCCTAAATGACGTTAGTGAATCAAATGGTTTTTTTCCGACAATTGACAATGGTTTTATGGTCATCAGTAGATTCTTAATTCCAGATTTCTCATATTGAATTCAAATTCCACGCCCTGCCGTGGCGGGATTCGAACCCGGGTCCCCAATACATTAGCTGAGTTTCTGGAGCAACAATCTGGCGATGATACCACTGGCCATTGCCTCACACTTCTCCACATTGAACTTTGTCACCTATCTGCCCACTCCACCAACTTGTCTATTTCCTATTGTAAATAGGGAGCAAAGCACACCCAAATTAAATATTTATCTTGAGAGTTCAACTCTGATCGCTTTCAGAATAATGCCAACTTATTTATCAAATTGCAAAGTCTATAAAATGTCAGCTTTCACTCCTAAGCTTATTAGTATTCATTACACATCACCAGTGTAATGTTTCTGGTATAAAATGGTGGTGAGTAAAATTGCTTTCACTAGACCTGCATCTTGAAGCAGAAAGCCGCCTGTCTTCAACAAGTTTACAGTTTACAGGAATTTTGTTACGCAAGAGAAGGCTACGCTGACATTTACTAAATAAAACTTTTAATACCAGAAGACTTTGTTTCTTTCATTCAAAGGAAATAATTTAACAACATTTTATTTTCAAAGTTGAAGCCAATGGTTTTTTTAAAAGTTTAGTTTATTTATTAGTGTCATAAGTAGGCTTACATTAACACTGCAATGGAGTTACTGTGAAAATCCCCTAGTCGCCACACTCTGGCCCCTGTTCGGGTACACTGAGGGAGAATTTAGCATGGCCAATGCACCTAACTAGCACATCTTTCGGGGAGAGGACATGCTGGTCCTCAGAGGAAACAGGGGAGAGCGTGCAGACTTCGTGCAGTCAGTGACCCAAGCCAGGAATTGAACCTGGGTCCCTGGCACTGTAAGGCAGCTGTGCTAACCACTGTGCCACCATGCCACTCTTAAAAGTGAATGGATGTAAAGTCAATGAATGAAAACTTGAGGAGTTTACAGCAGAGACCCGGAAGAAACTCGTGAGTTAATTCAGAATAGTCTTCAGCAGGAGAAGCTAACTGGCTTGTGATTCATCAGAAGGGCCTTAGAAAACAGGAAAAAAAGCTTGGATCGATGTGTTTATTTGAGCTAACTGCAGAGCGACTATTCATTGAATTAGTAGAACAGGCCAGCAGCATGCATACATGTGTTGCTATGCTGGTCTCAATGGCTGGGATTTTCTGACCCCATCATGGTGGGACCCACTGCAGGGAATGCAGCAGACCAGCCATAAGCCAAAAGATTATGAGGGACATGGCAAGAGTGGATAAGGAGCAGCTGTTCCCCTTAGTTGAAGGGTCAGTCACACTTGGACATAAGTTCAAGGTGAGGGACAGGAGGTTTACGGGGGATGTGAGGAAATTTATTTTTACCCAGAGGGTAAAAGAGACGGGTTGCTGCATATCCTTTAAAAAGTATCTGGATGAGCACTTGGCTCATCATAACGTTCAGGACTATAGGCCAAGTGCTGGCAGATAGGATTAAGTGGGAGTTCAGGGTGTTTCTAGTATGTCGCTACAGACTTGATGGGCCGAAGGTCTCTCTTCTGCACTGTGTGATTTTATGAATAGCCCATTGCCTTTTGGGACTAATTTGGGTGATCCCATAGGTGGGCAGGGCCAGTAAATGGGGTGGCACAGTGGCACAGTAATTAGCACTGCTGCCTCACAGTGTCAGGGACTTGGGTTCAATTTCCGGCTTGGATTACTGTCTGTGTGGAGTCTGTACATTCTCCCCGTGTCTGCGTGGGTTTCCTCCGGGTTCTCTAGTTTCCACCCACAATCCCAAAGACATGCTGGTTGAGTGCATTGGCCAGGGTAAATTCTCCCTCAGTGTGACCCAAACAGGTGCCAGAGTGTGGCGGCTGGGGGATTTTCACAGTAACTTCATTGCGATGTTAATGTAAGCCTACTTGTAACTAATAAATAAACTTCGAAATCCCACCCAATGTGTTAAATATGAATGTACATATGTTGAAGCAGTTGATAGCCTTCTGAAAACTCGATCGGAGACCAAAAATAAGGTTTTGATTTGATAAGTTTTACATTCTAACCTTTCAACAGGTGTGTAATAAAGATGTCCAGATCATGTGTTCAGTGACTTCATTTGCCAAGGGACTACATTTGAAGTAAAATTGTTTGACTGCCTTTGCAGTGCTTAATATCGGCTTTGTTTGTTTGCCCACATAAAGGAGACCTTCATCAAAAATCAAACACAAACTGTAAGGTAGTGAAGCTAATCTCTCTTCCAGGTTTCATCTGCTGATTTTATTTTAATCCAACACCAGTTGGTGTTTGCTTACATGAAGAGTTTTCAGCTTTGAGCCAACACACATCAATCTGATGAAAATACCAGACTGAACTCATGGGCTTTACTGATTAAAGAGAACAATAAAAAGGGAAATGCTAGACTGGTCATGTAGCACAAAAACCTGGCATTTACTGCAGATGACAAGGCCCCCAGATCAATTCCCTTGTCTTTCTCTTAACTCACATGCTCATGCTCCACTTTAAGCTGTTCGTCTCGAAATAGTTTAATCTGTCTCACTGAAAATAATTGCCTAAAGCCCACTCTGAGTGGTGAGTCGATTCACCATTAATGTTGTACAGTCCCCTGTCTAACTGGACCATGTCCAAATTTCTTCCATTTGCCCAAGATAATGCAACGGGCAGAATTTTCTGGCCCTTCCCGCTGGGAGATCTACCGGTGCTGCTGAAGGCCATCCCCGGTGCCGGCATGGGCAAAATGTCGTCGACATTGGCGGGGATTGGAAGATCCCGCCAGTGGCCAATGACTAGCCACATCTGCCACCGGTAAAAACGCTGTGGAAAAAATCCTGCCAGCAGGTCTGGCTACCATGGTGTTGTAGCATGTGTACATTTCAATCAGATAGATCAGCAATTATCAGTGGTGTGGTGAAATTGTCACTGGATTATTAATCCAGAGACCCAGAGTAATGCTCTGGGGTCACAGGTTCGAATCCCATCACAGCAGATGGTGAAATTTGAATTGAATAAAAACTTAGAATTAAAAGTCCAATGTTGACCATGAAACCATTGTCGATCTTCGTAAAAACCCATCTGGTTCACTGATGCCCTATTGGGAAGAAATCTGTCATCCTTACCTGGTCTAGTTTACAATTGACTCCAGAGCCACAGCAATGAAGTTGACTCTTAAATGCCTCCCACAAGAGGGGGATGGGGGGGCATTCAGGGAAGGGCAATAAATGCTGATCTAGCCAGCGATGCCCACATCCCATAAAAGAATAAAAACAGAATGTGTTATTCGTGATAGGTGATAAGATAAACTCCTTTCATGATATGGTGCAGTGAATTAAATTGTATGAGCTAGGAATTCTTAGTAAGCCATAGCTTTGTATTAAATACATTTTTACCCATGTGAACAATCTCATTACAGCCTTGTTTACAAGTATCTGGAGCATAATTCTTTAATTCACATGACTGATGTTAATCCCATCCTCTATCGACGACACTGCAAGAAACCTACCCTTTAGGAATCCTGTCTACTAATATATTGTCACTGGAATTTGTATTGAAAGGAAAAAATAACTTGTAGTAAAGCCTATAAAACTGGCAACTGTAAAAGTTTCTTCTAAGTATACATAATAAATGATCAGGAACGGAAGGAACGGAAGAAGGTGTTTCCCTCCTGGAATGTCCTTTGTTACATTTTAGAGCGTGCTGAACTTCATTCACATCCTTACAGCAAATGTCAAGGAAAACTGTGAGGAAGTTATTACATATTTATAGTACAAAACCGTGATTCAGGTTTTCATCTCTATGAATAGAAAGACATGTATTGGCCCAAATTCTGCAGTCTGTGGTGACAAAATGGCACCTTATGTTCATCTCCGTGACAGCTAATCATCGCGTTTTCATGACCTTTGAGCAGAGACTTGCTGCAATTGGCCATCTGTTCCAGAATGGCGCCCTCTACAGGACATCTGTAACCTCTGTGATCAGGACAACAATTTGTGAGGCTCTCACCACTCCGATTCAAATTGGAAAAATCGTCACTGAGGCCACAAAGTAGAAATTACATTTAAAATCACACACACAAAGTGGAACAAAGTTTGGAAAAGGCAGGTGGGATTAAGGGAGAAACAGAAAAGGGACAGATGAAAAAAGTATTTTTAAAATCTCCAACACCAATTAACGCCTGAAGGAATGAGACGCTTTCCAAAGTTTTCAACGTCAGCAGTACCACCACATATTACTGTACTGTAACTTCACTTACTCCCAAATAGACTAGTCCTCGCCTTTTCTTTTTAAAAGTTTATTTATTAGTGTCACAAGTTGGCTTACATTAACAATGCAACGAAGTTGCTGTGAAAATCCTCGCGTCGTCACATTCTGGCGCCTGTTCGGGTACACTGAGGGAGAATTTAGCATGGCCAATGCACCTAACCAGCACGTCTTTCGGATTGTGGGAGGAAACCGGAGAACCCAGAGGAAACCCACGTAGAGACCGTGCAGACACTGCACAGACGGTGACCCAAGAATTGGGTTCCTGGCGCTATGAGGCAGCAGTGCTAACCACTGTGCCATCTCAAGTATCTCAACTTTGCGCCATTGTATATCTTTCAGTATCAACTCCATCAGCGAGGTACTGCTGTAGTACGAGACTATGGAATAATTCAGAACGAAACCTATGGACTTCCAGGTTTAATTGCACATCTGTGTTCTCTAAAAGATATTATCCAATTTGCTCTATAATGGTGACAACTTCACTGTTATCAATAATAGAGATTCCTTGTATCAGTTAGTATCAGAATCGGTGCAGACTTGATGGGCTGAATGGCCTTCTTCTGCTCTGGGCGTTCTATGGAACATTCTAAAAGTTGGGAAAAGAATCAAAAGGTGCGCAATGGGGAGTGTTGATAGATAAGCTAAATCATAAATATATGTCAAAACCGCATTAATTATTGCTCAACACTGCATTTCTTTAACTGAAGGAACTTCACGTACTGCACATGTATTATATTTCGCAAGGAATCATTTGAGGAGCATTCTGAAGAGGGAAATATCTACAATTAAATGATGACTCAAAGCCGGTTGGAAACTGAAACTCCACCTGTGGTTAAGCAATCTGCTTGCAGTATATAATAGTGATATCAAGGCCTCGTTCCAGCAGTACAGTGCGTTAATCACAAAGCAGCAGTCGAAAACCTGCACTCTCAGTACTCATATAATTTCATACAATATGCACCGAAAAGCGATTTATCAGACAGCTGCACTTCTCTGAAAAATCAACTTGATCTAAATTAAAGCAGTGTGTGTTCGCTAACCCCAGTATATGGAGCTGTATTTCACTTAGAAAGCTTGTTGATGTCGGAAAATTTATGAAGTCTAAGAACCTTTTGGGGAAAATTAGACGAATACCATTGTTGGTAGAAGCAAGATCGCACACATTACATGGTGCACACCATTCAATTCAAAGTTTTTTATAATTTCCCTTGACATTTTATACCCTTTCCTCTTCACAGTCCTACGAGAACCAGAAGTTTTCTGGACCTGAAGTAAGTGTCCACTTAGAATCACAGAATCCTTACAGTGCAGAAGGAGGCCATTCGGCCCATCGTGTTTGCACCAACAACAATTCCACCCAGGCCCTGTCCCATAACCCTACATATTTACCCCACTAATCCCTCTAATCTACGCATCTCGGGACACTAAGTGGCAATTTAGCATGGCCAATCAACCTAACCTGCACATCTTTGGACTGTGGGAGGAAACCAGAGCACCCAGAGGAAACCTATGCAGAGACAGGGAGAATGTGCAAACTCCACACAGACAGTGACCCAAGCCGGGAATCGAACACAGGTCCTTGGAGCTGTGAGACAGCAGTGCTAACCACTGTGCTACCGTGCTACCCCTTTTGTCAAACCGTAAGCAGCCCTTCAATAAGAATGCATTCAATTTAAAGGCAGCCGATGTGGAAGGCATCATACAGCAAAGGAAAGGACTGTTTGCAGTTGACAATTTTCAGAAACTTGCCAAGTTTTGCCTCCCAGCATTCCATAGGGCTTTAGAACTGGCTTAAAAATAAATCCTTGAAATGAAGCAGACGTACTGAAATGATTTCTTGAATATACTTGTCAAGAGATGGCAGGCAGCTTCAGGCCACACAACAACATGCATCTATCCAAGATTTAAATGATTTGTCTCAATCATTGAAATCCTGTGGCTAAGCTTTAGAATTGTAAATAGAAGCTAATGAGCTGTGGGTTTCAGCACGATTGGGTGCGCAACCAGATTCCCCAGAAATCTTAATCATTAAAACTGTTTAATTGGTGCAAACTTAGTCACCAATCTGGTGGTACCGATGTGCCAGAATCTTACCCATTGAATTACCTCCAAATGCTAAAGGACTATTCACAAACTCAGGATTTAAGACTGTTACTGTTATATGTGGGTTAGTCTAGCTGCAGAATGGCATGTCCAAACAACAACTGGATTTACAACTATATACAGCTAATCATGTCTAGGTGTTACACTGCTGAAACCATGTCCCTCTTGACTCCTGGTGTGTTCTTTTACATCATCATTATGGGAGGTGTTACTTACACAGTCCCACATATTAACCCCTTACAAATCTTACCACTACATCTTTCCCAAGTCTTCATCCATAGTTTTTTTACATTCATATTTACTTACTATCCATCTGCCCCAAGGCATTGCAGGTACAATCTAACAGGAGGATTCACAACTCACCCTGACTGTGTTCTTGTTAGACTTTGAAGATCAGTAGTCTCTCTTTTCTTAACTTGGATGGTGTTCAGTGAGATTTGGTGTATCTGTTCCTTTATTAATTTCTGACTCGTTCTCCCAAATATCTGACCAATTGGTGTCTTTGATGGGTGGAAATAAGATTCCTCAAGTTTCCATGTATTGTACCTTTTGAAATATGGACGAAATAAGATATCTGTTCATTTTCTTCTCTCTGGACTGTTACTCCTTCTCTCTGGGCTATTACTCCTTCTCTCTGGGCTATTAGTTCTTCTCTCTGAACCATTACTCCTTCTCTCTGGGCTATTACTCCTTCTCACTGGACTGTTACTCCTTCTCTCTGGGCTATTACTCCTTCTCTCTGGGCTATTACTCCTTCTCTCTGGACTGTTACTCCTTCTCTCTGGACTGTTACTCTTCTCTCTGAACCATTACTCCTTCTCTCTGGGCTATTACTCCTTCTCTCTGGGCTATTACTCCTTCTCTCTGGGCTATTACTCCTTCTCTCTGGGCTATTACTCCTTCTCTCTGGGCTATTACTCCTTCTCTCTGGGCTATTACTCCTTCTCTCTGGACTGTTACTCCTTCTCTCTGGACTGTTACTCTTCTCTCTGAACCATTACTCCTTCTCTCTGGGCTATTACTCCTTCTCTCTGGGCTATTACTCCTTCTCTCTGGGCTATTACTCCTTCTCTCTGGGCTATTACTCCTTCTCTCTGGACTGTTACTCCTTCTCTCTGGGCTATTACTCCTTCTCTCTGGACTGTTACTCCTTCTCTCTGGGCTATTACTCCTTCTCTCTGGGCTATTACTCCTTCTCTCTGGACTATTACTCCTTCTCTCTGGACTGTTACTCCTTCTCTCTGGACTGTTACTCTTCTCTCTGAACCATTACTCCTTCTCTCTGGGCTATTACTCCTTCTCTCTGGGCTATTACTCCTTCTCTCTGGGCTATTACTCCTTCTCTCTGGGCTATTACTCTTCTCTCTGGGCTATTACTCCTTCTCTCTGGGCTATTACTCCTTCTCTCTGGACTGTTACTCCTTCTCTCTGGGCTACTACTCCTTCTCTCTGGACTGTTACTCCTTCTCTCTGGACTGTTACTCCTTCTCTCTGGGCTATTACTCCTTCTCTCTGGGCTATTACTCCTTCTCCCTGGACTGCTACTCCTTCTCTCTGGGCTATTACTCCTTCTCTCTGGACTGTTGCTCCTTCTCTCTGGGCTACTACTCCTTCCCTCTGGACTGTTACTCCTTCTCTCTGGACTGTTACTCCTTCTCTCTGGGCTATTACTCCTTCTCTCTGGGCTATTACTCCTTCTCCCTGGACTGCTACTCCTTCTCTCTGGGCTATTACTCCTTCTCTCTGGACTGTTACTCCTTCTCTCTGGACTGTTACTCCTTCTCTCTGGGCTATTACTCCTTCTCTCTGGCGGGCTATTACTCCTTCTCTCTCGACTGTTACTCCTTCTCTCTGGGCTATTACTCTTCTCTCTGGGCTATTACTCCTTCTCTGTGGACTATTACTCTTCTCTCTGGGCTATTACTCTTCTCTCTGGGCTATTACTCCTTCTCTCTCGACTGTTACTCCTTCTCTCTGGGCTATTACTCTTCTCTCTGGGCTATTACTCCTTCTCTGTGGACTATTACTCTTCTCTCTGGGCTATTACTCTTCTCTCTGGGCTATTACTCCTTCTCTCTGGGCTATTACTCTTCTCTCTGGGCTATTACTCCTTCTCTCTGGCGGGCTATTACTCCTTCTCTCTCGACTGTTACTCCTTCTCTCTGGACTATTACTCTTCTCTCTGGGCTATTACTCTTCTCTCTGGGCTATTACTCTTCTCTCTGGCCTATTACTCTTCTCTCTGGGCTATTACTCTTCTCTCTGGCCTATTACTCTTCTCTCTGGGCTATTACTCCTTCTCCGTGGACTATTACTCCTTCTCTCTGGGCTATTACTCCTTCTCTGTGGACTATTACTCTTCTCTCTGGGCTATTACTCTTCTCTCTGGCCTATTACTCTTCTCTCTGGGCTATTACTCCTTCTCTCTGGACTATTACTCTTCTCTCTGGGCTATTACTCTTCTCTCTGGGCTATTACTCTTCTCTCTGGGCTATTACTCTTCTCTCTGGGCTATTACTCTCCTCTCTGGGCTATTACTCTTCTCTCTGGGCTATTACTCCTTCTCTGTGGACTATTACTCGTCTCTCTGGGCTATTACTCTTCTCTCTGGCCTATTACTCTTCTCTCTGGGCTATTACTCCTTCTCTCTGGACTATTACTCTTCTCTCTGGGCTATTACTCTTCTCTCTGGGCTATTACTCTTCTCTCTGGGCTATTACTCTCCTCTCTGGACTGTTACTCTTCTCTCTGGGCTATTACTCCTTCTCTCTGGGCTATTACTCTTCTCTCTGGGCTATTACTCCTTCTCTCTGGGCTATTACTCTTCTCTCTGGGCTATTACTCCTTCTCTCTGGACTATTACTCCTTCTCTCTGGGCTATTACTCCTTCTCTCTGGGCTATTACTCCTTCTCTCTGGACTGTTACTCCTTCTCTCTGGGCTACTACTCCTTCTCTCTGGACTGTTACTCCTTCTCTCTGGACTGTTACTCCTTCTCTCTGGGCTATTACTCCTTCTCTCTGGGCTATTACTCCTTCTCCCTGGACTGCTACTCCTTCTCTCTGGGCTATTACTCCTTCTCTCTGGACTGTTGCTCCTTCTCTCTGGGCTACTACTCCTTCCCTCTGGACTGTTACTCCTTCTCTCTGGACTGTTACTCCTTCTCTCTGGGCTATTACTCCTTCTCTCTGGGCTATTACTCCTTCTCCCTGGACTGCTACTCCTTCTCTCTGGGCTATTACTCCTTCTCTCTGGACTGTTACTCCTTCTCTCTGGACTGTTACTCCTTCTCTCTGGGCTATTACTCCTTCTCTCTGGCGGGCTATTACTCCTTCTCTCTCGACTGTTACTCCTTCTCTCTGGGCTATTACTCTTCTCTCTGGGCTATTACTCCTTCTCTGTGGACTATTACTCTTCTCTCTGGGCTATTACTCTTCTCTCTGGGCTATTACTCCTTCTCTCTGGGCTATTACTCTTCTCTCTGGGCTATTACTCCTTCTCTCTGGCGGGCTATTACTCCTTCTCTCTCGACTGTTACTCCTTCTCTCTGGACTATTACTCTTCTCTCTGGGCTATTACTCTTCTCTCTGGGCTATTACTCTTCTCTCTGGCCTATTACTCTTCTCTCTGGGCTATTACTCTTCTCTCTGGCCTATTACTCTTCTCTCTGGGCTATTACTCCTTCTCCGTGGACTATTACTCCTTCTCTCTGGGCTATTACTCCTTCTCTGTGGACTATTACTCTTCTCTCTGGGCTATTACTCTTCTCTCTGGCCTATTACTCTTCTTTCTGGGCTATTACTCCTTCTCTCTGGACTATTACTCTTCTCTCTGGGCTATTACTCTTCTCTCTGGGCTATTACTCTTCTCTCTGGGCTATTACTCTTCTCTCTGGGCTATTACTCTCCTCTCTGGGCTATTACTCTTCTCTCTGGGCTATTACTCTTCTCTCTGGGCTATTACTCCTTCTCTCTGGACTATTACTCTTCTCTCTCGACTATTACTCTTCTCTCTGGACTATTACTCTTCTCTCTGGGCTATTACTCTTCTCTCTGGGCTATTACTCTTCTCTCTGGGCTATTACTCTCCTCTCTGGGCTATTACTCTTCTCTCTGGGCTATTACTCTTCTCTCTGGGCTATTACTCCTTCTCTCTGGACTATTACTCTTCTCTCTGGACTATTACTCTTCTCTCTGGGCTATTACTCTTCTCTCTGGACTATTACTCTTCTCTCTGGGCTATTACTCTTCTCTCTGGACTATTACTCTTCTCTCTGGGCTATTACTCTTCTCTCTGGACTATTACTCTTCTCTCTGGGCTATTACTCTTCTCTCTGGACTATTACTCTTCTCTCTGGGCTATTACTCCTCTCTGGGCTATTACTCTTCTCTCTGGACTATTACTCTTCTCTCTGGGCTATTACTCTTCTCTCTGGACTATTACTCTTCTCTCTGGGCTATTACTCTTCTCTCTGGGCTATTACTCTTCTCTCTGGACTATTACTCTTCTCTCTGGGCTATTACTCTTCTCTCTGGACTATTACTCATCTCTCTGGGCTATTACTCCTTCTCTCTGGACTATTACTCTTCTCTCTGGGCTATTACTCTTCTCTCTGGGCTATTACTCTTCTCTCTGGGCTATTACTCCTTCTCTCTGGACTATTACTCTTCTCTCTGGGCTATTACTCTTCTCTCTGGACTATTACTCCTTCTCTCTGGGCTATTACTCTTCTCTCTGGGCTATTACTCTTCTCTCTGGACTATTACTCTTCTCTCTGGGCTATTACTCTTCTCTCTGGACTATTACTCGTCTCTCTGGGCTATTACTCTTCTCTCTGGGCTATTACTCCTTCTCTGTGGACTATTACTCTTCTCTCTGGGCTATTACTCTTCTCTCTGGGCTATTACTCCTTCTCTGTGGACTATTACACTTCTCTCTGGGCTATTACTCTTCTCTCTGGACTGTTACTCCTCTCTGGACTATTACTCTTCTCTCTGGGCTATTACTCTTCTCTCTGGGCTATTACTCTTCTCTCTGGACTATTACTCTTCTCTCTGGGCTATTACTCTTCTCTCTGGACTATTACTCTTCTCTCTGGGCTATTACTCTTCTCTCTGGGCTATTACTCCTTCTTTGTGGACTATTACTCTTCTCTCTGGGCTATTACTCTTCTCTGTGGACTATTACTCCTTCTCTCTGGGCTATTACTCCTTCTCTCTGGACTATTACTCTTCTCTCTGGGCTATTACTCTTCTCTCTGGGCTATTACTCCTTCTCTGTGGACTATTACTCTTCTCTCTGGGCTATTACTCTTCTCTCTGGACTGTTACTCCTTCTCTCTGGACAATGACTCCTTCTGTCCCTTGGTTTGAATTCTGGATCCGCATGTAATCGATTCTTTTCTCTCTTTGCATTATATCTTTCTCCATCACATTTCTCCATTTGATTTTGAAAGTTTCTCAGACATCAGAGGGACGTTTTTTACACAGAGGGTGGTGGGGGCCTGGAATGCGCTGCCAAGTAGGGTGGTGGAGGCAGGCACGCTGACATCGTTTAAGACTTACCTGGATAGTCACATGAGCAGCCTGGGAATGGAGGGATACAAACGATTGGTCTAGTTGGACCAAGGAGCGGCACAGGCTTGGAGGGCCGAAGGGCCTGTTTCCTGTGCTGTACTGTTCTTTGTTCTTTGTTTATCCCTCTTGTTGCATTTCAAATGGTCCCTGTCCTTGCTTCTTGATTTTGCTCTCTTTCCTTTGTTTGCTTTTTTCTGTCCTTCCTGGAAGAATGTCTCCTCATAGCATTTTGTTCTTGAACTCTCAGATAGTCCTGAGCCTCTAGCCCTGGAAGTCATTCTTTGGATGGGATGGGAAGCTGTGAGGAATCCCTCTGATCAATATTTTTGCTTCCCTCAGAATGCAGCAGAGCTGCTTTATCAATAAGCCCACTTTCTTCCAACATAGAAAAGGTGGACATTACATGGCCTTGTTCCATGTCTAGTTTTTGATTTCTTTGACTGCTCGCAACCCTGGTGACAAGTCTTGGTGGATGGATGGGTGCAGATGTACTTTGTAGAAAGTCACTCCTGCTGATGTGTCATTGAAACATATAGGCCGGAATTTTACTGTCCTGCCCACCATGGGAATCGGAGTGGGCGAGTGGCGGACAATGGAAAAATTTGTTGATCACAGGCGGGATTTTGCGGTTTTGGGACAAGCGAGACCGTAAAATCCAGCCCTTAGGATTCTTGAGGGGTTTAACAAGATAAATGTTAAGAGGATGTTTCTGTGAGAGTCTAGGGCCAGAGGGCATAGTCTCAGACTAAAGGGGCATCAATTTAAGACTGAGATGAGGAGGAATTTCTTCTCTGAGAATTGTAAGACTTTGGAATTCTTTGCCACAGTGGGCTGTGGGAGCAGAGTCCTTGTGCATATTTAAGATTGAGATACATAGATTTTTGATCAATAAGGGAATCAAGGGTGATGGGGAAAGGGCAGGAAAGTGGATGTGAGGAATGCCGGATCAGCCATGATCCTACTGAATGGTGGAGTAGGCTCAAGGGGCCGAATAGCCTACTCCTGTTCCTATTTCTTATGGTCTCATGCGTGAATGTGGTATTTGAACAGAATGTTCCGTCACCAACTTTTCATCTTCCACTTTCAAAGCATTATTACAGAGCGACGAATGACCACTCTCGTTCTTCTTCTGGTCCAATGTTTTCACTGTGCATTCATTGTGAGTGAATGGACATCTCCTGGACATCTTCCTGCAAAATGTTTGAACTATCAATCTCTGTGTAGATTGTCAGAAAGTCAGCTCTGAAGCCACAATCCAGATCTTTATCGTAACTGGATAGTTCCAGGGATTCATTTCTGAAGTCACCCTTGGATTCTTACTGATTGGCTTCTTCCACATTCTTGATGAGGTTGAGGTCTATACAAGATCTGCTACTTCAAAGAAAGAATCCCTGATTCGATAGAACATATAGGGCATGATCTTACTGGCCCATCCTGTCAGTCGATTGGTGTAGCGAGCCAGTAAGATAGGGTGAGAGGTGAAAAAGCAGGACCGTGTCCGGTTCCTCACCTCTCGCGATCTTACTGCCACTGTTCTGCCGGCAATCTTTTTTATTATTGATGACCTGATTTACATGATTTTCCAATCCCTCCACCCCCCAATGCTGAGATCATCCAGTCCCACCGAATGTTAATGGACTTCTGGCCAGGCTATCCAATTTCCCATGCAAGGTCCCTCCTCGGCAGAGCTAGAAGTTCACAGTCTAGCCTACACTCAACCCAATTTTATTTTTTATTGACTTCCTTCTCATTCCATTTTGTGTTATCCCCCAAGACCAATTTCACGCTCTAAGGTTCTTCTAGTATTTAAGGAGCAGCGCAGTTCCAGGGAGGGGATTGTTACAAAATCAGAAAGGATTAAACCAACACAGAAGAGGATTCTATTTCTTCTCTCAGGAGGGTCTTCAACTACAGCTTCAAAATCCATAAAGGGTAAGGCGATGGCCCAGTGGTATCATCGCTAGACTATTAATCCATAAACTCAGCTAATGTTCTGGGGACCCGGGTTCGAATCCTGCCACGGCAGGTGGTGGAATTTGAATTCAATTTAAAAAATCTGGAATTAAGAATCTACTGATGACCGTGAAACCATTGATGATTGTTGGAAAAAGCATCTGGTTTACTAATGTCCCTTTAGACGGCACAGTGGGGGCGGCACGGTGACAGGGTGGTTAGCACTGCTGCCTCATAGCGCCAGGAACCTGGGTTTGATTCCTGGCTTGGGTCACCATCTGTGTGGAGTTTGCACATTCTTCCTGTGTCTGCGTGGATTTCCTCCGGGTGCTCCGGTTTCCTCCCACAATCCAAAAGATGTGCTGGTTAGGTGCATTGGCTATGCTAAATTGCCCCTCATTGTCAGGGGGTTAGCAATAAGTGAGATTACGGGGAATAGGGCCTGGGTGGGATTGTGGTCGGTGCAGACTCCATGGGCTAAATGGCCTCCTTCTGCACTGTAGGATTCTATTCTATGGTCACACTTAAGATACCCTCCATTGCGTTGTGTGCACCATCACAGCACTAGCTGGGATAAATTCACACGTAGCAGATAAGCACGATAGATTATTGAGGGCCATCAGCAGCAGAAGAATTGTATTCAACCACAATCTATAGACTCATGGCCTGGGAATATCCCTCACTCGGCCATAGCCATCAAACCAGGGGACTAATCCTGCTCAATGAGGAGTGTCGGAGTGTATACCAGAAGCAGCACCAGGCATACCTAAAACTGAGCTGTCGACCTGATGAAGTTGCAACACAGGACAATGTGCATGCCAATAGCAGAAGGAGCATGTTTTAAACAGAGACGAGCTATACCAAAACCAATGGACTATATCAAGGCTCTGCAGTCTGGCCACATCTAGTCATGAACGGTGGTGAACAATTAAAGAACTCACGGTAGGGGGAGGCTGTACAAATATCCCACTCTGAATAATGAGGGAGCCCAGCACATCAGTACAAAGGACAAGGCTTTTTTTTGCAACCATCTGAAGCCCCGAGTACTGAGTGGGTGATCCATCTCAGCTTCCAACTAAGTTCCCCATCATCACTCACGTCAGTCTTCAGCCAATGCGATTTGCTCCATGTGATATCAAAAAATGACTCTGGACACAAGAACATTAACTAAGAGCAGGGGTAGGCCATTCAGCCCCTCGAGCTTGTTCCACCATTCAATACGATCATGGCTGATCTCATCTCATCTCCACCTTCCTGCCTACTCACCATTACCCTTCACCCTGCTACTAATTAAAAACCCATCTATCTCCTCTGTAAATTTGTTTAGTGTTCTAGCGTCCACTGCACTCTGGGTAGAAAATTCCATCAATTCATGATTCTTTGAGTGTAGTAATTCCTCCTCATTTCTGTTTTAAATCTCCAATCCTTTAGCCTAAAATTGTGGCCTCTCATTCTAGAATATCCAACAAGGGGAAACATTTACTCTGTGTTTACCCTGACAATCCCTTTTAGTATCTTATATACCTCAATTAGATCTCGTCTCATTTTACTAAACTCCAGCGAGTATAGGCCTAAATTGCTCAATCTCTCTTCATTAGACAAGTCCTTCATCCCTGGAATCAATCTAGTGAACCTCCTCTGATCTCCTCTGAACCTCCTCTAATGCATTTATACCCTACCTCAAGAAAGGGAACACACTAAAGGCTATGGGCCCTGACAACATCTCTAGTGCTGAATGTTCCAGAATTATGCAAACCCCTAGTCACGCTGTTCCAGTATAGATACTACACTAATGGGGGGGCGATGGCCGAGTGGTTTTATCGCTAGACTATCCATGCAGAACAGTTGAGCAGAAACTCAACGAATGTTCTGGGGACCCGGGTTCGAATCCCACCACAGCAGGTGGTGGAATTTGAATTCAATAAAAAATATCTGGAATTAAGAATCTACATTATCGATTGCTGGGAAAACCCATCTGGTTCATGAATGTCCTTTAGAGAAGGAAATCTGCCATACTTACCTGGTCTGGCCTACATGTGACTCCAGTGCCACTGCAATGTGGTTGACTCTCAACTGCTCTCCGAACAAGAGCAACTAGGGGTGGGCAATAAATGCTGGTCAGCCAGTGGCACCCATATCCCACGAATGAATTTTAAAAATCTGATATCTACCCAACAAAGCAGCAAATTGACCAGATAAATCATACCCACAAAAGGCAAGGCAAATCCAATCCTGTCGATTACTGCCTCATCAGTCTACTCTCAATTATCAGAAAAGTAATGGAAGATATCATCAACAATGCTATGAAGTGACACTTACACAGCAATAACCTGCCCATCAGTGCTCAGTCTGTGCTCTAACAGGACCACTCGACTCCAGTTTCATAACTGCCTTCGTCCAAACGAGGACGAAGAAGCTAAACCCCAGGGATGAGTTGTGAACGACTGCCTTTAACAGCAATGAAGCATTTGACCAAGTCGGAACTCGAGTTAAATTGAAGTCAATGGGAATAAGGAGGGATTTCTCCACTGGCTGGAGGTAATTGTTGGTAGTTGTGAGATTAATCATTTCAGCCTCAGAACATCTCCTCAGGAGTTCCTCAGGGTACAATCATCTTCATAGAATAGAATCATAGAATCCCTACAGTGCAGAAAGAGGGCATTCGGCCCATCTGCACTGACCACACCCCCACCCTGCCCTATCCCCGTAGCCCCATGTATTTATCCTGCTAGTCCTCCTGACACTAAGGGGCAATTTTAGCATGGCCAATCAACCTAACCTGCACATCTTTGGACTGCGGGAGGAAACCAGAGCACCCAGAGGAAACCCATTCAGACATGGGGTAAATGTGCACACTCCACACAGACAGTGACCCGAGCCAGGAATCAAACCCGGGTCTCTGGCGCTGTGAGTCAGCAGTGCTAACTACTGTGCTGCCCAGCATCTTCTCCTGCTTTGTCAATGACTCTCTCTCCATCATTAGATCAGAGGTCATCAAGCTCATTGATGATTGTAATGATCATTTCCATTTGAAACTGCTCGCATAATTAAGTCCCTGCATGCATGCAGCAACACCTGGACCACATTCAGGCTTGAACTGATAAGTACCAAGTAATACGCATGCTGCAGAAGTGCCAGGTGGTGACTATCTCCATTGAGAGTGGATCTGACCATCTCCCCTTGACATTCAGTGACAGAACCTTTGCTGAATCCCTCATTATCAGCATCTTGGAGATCACCGCTGACCAGACACTTAACCGGATCAGCCACATAAATGCTTTCATTGCAACAGCACATCAGAAATTGGGAATTCTATGGCAGACATCTCACCTCCTGACTCCCCAAAGCCTATCCACCATCTACTGGGCAGAAGTCATGTGTATGATGGAATACTCTGTACTTTCCTGGATCAGTATAGATCCAATATTACTCAAGGAGTTTGACACCATGCAGGACACAGCAGCCCACTATAATTGGTATTATATCCAGCCCCTTAAACATTCATTTCCTGTACCACAGGTGCACTATGGCAGCAATGTGTACCATCTCCAAGATGGACTGCAGCAACTTGCCAACCTCCTTTAACAACAGTCTCCAAATCCGTGACTTCTACCAGCTACAAGGACAAGGATAGCAAGTGCATGGGGAAGCCATCACCTGCAATTACCCCTTCAAGTTATACACCGTAATGACATGAAATTATATTACAGTTCCTTCACTTCAGTATCCTGGAATTCTTAACCCTAACAGCACTGTGGGTGTACTTACAACACAGTGGACTACAGAAGTTCAAGACAACTCACCACCAAGAGCAACGAGAGATAAGCAACAAATAATGGGCAACAGCACTCACATCCGAAGGACGCATTTTAAAAAGCTTCAAGATCCTTAACATAGAAACATAGAAAACTACAGCACAAAACAGGCCCTTCGGCCCCACAAGTTGTGCCAAACATATCCCTACCTTTTAGGCCTACCTATAACCCTCCATCCTATTAAGTTCCATGTACTCATCCAGGAGTCTCTTAAAAGACCCTATTGAGTTTGCCTCCACCACCACTGATGGCAGCCGATTCCATTCGCCCACCACCCTCTGTGAAAAACTTCCCCCTAACATTTCCCCTGTACCTACACCCCAGCACCTTAAACCCGTGTCCTCGCATAGCAGCCATTTCCACCCTGGGAAAAAGCCTCTGAGAGTCCACCCGATCTATGCCTCTCAACATCTTATATACCTTTATTAGGTCTCCTCTCAACCTACGTCTCTCCAAGGAGAAAAGACCGAGCTCCCTCAGCCTATCCTCATAAGGTATGTCACTCAATCCAGGCAACATCCTTGTAAATCGCCTCTGCACCCTTTCAATCTTTTCCACATCCTTCCTGTAATGAGGCGACCAGAACTGAGCACAGTACTCCAAGTGGGGTCTGACGATAGTCTTATATAGCTGCATCATTAGTCCCAGACTCCTAAACTCAATCCCTCGATTGATAAAGGCCAGCACACCATACGCCTTCTTAACCACCTCCTCCACCTGCGGGGCCGATTTTAGAGTCCTATGGACCTGGACCCCAAGGTCCTTCTGATCCTCCACAGTACTAAGAGTCTTTCCCTTTATATTGTACTCCTTCATCCCATTTGACCTGCCAAAATGGACCACTACGCATTTATCTGGGTTGAAGTCCATCTGGCACTTCTCCACCCAGTCTTGCATCCTATTTAAGGACAGATTGGAGCAACATCAATGAGTTCAAATCCTTCCTTCACTCCCTCACTCATACTTCCTTAGATGATCATCCAATTGGAAGATGAACAAGAGTCCAAATTCATACTAACCCCAAATGCGAAACATGAATCAGACTTCTATAACATTTTGCAGAATTATTTGGGCGGCACAGTGGCACAGTGGGTAGCACTGCTGCTTCACAGTGCCAGGGACCCATTTCGATTCCCGGCTTGGGGCACTGTCTGTATGTAGTTTGCACATTCTCCCTCTGTCTGTGTGAGTTTCCTCCGGGTGCTCCGGTTTCCTCCCACAGTCCGAAAGACGTGCTGGTTAGGTGCATTGGCCGTGCTAAATTCTGCCTCAGTGTACCCGAACAGGCGCCGGAGTGCGGCAACTAGGGGATTTTCCGCAGCAACTTCATTGCAGTGTTAATGTAAGCCTACTTGCGACGCTAATAAATAAACTTAAAACAAAATGGCAAATGGCATTGTGCATTCACCGATGAAACAGAAGATTAGCAGATGTAAATGGGAAAATTCAATTTAAATGTATTTGAATGAACCACACGGTGCTTATCCATGGAAGTGGAAAGAATTCAACCTTTTAAGGATATAATTTAAATGACAAGTGACAGAGCAACGACAACAGCAGCTGAAGGAAAAGGTATATTAACTAGGAGCCAGCATTCTGAATGATAAAGAGGAACTATTTGGTTTGTGTGTGACATCTCTGCCTCCATTGAAATGGAGAAATGAACAGATTTGGTATTTGAGCCTGCACTCATGCCAGTAACTCAGATTTCTCATTTCAATCAGTGATGACAATTGTCAAAGGCACTGGCAGGATTACAGAATTGATGCAAATCTTCTGCCTTTTGTCCTCTCCTCGTTTGGATGTATGCGCAGCGAGGAAGTCATTGCTGGACAGGCGTATGCAGAGGCACATCCGTGATTTATTAGTGTCAATTTATGTAGATTGCTTTGTAATTTACTTCCAGCAAAATGCTTTCCCTCGTCGGCGCTGACCTATTATTAATGTACAGCAGCTACAACTGGACTCGACAATGAACGACAGAGCTTCTCTCATACCTGTTGAATATTGGTGATTTCCTTTCAATGAAATGCGACTTGATGTGTCAATAACACATTTGCATTCGGAGCCATCAACTAACAAATGAATAGAATGAGTTAGAGGGCTGTAATCGAATAATGGATTCCCCTGTGGGTTACAGCCGTTATGCATTCAATGTTTGCAGAATAATTTTTTAAGTGCTCATTCTTCATTGAAATCTTTTTATTCATTCATGGCACATGGGCAGGGCAGGCTGGGCCAGCATTTATTGCCCATTGCTAGTTGCCCATCATATGGCCGGGAGATTCCCCGCTGAGCGCCATGGACTCCGCGAGTCTCCGGCAACAGAAATCGGTGCAGAGCTGTATAATTTATGTAAGTGATAATTTAAATATATTTAAAATATCATTAGCGGACCGGGGTGTGCAGTAGCCCCGAACTACCAGTCTCTCAACCACGAGCCAGCCTTGTGACCCCAGTCTCCAGTCCTGCTAGCCTCTCTCCCTACCCACCAAGAGTGGTTCACTCTCGCAAGGTTTACAATAGCTCCCCACTTGCGGGGAGCTAGTGGCCTGACCCCCGCTGGAGTGAAGGGGGCTATCTAGGCGCCCCCAGGAGGGAGTGAAGCCAGCAATCAGGACTGGCCATCGGGGTTGGTATGGGGTCGGCCTGCCGGAGGGGTAAGGGCTGCAGGTGGGGTGGCGGGGGGGTCGGGACTGCAGGGGGAGGGGGGTCGGTGTTGCCAGTGGGGATAATTGTGAGAGATCAGAGCTTTCGGTGGGGGGGGGGGGGGGGGGGGGGGGGGGGCGGGGAGGGGGGAGATCGAGATGGGCAGGGGCGGGGGGGTAGGGGGTCAAGACTGGCCTGGACATGTTCGGGGGCTAGCAATTGGGGGTTGGGGAGGAATTAGAGAGGCAGCAATGCGGGGTCACAGGGCTGGCTAGTGGTCGGGTTGCAGGTAGTGCGGGGCTACTGTGCATGCATCGATCTCCACGCTGCCAGATCGGCGCATGCGCAGTGGCCCACTCAGCGCTATGCTGCCGGCCTCTCCAGTGGGAATAGGCCCCACCCACTGATTTTTCACCAGATTCACACCAGTGCACTCCACAGTGCACAGAGTGTGGGAGATTCATTTTGAAACTCCCACGGGAAAAAACCATTGGGATTTACTCCAGTTTTTAACACAAATTTGACACCTGCAATTTTTTTGGGAGAATCCCACCCAGTATATTTTTAATAAAATATATGCTCATAGTTATTTCTTTACAGTATGGTGGCACAGTGGTTAGCACTGCTGCCTCACTGCGCCAGGAACCTGGGTTCAATTCCCGGCTTGGGTCTCTGTCTGTGCAGAGTCTGCACGTTCTTCCCATGTCTGCGTGGATTTCCTCCAGGTGCTCCGGTTCCCTCCCACAAACTGAAAGACATGCTGGTTAGGTGCATTGGCCATGAAATATTCTCCCTCAGTGTACCCGAAAAGGTACCAAAGTGAGGCGACTCGGGGATTTTCACAGTAACTTCATTGCAGTGTTAATGTAAGCTTACTTGTGACACTAATGAATAAACTTACTCTTAAACGTAATTTTAAACTGGGCCTTTAGGCTGATGAGGACTATTAAAATGGTTGACCTTCTATTTGTGAGTTATTGCCTGCGAGTCACCAGGAGAAAAGAAGCCAATGTGCAGTTTCAGGAATGTAACACCTTGTTATTTCTGAGGAGCTACTAACAGGCCACCTGGAGACTGCACAGCCCAACTTCAAAGGGAGCAACACGAAGATCATTTGTATTTAATAAACTAGACCTGCCAGAGGAGTCAGAAAGTCCATGGAGACAATGATTTTACGAACATCAGTCCTCACACAAGTACTAATTCTTTCAACCCATAATGACCAAGACGTTACCAGCCGGAAACACAAAGCCAATTTCCAGACCCACGTAAACATTCTTTGTTGAAGACACTGGGGCGAGATAAGATCACATGACCTAAGACTTTGGTTTGCTGAACAGGTCAATATTGCCTTCTCCAGCTGCAAGCTCCAGTCTGCTGTTTTAGCATGTGACTAGCAGGCCACACAAGAGGACTTTTGACCAAGCTGGACAACTGGCTTCATTTGCCCAACCTCTGCTGGAAGTTCTGGGGCGGGGGCGGGGGTGGTGGGGGGGGGGGGGGGGGGGGGGGGTTGGTGGGCCTGCGTAAGAAGTTATTTTGGAGAGTCTGTCCATGCACAATAGGCCGAACGGCCTCCTTCTGCACTGTAGGGATTCTATGGAGTTGGGAAATATACCACACCTATTAAAAAGGCAAAAAAAAATCAAAACACCTTCCTGTTTATCAATGAGTGAAGCAAGGAAAAATAGCGCTGTTTAAATGATCGCTACCTCCCAATTGCTGAATAATCAAATCATATTCTCTTGTCCTCTTCTGACCATTCTGTTGCATTCTACCAGCTTTGTTTGACAGATTTGACACTCGAGAATGACTCACCGAACTTTCATAAAAATCATGCCAGAGCATCAGATATTTTGTTGGATTCAACGTTTACCATTCCCTGGACCCTTGGTCAGCTTCAAAAACAGCGAAAATGTTTTGGCACTGGGCCAGGACAATGTGGTCTCGGGTCAGTACCTGACTCAGCTGCTCTCTGCATAGATATGAGATCTAAAACGTTCAGCGCTGGGCAGGGTTCTCCGATCTCGTCCATGGCAGGACCCGTTGCGAGCAAGAATGGAAACTTTCAGCCAATACCTCATTCACTTTCAGCTGCACTGGAAAATCCCAGCCACAAACGAGGATGAAGAATTTCATAGAATCAGAGCATCCCTACGGTACAGAAGGAGGCCATTCGACCCAGTGAGTCTGCACCAACCACAATCCCACCTAACCCCTATCCCCGTACCCCACACATTTACCCTGCTAGTTCCCCTGATACTGAGTGGCAATTTAGCATGGCCAATCAATCCAACCCACACATCTTTGGACTGTGGGAGGAAACCACAGCACCCGGAGGAAACCCACACAGACACAAAGAGAATATGCAAACTCCACACAGACAATGACCCGAGCCGAGAATTGAACCCAGGTTCTTGGCGCTGTGAGGCAGCAGTGCTAACCACTGTATCACCGTGCCACCCAAAATTTCGATCACTCTGTGGATCATCCAAGATACCTATGATAGTGGCAGTCTGCAGAAAATAAATCACTTTTTGTCAATCGTGATTATGACAATATATATTTTTTATTCATTAATAGGACATATGTGCCACTGCCTGGCCAGCATTTATTACCCATCCCTAGTTGCCCCTGAAGGGCAGTAAAGAGTCAATCACATTGCTGTGGATCTGGAGTCACATGTAGGCCAGACCAGGTAAGGATGGCAGATTTCCTTCCCTAAAGGACATTCGTGAACCAGATGGGTTTTTCCGACAATTGACAGTGGTTTCATGGTCATCGGTAGATGTTTAATTCCAGATTTTGTTTTATTAAATTCAAATTCCTCCATCTGTCCTGGTGGGATCCGAACCCGGGTCCCCAGAACATTAGCTGAGTTTCTGGATTAAAAGTCTAGCAATAGTACCACTAGGCTATCACCTCCTGAGCACCTCTCCATTATAATGCATGAAGGCACATGTAAAGATGCTCGACAGAGCAAGATTGAACGTGGAACTGCCCACTGTGTGATGCATGTAGTCACATGGTCAGAGAACAGTCTAGAACAGGATGCTGTAAGCAGCAGGTTGGCATGGTGAGTAACACAATGCAAGACCATGCTTGGAACTGTATGTAGTTAAAGCCTACCAATAAAAGTGTTTGTGTTTAAATGCACAAGACTCAAGTTCTCAATGAGTCTCCACCACTGCAACATAAAGAACCCATATTAAATACATAATATGACAGTGACTTAGACAACTGCTCATCATTCAATGTTACCTTCTATATATCCCTCCTCTCCTAGCCATGTATTCCAGATTTGATACGATGCAGACCAGCGCAGTAATACAATTTCTAGCACCCTTCAGTAAAAACAAAACAGATAAATGCTAAACTTAAAAGAAAATACAGTTATGGTAGAAGCACAGTAAATGTATTTGAGTCATAGTTATAGTCTGCTAAATTATGCTGACACCCCCTTATGTCTGTTTATCTGATTTGCTTCCAAGGACTCCATGTACTGAGTTAATGTCAAAATTGTGCCAGATATTAATATATCATTCTCTACTGTACACGGCAGAATTTTATTAGGTTTTTTTTTCTTTCAGAGCCTATTTCATTTTAATATCTGAAATGAAAGCATGACCTAACCCACAGTATAATAGTAAAGAAGTTTAAGGCTCAGGCACATTTGGAGATCAGTAAATCAGCTGAGGGACAGCATCTTGTAGTTTAATTCTCTCTTAAGTGTTGTGATAATTTTACGCTGTTAACTGGACGTTGAGCCATTTAATTGCTCCATGGATCCTGCATATTCCCCACATGTTCCTTGTGAGTCGCTTTGCCGTATATTGTTCAGAAGCCAATTTTACATCCCAACAACCACAAAGTGTTAATGATGCATGGACAGGGATAGAGTTCAGGTACACCATGCCAGTTTAGAACCTCAAGGATCCTGGGTAGATGGTCATGGCTGATAATGGATTGGGTGGTAAATCTACAATGGTGAGGCAAGGGGTCTCTAGGGACTGCACAGTGGCACAGTGGTTAGCCCAGTGGCAAGCACTGCTGCCTCACAGCGCCAGGGTTCGATTCCAGCCTCGGGTGACTATCTGTGTGGAGTTGCATGCCCTCCCCACAGTCTGTGTGGTTTTCCTCCGGATGCTCTGGTTTCTTCCCACAGTCCAAAGATGTACAGGTTAGTTGGGTTGGCCATGCTAAATTGCTCCTTAGTGTCCCAAAATTAGGGGGATTAGCGGGCTAAATATGTGGTGTAATGGGAGTAAGGCCTGGGTGGCATATTCTAAATGGCCTCCTTCTGCACTGTAGGGATCCTATGAATGTATCTCGAGGGTGATACAGGGAAGTTCAGTAGTATTTGAGCAAAGGTGTATGGACATGACTTTCATTCCCTGGTCAATGCTGTAGTCTCCATGCACATGGCTGTATAAACAAGCAGAGAACTTTACTTGTGGTCCTCCAAGATGGGCTTCACCATGGTGGGGTGGATGGAGACTAGGGGTGGACAGATGGTAGGTATTCTCATTGACCAACATGCTCAGGGCTGGAAAAACAGCATCACAGAATACGCTGACTGGATGGATCACTGCAATTAGTTCACAGACCACCTCAGGCATACATGACGCTGGCTCCAAGCAACCCTACGCTTCTACTCGCTATGACCCAGCTGAAGAGGAAGCAGTGGGGGTGCGGGCAGGGTAGGGTCAACATCCTGCCCACCCCTCCTGCATGATCTACTGTGCTCCTCATGCATGCATATCTAATGATTGAACAAACATGAGATTGTGCCTGGCCAGTTTTTCCCCACCCCTAATTGTAAATCACTCTCACTTCCACTCTTGCCTCCCAATTTATGCCCCAGACTGGAAAACTTCACCCTATGAGTCCAACAGGTTTTATTCACAGTGCTGCAAAATGTCTACCTCATGCTGCAGCTCTAGCTTCTGGATCCTTCTACAGCTTTGTTTATTTTTCTTTGAGTACGTGCCAAGGCCTAATTAATGAAGCACAGTGACCATCAATTGTAAACAGACTCACAATATCCAACATAGAACAATGGAGAATGACGTATATCATGTGGTCACACAAGCCAATACAATCCAGTTCAAAGGACTTCTTTCTCTGTCTTAGAGGATTGTCAGTTTCACCAGGCCAAGAGGGGCGGAGAGAGAGGATGGGCTAGTGTTGTTTGGCTTAGAACAGAGGAGATTGAGGGGTGATTTAATTGAAGTGTACAAAACTGTGAGGGGCCTTGTTGAGCATGTGAATGGTTTGCTAAGACTTCATTTTAAGATATTTCTGCCTATGCAATTGCATTTAAATGCTAAGCTTAAAAATCTTAACTTGACCACATTTTAAGATTCAGAAGGCATGCTGGATTAGCTCGGAAAATTGACTGCATTTCTGAAAGTACAATGCAAGCGAAAATAGGCTTTCTCATAAGCCAAACAAAGTTGTCCATAAACAGCATCTGCAAATTGTTTCTCCAAGTTAGAGACAGCATGTGCCAAACAATTTCAATAACACAGATAACTAATCACATATTTTGTAGTTTTAGCCCTATGTTTTCAGGTTGGGTCAAGTCTGTTTTCAAGACCTGTTCAGTCTGTTTTGAGTTCTGTCTTGAGCAGTACAGAAAAAGCTAGTATCTCTCTCTCTTGCTCCTGTTTCCCTCTTTTTATTCGGTTTCTGTAATGACTTAATTTTAAGTTCTGTTCAATAAAAGAAATTCAACTCCGTACCAATACCACCTCCGTCTATTCAAAGGAATGAATGGACCCTACAAGCCTATACAGGGTAGACAGGGAAAACTTGTTTCCCTTAGCTGAGGGGCCAATTATTGGGGCACAGATTTAAGGTGATTCGTAGAAGGAATCGAGGGGACTTGAGAAAAATGTTTTTCACTCAGAAGCTGGTGGCTGTCTAGAATTCACTGCCTAAGTTGATGGTTGGGGCTGAAATGCTTAACTCATTTTAAAAGGTACCTGGATCTGTATCAGAAATGCTGTAAGCTGCAAAGCTACAGACCAGGTGGAATTAAAATGCGCAGCTAGTTTCTTTTTTCTCTTTTTTGCCCAGTGCATACACAATCGGGGTAAGGACATGAAGCTGTGGTCTGCCCTCTGCTGCTGAGTTGCTCCTTTCTTCCTATGCACCACCTTGTCCTGCAGGAGGGGTGGAAGTGTGTCAGTGAGTGTGCTGCAATGTGTTTACATGACGTGGCTGTCATTTTTGAATAGCTGAGTGTGCACGCTGTGAGATGTGGGAGTGAGGCTTGCAGCAGTGGTAGGTGTTTGAAGGTGAGGTGAATCGATGACTGTTATGTATGAGTAGTGGTTGATGTGGACCATTGATAGATGTATGATAATGGGTGGTGCTTTAATAAGTGTGCGCGATTGTTGGGGTATGCCACTTGAAAATGCGTTCCCTGCCACTTGTGCAAGATCATTTAATTTTTTGAGGCAGTGCATTCAGGTTCTTGGGGCTCCACAGCTGGCCCAATGCCCATCGTATTCTGGAGATGCCGGCGTTGGACTGGGGTAAGGACAGTAAGAAGTCTCACAACACCAGTTAAAGTACAACAAGTTTAGTTGCAGCCAAATGTGCTGCCAAATAAATCTGTTGGACTTTAACCTGGTGTTGTGAGACTTCTTACTGTCCATCATATTGTGTCATCCCCCTCTTCCCCAGAGCAAAGCAATTTATGCAACGAATTAATTAAATCTGGAATTATGTATCCACTGATGACCATGAAACCATTGTCGATTGTTGGAGAAACCCATCTGGCTCACCAAAGTCCTTTTGGGAAAAAAATCCGCTGTCCTTACCTGGCCTGGCCTACATGTGACTTCAAAGCCACAGCAATGTGGTTGACTCTCAACTGCTCTCGGGCAACTAGGGATGGGCAATAAATGCTGATGTGGAGATGCCGGAGTTGGACTGGGGTAAACACAGTAAGAAGTTTAACAACACCAGGTTAAAGTCCAACAGGTTTATTTGGTAGCAAAAGCCACACAAGCTTTCGGAGCTCCAAGCCCCTTCTTCAGGTGAGTGGGAATTCCCACTCACCTGAAGAAGGGGCTTGGAGCTCCGAAAGCTTGTGTGGCTTTTGCTACCAAATAAACCTGTTGGACTTTAACCTGGTGTTGTTAAACTTCTTACAATAAATGCTGGCCAACCAGTGATGCCCATGTCCCACTAATGAATTTTAAAAATTTGCTTTATGTAACGCAGGTTGGCTTGAAATTGTGCCAACATCATACGGTTATATGCCAGTATTAAGCCACTCAGCTGCGTGCTTAGTACTAATGAATACTTCAATTATTATAATGAGCAGGCAGTATCAAGTTTGTGTTTTGGCCTCATCCGCTCACTAACTGCACAATATGGTCTCTGTACCCAATTTTGGACTTTCTCCAACCTTTCCCCCATGGTCTTCTGATCATGATTCACATCTCCTTTCACACAACGGGTAAGAAAGAGAAGGGAAGGCGATGGCCCAGTGGTATTCTCACCAGACTATTAATCCAGAAACTCAGCTAATGTTCTGGGGACCCAGGTTCGAATCCCTTGCGGGATGGTGGAATTTGAATTCAATAAAAAAATCTGGAATTAAGAATCTACTGATGACCATGAAACCATTGTCAATTGTCAGAAAACCCATCTGGTTCACGAATGTCCTTTAAGGAAAGAAATCTGTCATCCTTACCTGGTCTGGCCTACATGTGACTCCAAAGCCACAGCAATGTGGTTGACTCTCAACTGTTTTCTGAAATGGCCTAGCAAGCCATTCAGTTTCAAGGACAACGAGGGATGGGCAATAAATGCTGGCCAGCGACACCCATGTCCCATGAATGATTTTTTAAAAATAGCTTTCCTGTCAGAACTCTTCATAATTCACACCAGCCTATTCCAGAAATCAGCTGATATATATCTAGGAGCTGGTGCTTAGGTCAAATTAATATTTTGCTAAATTGCCTCTTAGTGTCAGGGGGACTAGTTAGGGTAAATGCATGGGGTTATGGGGATAGGCCCTGGGTGGAATTATGGGCTTAGATCAAATGAAAAATGAGAAACATTCCCACAAATATTCATAGAATCATAGAACCCCTACAGTGCAGAAGGAGGCCACTTGGCCCATCGAGTCTGCACCGACCACAATCCCACCTAGGCCCTATCCCCATGCATTTACCCTAGCTAGTCCCCCTGACACCAAGGGACAACTTTAGCATGGTCAATCCACCGAACCCGCACATCTTTGGAGTGTGGGAGGAAACCAGAGCACCCGGAGGAAACCTACGCAGACATGGGGAGAATGTGCAAACTCCACACAGACAGTGACCCAAACTGGAAATCGAACCCGGGTCCCAGGCGCTGTGAGGCAGCAGTGTTAACCACTGTGCCACTGTGCCGCCCCATCAAGTCTGCACCGACCATAATCCCACCCAGGCCCTATTCCCGTAACTCCATGCATTTACCCTAACTAGTCCCCCTGACACTAAGGGGCAATTTAGCAAAATATTAATTGAAACATATTATATTTCTTAAAAAGGGCCTTTAAGTGGATAAACAAATACAAGATGTTCTGAATATATCAGACTTACCACAGCTAAGTCAACCAAAACCAAAAGCAACTGAGGCCTAAGCTTGCTTCAACAAGGCTTGATAGATTCCAACTCATTGAGTACCTGTTTAACTACTCAGGAAATGATTCAGCAATGTTGCAAACATATTTTTGTTGAGCTCTCAGCTAAGCATACATTTATATATTGTTTTTTGCATGGAGGAACGTCATACGGTCCTTAACAACTCCCAACTCACTGAGATCACACATGTTCCAAATTGTGTGTTCCAGCCAATATGTTGGACTGGGAGGAAACAGGGTAATGAATGCCCCTTTAATCATAGAATCACACAGTGCAGAAGAGGCCCTTTCACACATTGAGTCTGCACTGACACATTAGAAACACCTGAACTCCCACCTAATCCCATCCACCAGCACTTGGTCCATTGCCTTGAATGTTCTGAAGTGCCAAGTGCTCATCCAGGTCATTTTTAAAGGATATGAGGCAACCCGCCTCTATCACCCTCCCAAGCAGCACGTTCCAGACTGTTAACACCCTCTGGGTAAAAAAGCTTTTCCTCACATCCCCCCTAAATCTCCTGCCCCCAACCTTGAACCTATGTCCCCTTATGACTGACCCTTCAACTAAGGGGAATAGCTGCTCCTTATCCACTCTGTCCATGTCTCTCATAATCTTGTACACCTCGATCAGGTTGCTCCTTCAGTCTTCTCTTTAATGCATTCTCATAAGTAATGGTTCACGATGATTTTGAACTCAAGAGGCCATTTCTTAAAGAGAATGCGTTCTGTTCAATTTGAGAGATTACTGGAGTGTTAATCCCAACCGCACAGAGTGACAGCTGAAGCAAGCAGAATATTTTTTCTTTTAGTAGCTATCAGGTATGCAGTCCGCAATAATCTATCAGAGAATGCCAAAGCACCAGCCACATGTAGTGATACAGCCCATGAGCAGATATTGATATCCCAAAGGTAATTGCTTCACTTGTGAATGCTCTCATCAGTAGGAAGTAACTGTGTCATGAATATAGTTAGGGTAGTTGGCATATACATGCATGTTCTTGATATATTCATGGGATGGAGTCCTTTCATCTGAATACAGATGCATAAATCCTTAACAAGTACACGGATAACAATACAAGTTCAGTCAGGGGGTAAATTTTGGCATTGTGCAGAAGCATACAATGGGTGATAAAGGATGAGCAGACAGCTTCAACCTCTTTTGATCTTTTTACTGCTGTTGACTTCAAATCCACCCAAGGTATCAAGGAAGTGAGCATTGATGAAGGATAAATTCTATTCTACAGGTGGCACGGTGGCACAGTGGTTAGCACTGCTGCCTTACAACGCCAGGGACCCGGGTTCAATTCCGGCCTCGGGTCACTGTCTGTGTGGAGTTTGCACATTCTCCCTGTGTCTGCGTGGGTTTCCTCCCACAGTCCAAAGATGTGCGGGTTAAATTGATTGCCATGCTAAATTGACCCTAGTGTCAGGGGATTAGCAGGATAAATATGTGGGGTTACGGGAATAGGGCCTGGGTGGGTGGACTGTTGTTGGTGCAGACTCAATGGGCTGAATGGCCTCCTTCTGCACTGTAGGGATTCTATGATTTTTCTTGCTGATTCAGGATATTGAGCAGCTAATGTAAAGAGATATCAGGATAAATTGCTTGGGCAGAGTTGATTGGAAACGTATTGCCAGACATAAAATCAATATCACAAAAGCAGGGTTTGTTCCAACACAGGCCAGTGATCTGCTCATATTATCAGCCAAATTGAGGACGTGATCATTTACCCCCTTTACCTCAGCGAAGCCGTGACTGCAGAAGCAACTTAGGTCAGTTCAGGCAAACTGACACACCTGGCAGCTCAAGAAAGTATCTGAAAGGACACCATAGTATTTAATACAGAGTGCAGTAGTCTGGCAGGCCATAGAAACGAACATATGAATTAGGAGCAAGAGTTAGCCATTTGGTCCCTTGAGCCTGCTCCACCATTCAATAAGATCAAAACTTATAGCTGATTCAGTTGTGGCCTCACCTCCACGTCCCGCCGACCCCTGATAACCTTTGACACCCTTGTTAGTCAAGAACCTATCTACTCCTGCCATAACAAATTCTGGAATTAAAACTCTACTAATGACCATAAAACCATTGTCGAATGTTGGAAAAACCCATCTAGTTCACTAATGTCCTTTAGGGGCGGCACGGTAGCACAGTGGTTAGCACTGCTGCTTCACAGCTCCAGGGACCTGGGTTCGATTCCCGGCTTGGGTCACTGTCTGTGTGGAGTTTGCACATTCTCCTCGTGTCTGCGTGGGTTTCCTCCGGGTGCTCCGGTTTCCTCCCACAGTCCAAAGATGTGCGGGTTAGGTTGATTGGCCATGCTAAAATTGCCCCTTAGTGTCCTGGGATGCGTAGATTAGAGGAATTAGCGGGTAAAATATGTAGGAATATGGGGGTAGGGCCTGGGCGGGATTGTGATCGGTGCAGACTCGATGGGCCGAATGGCCTCTTTCTGTACTGTAGGGTTTCTATGAAAGGAAATCTGTCATCCTTACCTGGTCTGGCCTACATGTGGCTCCAGAGCCACAGCAATGTGGTTGACTCTCAACTGCCCTCTGAAATGGCCGAGCAAGGCACTCAGTTTCAAAGGCAACTAGGGATGGGTAATTAAAGCTGGCCAGCCAGCGATGCCCATGTCCCATGAATGAATAAAAACAAATTCAATGATCCTGCCTTCACCGTACTCTGGGGAAGAGAATTCCAAAGACCCACAACCCTCTGACGGAAAGATTTTACAGCCCTGTCGCAGCGGTGGAGGGGTGTAAAATACACCGAGGCATTCTAAAGTCCATTGACTTTGGCAGGACCTTAAAATCCCACTGGTGAGAGGGGCAACAAAATTCCACCCCATGACTGCTGCTGACCCAGACGTTCCAAGCCATCATGTCGACCTTGTAGAATTCATTTTTAAATCTAAATCTGTGAGTTTAACTGAATCTATATGAAGCAGCAAAACTGATCCAATATCTGGACATCTTCAACAAGTTCCCTTCCAACATCCTACTGCATGTCCACCGCAAGTAGCAGGCATCCATTTTGAGATCAAAAACAAATTGAAAGTTAAGAGTAATTTACTATTGTGACTCATTTGTGCAGAGGAACGGCTAACATTTTTAAAACTTTGTATTTGGGAGTGAACTTGTGGACCCCATATTTAAAGGGGCAGGCAGGTACAGTGCACATCAGTCCCAAAGTCGATGGCGCACCCCAACGAATCCAAGGACAGAAGGCCCAACTGAACACAATGGCCGGACCTCATCATTTGAATCAATTTCCTCAAAGTCCTTAAATTTGATCACTGCCAGCCAGTCAGATTGGAACCAGAATTGAAACAGAAGTAGCCTGAGGCCTATGAGAATAGGCCATGGCATGATATAAGTATTGGTGGTTGGGGACCTTCCCAAGTAAAGCCTTGTGCAGAGAAACTCAAAGATTTCTTCCTCTTGTGATGGAACAGAATCTAACACAGTGGGGGTGATTCCCCCAGCCTTTGAGCTGTTAAATCCAGGAGACACAGTTGCCATAATACCACTTGGCCATCACCTTCCCTTAGATAGGAAGGAAGGGTTAGTAACCAGAGAACAAAGATTTAGAACAATTGATGAATGAACATCGAGTCATTCAGCGCAGAAAAGGCCCTTTGGCCCATTGAGTCTGCACTGACAATATCTACCACTAAAGGCACACTAATGCCAATTTCCTGCACTTGTCCCATAGCCTTGAATGTTATGTTTGTAATGAAGGTTGTAAGGTTTCCGGTCTCCACTACCTTCCCAGGCAGTGCATTCCAGATTCCCACCACCCTCTGAGTGAAAAGGTATTTTCTCAAATCCCCTCTGAATCTCTTGCCTCTCACCCTAAAATTATGTCCCCTCATGATTGACCCCTCAACCAAGGGGAACAGCTGCTCACTACTCACCCAAAAAAGGAGATGAGATTCTGTTCCACTAATTTTCTTGGTGACCTGCTTGAATCCAGCAGATTCACTCCCAGACCAACGGGCGAGAGCAACGATTCAACAACAGGAGGCCATGGCTGGTTTCAGTACCCATAACTGGTGGAGGGTGGGGGGTGGGGAGAAAGGAGGGGTGGTCCATGGCAAAGCAAGCTGCTGGCTCTCTTCTGGGGCCTGGAGAAAAGCCCCTGCTCCGCCTGGTCCACAAAGAACACCTGAGAGAAAATTAAAGGTCTTGCATACCTGACCCTAACTCCTCTGGCCCAGTATTATCCTCTCAGCGGATCCAATGGGGAATCCATCACTACTCCCACATTCAGGCCTCCAACTGAAATTGCAGATTACGTCCCAGTGACATTATATTTGAAGGAGATCCTGCTATCTTGGGGCAGGTGCTCTGCTCAGCTGCTCAAAAGAGCAGGTTAACCTCCGACGCAGTGGGGAGCTAGTGGGTTCGGAGGGGATATGGCATCCATTTTAACTGATTTCCCCCAGAATAGGGAAAATTTAAATGGGCCTTTAGTCTGAGGATTTTTGCTCTCGGTTCAATAATAAGCCAACAGAGCTTGGTCAGGATCCATTTGAATTCTAATATCTAAAGGCCCTGTGCTGTGTTGAATTAAACTGCCCGACTCAATGTGGAAATAACAAGAAGTGATTTTTAGTTTAGAATTCAGATCCCATCCAAAATCAACATTTTCTTTGCCTCCAGGTTCTCTTCTCTGAAACTGTAATTCTGGAATAACAAGTTGTGCTGCATACATGATAAACACAGCATTGTGCAAAATTTGTCACTGCGTGTCGAATAGACCAAATTATTTTCCCTGGGAACATCCTCACTGTTAACACGAGGCAAGAAATCATCAGTTTAAAATATCTCTGTTAAAGTAACAGAATGTAAATTCTTTTATACACCAACCAGCGCTGACAACAGTAACTGGATGTTAACTGTGGATCTGTCGGAGCAGTTTTTGCCCGAAGTCAGAAGACTGTGGATGCTGAGATTGCCTCCAGAGCACAAAATGGACACCCTCGCCTGAAGTTTCATCAGCAAAGTGGGGAGTGGGAGTCGACTCAACCCACCTCAGGAGAATGTGCCCTCAAAGGCGGGATATTCATTGCCGGGGAGGAGGAGGGGGAGGGGGAGGGTAGGTGTGCGGGCTGCAGGCATGCCTTTAGTATGGCAAGGTGGCACAATGATTAGCAGTGCTGCCTCATAGTACCAGGGACCTGGGTTTGATTCCAGCCTCAAGATCTTTGTGCAATATTAAGATAAAGAATACTCCATTGCCTTCATTTTTAAAGCAATGTGCACGCAGGTGAGGGCGACATGGTGGCACAGTGGTTAGCACTGCTGCCTCACAGCGCCAGGGACCCGCATTCAATTCCGGCCTAGGGTGACTGTGTGGAATCTGCACGTTCTCCCTGTGTCTGCATGGGTTTCCTCCGGGTGCTCCGGTTGCCTCCCACAGTCCAAAGATGTGCAGGTTAGGTCAGTTGGCCATGCAAAATTGCCCCTTAGTATCCCAAGATGTGTAGGTTGGGGGATTAGTTGGGTAAATGCGTGGGATTATAGACATAGGGCCTAGATTAGATGCTTAGTCAGTGAGCCGTTGCAGATTCGAAGGGCTGAATGGCCTCCTTCTGTACTGTAAGGATTCCATGAAAAGGCCTGCCTTCGTGCTGTGGGACTTGGCCCTAGTTAAAACAAAGACAGAAAGGTCCTCCAGCCCTCACCCTTCCACACACTCCCTATGCCCCCTCAATGCCACCTCATGCTCACCCCTTTGCCAAGCTGTGGCAGTACCATTCACTCCCATTCATCCACTATGATCTATGTATAGAACCAACAAATCCAACAGTGACAGTAGGATATGTAAAGAAATAACTCTGAGGAAAACATTCCGTACTTTCCATTTTATTCAAAACAAATTCCTTTCACTACAGCCCAATAAAAAGTCGGTTATCCAGACCCTGTAAAATATCAATAACAGGAGCTCCGGGCACTTGAAACCTCTTAACTTTGTGTAAATAAACATTGGTAAGTTGACAGCACAGATCAGGGAGCCAGAACTGTCAAACAAACAATGTTTCCCCTGGGGCTCAGGTGTTTCAACAAGAGTAATGGGAGTCAGTGACAAATGCACAATGAGGCTTGCCCGAGAACCCAAACTTCCACTATGTGTTATATTTTTGACTTATCATAAGTTCATAAGATATTGGAGCAGAATTAGGCCATTCGGCCCATCAGGTCCACTCCGCCATTCGATCATGGCTGATCAGCTCCTCATCCCCATTTTTGGTTAGGGGGATAGATAGGGGATTCTGTGGGAATGAGAGGGACTCGCAGCTGGTGTGTTGCCTCCCAGGTGCCAGGGTCCGAGATGTCTCGGATCGTGATTTTGGGATCCTTAAGGTGGAGGGGGACCAACCCCAAGTCACGGTTCACATAGGCACCCAAGACATAGATAGGAAAAGGGTTGGGGATGTAAGGCAGAAATTCAGGGAGTTAGGGTGGAAGTTTAGGGCTAGAACAGAGTTGTTATCTCTGGTTTGTTACCCGTGCCACGTGATAGTGAGGAGAGGAATAGGGATACAGAGCAATTGAACACATGGCTACAGGGATGGTGCAGGAAGGAGGGATTCAGATACCTGGACAATTGGGGCTCATTCTGGGGTAGGTGGGACCTCTACAAATGGGATGGTCTACACCTGAACCAGAGGGGTACCAATATCCTGGGGGGGGGGGGGGGGGGGGGTGGGGGGAATTTGCTAATGCTCTTCGGGAGGGTTTAAACTAATTCAGCAGGGAGATGGGAACCTGAATTGTAGCTCCAGTGTATAGGAGGTTGAGAGTAGGGAGGTCATGGATGAGGTTTCAACGTCGCGGGAGTGTACTGGCAGGCAGGAAGGTGGTTTGAAGTGTGTATACTTCAACGCCAGGAGCTTCCGGAATAAGGTGGGTGAACTTGCAGCACGGGTTGGTACCTGGGACTTCGATGTTGTGGCCATCTCGGAGACATGGATAGAGCAGGGACAGGAATGGTTGTTGCAGGTTGCGGGGTTTAGATGTTTCAGTAAGAGCAGGGAAGGTGGTAAAAGAGGGGGAGGTGTGGCATTGTTAGCCAAGGACAGTATTACGGTGGCTGAAAGGACGTTTGATGAGTACTCGTCTACTGAGGTTGTTTGGGCTGAGGTTAGAAGCAGGAAAGGAGAGGTCACCCTGTTGGGAGTTTTCTATAGGCCTCCGAAAAGTTCCAGAGATGTAGAGGAAAGGATTGCAAAGATGATTCTGGATAGGAGTGAAAGTAACAGGGTAGTTGTTATGGGGGACTTTAACTTTGCAAATATTGACTGGAAAAGCTATAGTTCGAGTACTTTAGAGGGGTCAGTTTTTGTCCAATGTGTGCAGGAGGGTTTCCTGACACAGTATGTAGATAGGCCAACAAGAGGCGAGGCCACATTGGATTTGGTACTGGGTAATGAACCAGACCAGGTGTTAGAGTTGGAGGTAGGTGAGCACTTTGGTGATCGTGACCACAATTCGGTTACGTTTACGTTAGCGATAGAAAAGGATATATACCGAAGGGCAAGAGTTATAGCTGGGGGAAAGGAAATTATGATGCAATTAGGCAAGATTTAGGATGCATAGGTTGGGGAAGGAAACTGCAGGGGCTGGGCATAATTGAAATGTGGAGCTTGTTCAAGGAACAACTACTGCGTGTCCTTGATAAGTATGTACCTGTCAGGCAGGGGGGAAGTGGTCGAGCGAGGGAACTGTGGTTTACAAAAGACATTGAATCTCTTGTGAAAAGGAAGAAGGAGACTTATGTAAAGATGAGACGTGAAGGCTCAGTTAGGACGCTTGAGAGTTACAAGTTAGCCAGGAAAGACCTAACGAGAGAGTTAAGAAGAGCCAGGAGGGGACATGAGAAGTCTTTGGCAGGTAGGATCAAGGAAAACCCTAAAGCTTTCTATAGGTATGTCAGGAATAAAAGAATGACTAGGATAAGATTAGGGCCAGTCAAGGACAGTAGTGGGAAGTTGTGCATGGAGCCTGAAGAGATAGGAGAAGCGCTAAATGAATATTTTTCGTCAGTATTCACACAGGATAAAGACAATGTTGTTGAGGAGAATACTGAGATACAGGCTGTTGGACTGGACGGGATTGAGGTTAATAAGGAGGAGGTGTTAGCAATTCTAGAAGGTGTGAAAATAGATAAGTCCCCTGGGCCGGATGGGATTTATCCTAGGATTCTCTTGGAGGCTAGGGAGGAGATTGCAGAGCCTTTGGCTTTGATCTTTATGTCGTCATTGTCTACAGGAATAGTGCCAGAAGACTGGAGGATAGCAAATGTTGTTTCCTTGTTCGAGAAGGGGAGTAGAGACAAACCTGGTAATCATAGACCAGTGAGCCTTACTTCTGTTGTGGGCAAAGTTTTGGAAAGGATTATAAGAGATACGATTTATAATCATCTAGAAAGGAATCATTTGATTCGGGATAGTCAACACGGTTTTGTGAAGGGTTGGTTGTGCCTCACAAACCTTATTGAGTTCTTTGAGAAGGTGACCAAAGAGATGGACGAGGGTAAAGCAGTTGATGTGGTGTATATGGATTTCAGTAAAGCGTTTGATAAGGTTCCCCACGGTAAGCTATTGCAGAAGATACGGAGGCATGGGATTGAGGGTGATTTAGCGGTTTGGATCAGGAATTGGCTAGCTGTAAGAAGACGGAGGGTGGTGGTTGATGGGAAATGTTCATCCTGGAGTTCAGTTACTAGTGGTGTACTGCAAGGATCTGTTTTGGGACCACTGCTGTTTGTCATTTTTATAAATGACCTGGATCAGGGCGTAGAAGGATGGGTTAGTAAATTTGCGGATGACACTAAAGTCGGTGGAGTTGTGGACAGTGCGGAAGGTTGTTGCAGGTTACAGAGGGACACAGATAAGCTGCAGAGCTGGGCTCAGAGGTGGCAAATGGAGTTCAATGCGGAAAAGTGTGAGGTGATTCACTTTGGAAGGAGTAACAGGATTACAGAGTACTGGGCGTATGGTAAGATACTTGGTAGTGTGGATGAACAGAAAGATCTCTTGTTAAGAAGGCATACAGAGTGTTAGCTTTTATTGGTAGAGGGATTGAGTTTCGGAGCCAGGAGGTCATGTTGCAGCTGTACAAAACTCTGGTGCGGCCGCACTTAGAGTATTGCGTACAGTTCTGGTCGCCACATTATAGGAAGGATGTGATAGCATTGGAAAGGGTGCAGAGGAGATTTACCAGGATGTTGCCTGGTATGGTGGGACGGTCTTCTGAGGAAAGGCTGAGGGACTTGAGGTTGTTTTCATTAGAGAGAAGAAGGTTAAGAGGTGACTTAATAGAGGCATACAAGATGATCAGAGGATTAGACAGGCTGAATAGTGAGAGCCTTTTTCCTCGGATGGTGATAGCTAGCACGAGGAGACATAGCTTTAAATTGAGGGGTGATAGATATAGGACAGATGTCATAGGTAGTTTCTTCACTCAGAGAGTAGTAAGGGCGTGGAATGCCCTGCCTGCAGCAGTAGTGGACTCACCAACATTAAAGGCATTTAAATGGTCATTGGATAAACATATGGATGATATTGGAATAGTGTAGGTTAGGTGGGCTTTAGATTGGTTTCACTGGTCGGCGCAACATCGAGGGCCGAAGGGCCTGTACTGCGCTGTTATGTTCTATGTTCTATTTTTGTGCCTTCTCCCCATAACCTTTCAACCCATTACCAATTAAAAATCTGCCTAACGCCTCCTTAAATTTACTCACTGTCCCAGCATCCACCACACTTTGGGGTCGTGAATTCCACAGATTCACTACCCTTTGTGAGAAGTAGTTTCTCCTCAACGCGGTTTTAAATTTGCTACCTCTTATCCTAAGACTATGACCTCTTGTCCTCGAATGCCCCACCAGCGGAAGCATCTGCTCCACGTCTATTTTATCCATACCTTTTGGATGATATTGGAATAGTGTAGATTAGAGGGGCTTTAGATTGGTTCCACTGGTCGGTGCAACATCGAGGGCCGGAGGGCCTGTACTGCGCTGTAATGTTCTATGTTCTATGTTTTGTCATCTTGAATACCTCAATTTGATCTCACCTCATTCTTCTAAATTCCAGAGAGTATAGGCGTAAACAGTTCAATCTAACTTTGAGTCTGGTTACATTGCAGAGCTTGCTGTCTGACCGACAGTTATTTTACAGCAATGGGCGATATCAGAAACACAGCAGGCTCTTTCCAGTTTGTTTCAGGTGGTCACGGATCTATTGCACATTACACATCCCGGAGGAATTTCTCTTCCGTTGAAAATTGAAAATTACTCCCAATGAATGACCCGAGTTTAATTAGTGCTTTATAAAAATAATGTTCTGATTTATACTGCCTGTTGTGAGACTCACTAGCCGGAACCAAATATTGGATTGAGGAATGTTAACTGACCTAGATTTTAGATTTTATTTTAGTTGGATTAAGGCTGCCTGCTTTTCTCAACCTTTTTCAGAGGCTGTATTCTGTAAAAGGCTAACAGGATCAAGCTGTCATTCTGTGCTAACACCTCAGATAAAAGAAGCCATTTTGTCATTTGAACATCTTGTAAGACCCGGGTTCGATTCCCGGCTTGGGTCAATATCTGTGTGGAGATTGCATGTTATCCCCGTGTCTGCGTGGGTTTCCTCCGGTTGCTCCGGTTTCCTCCCACAGTCCGAAAGATGTGCTGGTTAGGTGCATTGGCCATGCTAAATTCTCCCTCAGTGTACCTGAACAGGTGCCACAATGTGGCAACTAAGGGCTTTTCACAGTAACTTCATTGCAGTGTGAATGTAAGCCTACTTGTGACACTAACAAATAAACTTTAAACTTTAAAAAAGGTGTACAAATCCAATGAAATTAACCCTTAGAACATAATCGATCAATTCACTATTAGCAATAACTGTGGGTTAAGGTGGGGTGATGCCAGATTGTCAGCAGTTCTAATCGGTGCCACCTCTCAATGGCAGCAGCAAGTGCCCTCTGAGACTGGGCCACATTCTCAAAGATTGCTGCCATGGCCCGCTGTGTCTCAGCGCTGTCCCACTGGGTCTCCTGCAAGCTCTCGAGCCTCTCAGCCATGGGCCGCAGAATCTCAAGAAACCTGTTGAGGCCCTCAGCAGTGGCCCGCTGTGACTCAGCCACGGCCCTCTGGGACTCCACTGTGGCCAGCTGTGACTCGGCCATCGCTTGGACCCTGCCACTCATGATGAGGATTTCCTGCTCCAGGCTTTCCACCATGGACACCACCCTTGCAGTGTTGGCCTAGGAACATGCAAGACAAGCAATAGCTGATCCACCTGAAAGCTTTGGGACTCCTCCCAAAAGCCTCGCAGTCGGTCCAGGATTGCTGTCGGTCCCTCCTGCATTCCCTGGCTCTATTGCTGCATCTCCAGCAGCTGAGGGTGAAGTGATGGCAGAGGCCCTGCATGTAGACTGGGGCCAGCTGGGTCCTTGCCTCCGGCAGGCACCCGTATGCCAGAGGCCTAAGATGTTCCCTCCTCCATCTGATGTACAAGAGCAGATGTGTCATGCACAATAGAGAATGACCCAGATGCCTCCCCGCTAACTTGACCCACCGATGTGAGGGTCTCTGGGATGCTGACGCAAAGCTGGTGCCGGTCTCAAAAGTCCCTTCATCGGCTTCCTCCGAGGAGTCCTCTGAGCTGTCAGGGGCAGGGTGGGTGGGAGCAGCAGTGGGGCCATGATGCCAGATGGTCCAGGCGCGTCGGGGTCCCTTCCTGCAACAAAGGACACAGGGTTAGGTGCAAGGAAGGGATAGGAATCTGGGCTGTATGCAACTTATTTGAGATATCTCCAATGAGTAGTGGATTGGTAGGTACTCATTTCTATGCTCCACCCCAACCATGCTGTCGCTAATGGTCTGCATTCCCTCCTCTCCCGCAAGCTCCAGTGCTCCACTCCTCAAAGGGGGTGAGAACCTGAATCTCAGACACACCACTTCCTGTCTTCACCCTCTCCCGGCCATTATGGGTATTGTTTTCCTGTGGGGACAGAAGGAGCCATGTAGAATCTGATGGCACGAGTCCTGGAGGGTATCGGGGTGGCCCTCAGAGTGCAAGAGTTGTGACATTCTTGGGTGGGAGGAGGGAGTTGCTTGAGGGTCAGAGGCTGGAAGCATGCAGGGTGCTGGGGGTGGGGGGTTCTGGGGGTCATTTAGGGGGAAGATGCTAGATGAGGTAAAACACTCACCCTTGCTGCCCGGATTAGGTCTTTCAATTTTTGTGCGGCACTGCTTCCCGGTTCTCTTGGCCAGTACCCTGGCAGTAACGCATGCTGCATTTCCATCCCTTCCTCTGCGACAGCGCCCTGCTGGGGGGAAGAGGGTGTCCAACCTTGCCTCCACCGCCTCCAGCAACCTGGCCAGATCCACATCAGAAAATCGGGGAGCTCTCTTCCTGGAGGCCATTCCTTCCTGCACTGCCTGCCTGTCTGTCCATCCTTGAGGTTTTTATGGAGCTCTCCCTTGATAGGGCGGATCAGCTGCAGGCAGTTTGGGCAGGTCAGGCACCCATGAGAGCATTCCAGCAAGTTTAATGCAGTTTGCCATGTTATCATGGAGGGGAAGCCAAGTCAGCAGTTGCAGGTGTGCTGATGGAGAGGGGGAGGGGGAATTTCTGCCTCTGTGATGATCAGGGGCAGGGGAGAGAGAGAGAGTCATGTCACTCAGCCATTGGGGCCAGGGGGGGTGATGAGGGGGCCATGTGCAAAGTTGGAGGGGAGGGAGGTGGGAGGGAATAAGGGGGTCAATAATGTTATGGGGGTGTCCTCAATGTCTGTGGGAAGGGATGGGGAGGCTGTATCTTGTCCAGGGGTGTTCTGTCAGGACAGCTGCTTTTTTCTAAGCTTTTTCTGCGCATGCGCAGTTTGTGGCTCTGATCTGAGCCAATGGTTGTCTGGCAAATTAAGCCCTGCCCACTGCCCCTAGTGGCTAGAAATGGTCAAGCCCATATTTTCAAAGACTGAATGCATGAGATTGGGCATGAAAACTCACCCGAAAAATGGATCAGGAACTCTCCCGTTTTTACGCCAGCTGGACATTTAGAAAATCTCATAAATTCCCCCTATTGTGTTTTGTTGCTCCTTGAGTTGGGGCGGCAATGGCCAAGTAATTTTATCACTAGACTATTAATCCAGAAACTCAGCTAATGTTCTGGGGATGTGGGTTCGAATCCCGCCACAGCAGATGGTGGAGCTTGAATTCAATAAAACAGAATATCTGGAATTAAGAACCTTCTAACCATGGAAACCATTGTCAGAAAAACCCATCTGGTTCACTAATGTCCTTTAGGGAAGGAAATCTGTCATCCTTACTTGGTCTGGCCTACATGTGACTCCAGAACCACAGGAATGTGGTTGACTCTTAACTGCCCTCTGAACAAGGGCAACTAGGGATCGGCAATAAATGCAGGCCAGCCAGCCCATGTCCCACAAATGAATGAAAAAAAGGTTAATTGATCAGTTATTATTGTTTTATCTTATCCTTTATCCAATAAACATTATTTTCTAATTCAGTGTTTGACAGTATATCATTGTCAAACTGTAACAGTTTAAAGATTTACTTTTGGATCCAATACTTAGGCTGTATGCAACTAAATTAAATCTGTCCAAATTAATCAAAACACCCTTTTTTGAAAAGAAAACAGATAAAAGGAACCAACTTTCTTTCTACAGTGATTTATTATGGTCTCTACTGCCTGAAAGGGTGGAAGAAGGAGGTAACTTTCAAAAGGGATTTGCAAACACACTTGAAAATGAGGCATTTATGGGTCTATCAGGACTAATTGGACAGCTCCTTAAAAAATCTGCCATAGACACAATGGGCTGAATGGCCTCTTCACGTACTCTGTGATTCTATTGTAATACCAGATCAGATGCTTAGACAGAAATTGTTTTGCATGAATTTTAAAACTGCTCTAACGCCTACAAGAAATTAAGTTAAGCCATTCCTTTGAGATTAAGCAGGTCTTACAAGTTAAGATGCATATTCATGATATTTGTACAGTTACTGTATCATAGAAACTAGAAGCAGAAATAGGCCATGCAGTCCTTCGAGCCTGCTCTGCCATTCATTTTGATCATGGCTGATCATCGAATTGAATATCCCAATCTCCCCCACTTCTCCCCATATCCCCTGATCCCTTTAGCCCCAAGAGCTATATCTACAGAAATACAACGCATAAACAATAAATGACAAGAGATGAAAGTATTCCAATAACAGAATGGAATATCCCAAATAAAATAAATAATTTTGACTTCTGTCTTTTTTCCAATATCTTGTGCAGCATGTGCAATCGTTATTAAACATGAAAAAGGAGAAAAATAAAGCAAAGTTCCAGTGCTTATATTCCGACATTGTAAATTCCAAGGCATTATTCCAGATCACCTTGTCGCGGATAGGTGCAACAGTTTCCCAAACTAGCTGGCATATGGGGAAAAGCAAAAAGTCAAGAATGTTCTGAAAAATATTCATGCACACGTTTTTATTAAACTTAACCGTGCAGCCAAAGTTCAATACACAAATCCATATGTTAGCTAAAAAAAGGTTGCCAATGCAGCAGAGCACTGCAATCCTGAACAATCTGTATTGGAGACGTGCTGTTATGGACAGGGTGAGAGAGAACAACTGCAAACCCCCATCCCCTTTCCCTGCTGTTTGTCATCAGTGAATTTCTGAGAGGAAGATGTGTGTGTGCTTTTTTAACCCCTGAGTGTGTGGACTGTTTGCATAACCAACAAGCTTTTTGTGGGTCTAAATAAAGAAAGATGTTTATTGACGCACTCATCCCAAATTCTAACACTTAAATGAAAAATTAATGTTTGTTTTTAAACATTACTTTATAACATTGAAAAATGGATTATATATTCCCTCTTGAATGTCTCGACTGAAACTGCCACCACCACAATGCCAGGCAGTACATGTCAGACCCTAACCACTCGCTACATTCATAATTCGTTTTCAAGATATCATTGCTTACTTAATTTTTTTAAAATGTTATCTATTAGGGCGTTGCTGGCTAGGCGAGCATTTATTGCCCATCCCTAATTGCCCCTCGAGAAAGTGGTGATGAGCTGCATTCTTGAACTGCTGCAGTCCATATGACGTAGGTACACCTACAGTGCTGTTAGGGAGAGCGTTCCAGGATTTTGACCCAGCGACAGTGAAGGAATGGCAATATGTTTCCAAGTCATGATGGTGAGTGAGTTGGGGGCAACTTCCAGGTTGTGCTGTTCTCATGTATCTGCTGCCCTTGTTCTTCTCCTAATGTTAGTTGTCTTGGATTTGGAAGGTGCTTCCTAAGGAGCCTTGGTGAGTTCATGTCGTGATTCTTGTTAATGGTACATGTTGCTGCCACTGTGCATTGATGGTGGAGGGAGTGAATGTTTATGAATGGAGTGCCAATCAAATGGGTTGCTTTGTCCTGGATGGTGTCAAGCTTCTTGAATGTTGTTGGAGCTGCACACGTCCAATCAAGTGGAGACAACTTGATCACACTCCTGACTTGTGCATTGTAGATGGTGGACAAGTCTCGGGGAGTCAGGGGTGGGTTACTCACCACAGGATTCCTAGCTTCAGACCTACTCTTGTAGGCAGAGTATTTATATGATTAGCCCAGTTCAGTTTCTGGTCAATGTTAACACCAGGATGTTGAAGAATTAATTCATCCAGTGCTGCTCCCCAATTTTCTTCCTGTAACATGCACAATCTTCCCTTTCATGTAATAATAGAATTCCCTCTAGAATGTCTTGACTGCCACCACCACAATCTCAGGCAGTGCATTTCAGACCCTAACCACTCGCTGCATTCATATTTGTTTTTCAAGTTATCATTGCTTCCTTAAGTTTTTTTTAAAGTTGATTTATCAGTGTCACAAGAAGGCATACATTAACACTGTGATGCGCGATATAACACACGAGAGGCTGGATGTACTCGGGAAATAAAGGCTTTTATTGCCAACAATAACAGAGCTACTATATACAGTATACGATCCCAGACTAAAGGGTCACCAGGCAGAGCAGTGACCTTTATACCTCTCCCAGGAGGCGGAGCCAACTGGGGTGTACCATAGGACTATATTAACAGGTAGAACAGCCCAACCCTAACCCCAACAGTAACATATCTACAGACTCATAGTACTGGCCAGACCATGGCTCAGCACTACCTGGTGGGAACCAACAATGGTTCACCACATTCACCCCTCCTTTGAAAACAAAGGCCAGCGGGGTACAAAACACAGAACGATTGTCCATCTGTCTATAAGTTCAAACGGTCTGGGGGACCGCACCGTCGTTGTGACCTCCTCAACGCCGGCGACGACACCGGTTCAGGCAATCGCGGTGACGTTCTCTCCAAGGCAATGTCCAGCGACTCCTCCAGTGCCTCATGGGTCAGTAGACCCCGAGGTGGTGACAATCCGCTGAACTCGGGCACGCCTTGAAGTGGCGACCATCTCCTGGACTCAGGCAAGCTGTACACGGGAGTAAGAGGGTTAAGTGGTGGTCCCGATACTGCCCGCGCCGTGTCAGGAGGGGAAATAATGGTTGGGGGGTCCCTAACAGGAGGTGTGGGAGCGACAGGGGTTTCCAAGCCCCCTGCTGGCGCCAGATCTCGAATCGAGACCGTGTCCTCTCGCCCGTCAGGATATGCCACGTAGGCATACTGAGAGTTGGCGTGGAGGAGATGGACCTGTTCAACCAAATTGCGGGTCCTAACATGCCGCCGCAGGAGGACAGGTCCTGAGTACGTCAACCAAGACGGTAACGAGGTCCCAGAGGAAGACTTCCTAGGGAATGAAAACATTCTCTCATGAGGAGTAGCATTGGTTGCTGTCACAGGAGTGAGCGTATGGAGTGGAGCGCATCAGGGAGTACCTCTTGCCAATGGGAGACTGGGAGACCTTTAGACCTCAACGCCAGTAAGACAGCCTTCCAGACTGTAGCATTCTCTCGTTCGACCTGTCCGTTACCCCTTGGGTTGTAGCTCGTGGTTCTACTAGAGGCAATCCCATATGAGAGCAGGTATTGCCTCAAGTCATCGCTCATGAACGACGAGCCCCTATTGCTGTGGATATAACAGGGGTAACCGAACAGGGTGAAAAGATTACGAAATGCCTTGATAACCGTGGCAGCGGTCATATCAGAACAGGGAATGACAAAAGGGAATCGTGAGTACTCATCAACCACATTGAGGAAGTACACGTTCCCATCTGTCGCTGGTGATAAGCGGGTTTTAAGTCGATGGTGGAGAACACCCGGTACTGCGCAATCTGGTTGACCATGTCAGATATGCGCGGGAGGGGATACGCATCCAGCTGCGTGTATCTGTTAATGGTCTGACTATAGTCTATGACCATCCGGGGTTTGTTCCCATTCTTAACCACCACGACTTGCGCTCTCCAAGGACTAGCGCTAGGTTGGATATCCCTTCCTTGAGGAGCCGCTGAACTTCAGATCGAATGAAGATCCGATCCTCAGCGCTGTAACGCCTGCTCTTTGTTGCGATGGGCTTGCAGCCTGGCACGAGATTCTGGAATAGGGAGGGTGTGGTAATCCTAAGCGTTGAGAGACTACATGTGGAGCTCGGTGGGCAATTTAGAGGCTGCGGGTCTCCCACTGAAAGCGGAGGGAGTGGCCCATCGTACTGCAGGGTTACAGTCTTCAAGTGGACCATAAAATCTAGTCCTAGGAGTATTGGCGCGCAATGGTGCGGTAACACAAGGAGCCGGAAGTTCTCGTAAACCGTGCCCTGCACCGTCAGATTTGCCACGCAGCTCCCTAGCATGGTGACAGACCGGGACCTTGACGCCATCGAAATTGTCTGCTTGACAGTCCGAATCTGGAGACCACACCGCTTCACGGTGTCCGGGTGAATGAAGCTCTCCATGCTCCCGCTGTCAAACAAACAATAAATCGGGCGTTTGTTTACCTGTATGTCCATCATGGACTTGTCGAGTTTGTGAGGCTTGGCCTGGTCCAGGATGATCGACGCCACCGTTGGTTCGTGGGTGCAACTGCAGGCAGCTGAGATGGTTGATGACGACCCCTGCTGGTCATTCGCGGTCGGTGCCGACCAAAATGGCTGCCCCCATAGGTCGCACATGGACGATGGCGCCAAAACCTGCGGCCCCTGCAGGTCGCACGTCTCTTGCGACTCCGTCGTTCGGAATGGCGACGTCCTGGAATCGCACGTGGTAGAAGACCTTGAAGACGCAGAAGACAAGGAGGCCGGCTCCGGGGAGTCACACGCCGCACTGCTGTTCTTGGATGGAAGTTTGGACCGGCATACCTTGGAATAATGCCCCTTCTTGCCGCAGGCGGAGCACAACACCGCTTTAGCTGGATATCGCTGACGAGGGTGTTTCACCCCCCCACAGAAGTAACACCGTGGGCCACCTGGAGCTGCTGCCGTCATCAGGTCCGAGGCTGGGAACGCAATCGCGCAGTTTTTCGGTCCCGCTGAATGAAGTGGAGTCTGTGACTGCCCCTGCCATGCTGTCTCCACGTGGTCGTCGGGATACATCGCCAGACTTTTGGAGGCCGTTTCTAGAGCATCAGCTAACTCTATGGTTTTAGTGAGATCGAGGTTACCTTGCTCCAACAGCCGAAGGCGGATGTACGACGAGCCGATTCCCGCCACGAACGCATCTCGAGCTCGGTCGTTCATGTACTGGTCTGCCGACACTGACTTGCAGTTGCAGGCTCTGGCTAGCTGCTGAAGCTCGCACGCGTAGTGTTCCGTCGTTTCGCCGGCTGCCGCCGTCGAGTGGCTAGAAGGTATCGAGCATGGATCTCATTCGGCGGTTTGTTATATCGCTTCTTCAGAAGCTCGAGGGCCACTTTGTAGTCGGTGGCCCCACGGATCGCTAGGTATACAGCGTCGCTTACCCTCGCGTGGAGGACCCGGAGTCTGTCGGCGTCGTCGGTGACCGCTGTGGAAGCGTCGAGGTAATCTTGGAAACACTTCAACCAGTGGTCGAAAGTGTTCGATGCTCCCGCCGCACGTGGGTCCAACGTAAACCGTTCGGGTTTAAGCATTTGCTCCATGTTTTCTTTTGTCGTTTTTTTTTCAAAAAAAACGAATTTACTTGTTGGCAATAAAATTGATGCGCGATATAACACACGAGAGGCGTGATGTACTTGGGAAATAAAGGCTTTTATTGCCAACAATAACAGAGCTACCATATACAGTACACAATCCCAGACTAAAGGGTCACCAGGCAGAGCAGTGACCTTTATACCTCTCCCAGGAGGCGGAGCCAACTGGGGTGTACCATAGGACTATATTAACAGGTAGAACAGCCCAACCCTAACCCCAACAGTAACATATCTACAGACTCATAGTACTGGCCAGACCATGGCTCTATTTAAACATGCTGCTTGTGGCTTGATGATGACATTGGACTCCATCCAGAATTTATTTGGAGATGTGAGCTGGAGAGCACTCCGGCCAGATCAGGAGGGAAAGAGAACCCTGGAGATGCATGAGGCCCAAACTGGCAAGGGTTAAAATGTGATGTTAGGTTTCCTGGGGGTAACTAGAAAAGCTGGAGTGCTCCACTGAGCCTGATGGGGAAGCCCCCCCCCCACCCCTCCTTAGCACACTCTCCAGCATTCCAGCCAGTTGGAGTGCAAAGCTGCCCAACTCCAGCCCCACCACTTACCTGACTGCTGGGAACTGTTCCCATGAGATATGACAGTGGTCTCCTGCCACCAAATTCCTGCTACCACCTTCCAACTAAGCAGTAGATGTAGACAGGCTGAGAGGGGAGTCAGAGAAAATTTATGTGGAAGTGAGATCTGATGGTGAAAATCATCCAGGCTTTGACTTTTTACTTAAATTAGATACACTTATGCTTCAGCGCTCAAATGCGCCATTTCACTACCCCCAAACACCAGTTTTAACCCATTACATTTTGGACTGCAGATTACTTTTGTTGTATACTTTATGGGCCTGATTTTACCATCAAGTTGCGCCTGTTTTCGGATGTGAAAACTTGGTGAAGTTGGTGAGTAATGTGATCTGCACCTACCTCTGTGCCCGATCCCCCTTTATCGAGGCCCGAAAATGGCCGCGATCGGGATCGTGCCCAAAACGAGCATGATGGCCATTTAAATGCATTTGCGTGCATTTAAATTGACTTAATGGGCTGCACGCCCAAACTTACTGGCACTTCCCCCTTTACCATGTGATCGCCCATCCCAAATCGGCGCAAAACAGACATGCTCCACAAAAGTCTGATTCGGGCTCACCAGTTAGTGAGGAGGTAGGTGCCTAGCGTCCGACGGGGCTCTGCTTGAGATTGGTGGGGTGGGGGGGGGTCGGGGGAGGTGGGTCTGATCACTCTCTGCTTGAGGGCGGTGGGGGGGAAGGGGGGGGTCCTCTGCCACTCTGCCTGAGATCAGTGAGGGGAAAGGGGCCCATGATCAGCCTGGGTGGTGGGGGGGATATGGGAGTCAGTAATGTTGGGGGTGTGGGGAAATGTCTGTGGGGGCCAGGGGGAGGCATTATCCGGCCCAGGAGTGATGTGGCAGGGGAGCTGCATTCTATCATTTTTTGTGGCATGCGCAGTTTGGTGGCACCGTTTGGAGCTGCTGGGTTTCAGGCGCATAAAGCCCCACTCACAGACTTGTGCAGGGCGATTTAGAATCGCTGACATCTTTTCAGGCAGAGTGCATATGGGGGTGCCTGAGAATGAGTCTAAAAGTCAGATCTGAAACACTCCCAGGTTCAAGTCCACCCAACACTTAGAATCAAAATGGTAAAATTGGGCCCTACAACTCAGATCTATTCAGACCTGGCATTGGTTTCTATGTGAGTAGGAACTTTATTTTCAGTGCTTTATACAATGCTTTAATGTGTCTATGCCACGTTTCTGGTTCTCACTTCCAGCTTTTTCTTCAGCTTTGCTTTTTCTGAGTTCACACCCAATCAAGCACAGTGAACGTCAATAGTAAACAGACTCACATAATCAAGCACAGAACAATTGAACACAACAACTTCGTCTTCAGCATCCCAATCCTTTTCATATCATCAGCCAAACATTCTGCAACTTGATGGGCTTTCCTGAAAACAGACTTAAGTAAATACGTTTAATGTGCTTTAGAAGTTATGACAAAATTTGCAATGTAAAATAAATGTTTAAACCTTACTGATGTATTGTGATTCATCATGAAGTACTACTAATGGCATTTTGCGACATTGATGCATGGTTCAATATGTGTAAGAAAACCTATTAGAATTGCATTTAATGCCTTCATTTTTCTGAAAGACACTTGGGAAAAGTTTCCAATTGCTGTATTTCTGTCCAGAAAATAATTCATATGCTTGAACTGACAGATGGTAAGCTTCCATCGACATTAAGTGCAGGAGGCACAATCCAAAGGGGCAAGTGACAGAATCTTCCTCAAACTGCTCCCCCAATTTTAACCTGGGGCAGGAGAGCGGCACGCGGGCACTGGAGTGGGCAAACAGAGCCAAGTATAATACTTGGAATTTATCCCACCCAACCACATTTCAACATCCCTTTGCTGACCACCGGCCTGAAGCCATTGCAGAAGAGAACACAGAGAATTATGGCACATCGCAAGTCACCAGGGATTCAAGGAGATGGTTTCCAGCAATGTTAGTGATGGGGACGAGGATTCAGACAATTCCATAGGGGTGGGGAGGGAGGAGGACACTTGAAAGGGTTGAAAGCACTAAAATCATTGAATGCAGCAAAGTTCCCCTGTATATTCAGAACAGCACAGAGTTCCCTTGGAAACTGCAATTAATATGTTCTCACATTTACAGATGGACTGCACAAACAATTTGACCAAAAGATAGGGGGGGTGAGAACTGTGGTAACCACAGGGTGGTAGGAAAAACGGCAGGTCGTATTTGGATGATGTAGCCATGCAGTCATATTATGGAATCATAGGAGGAAGCCATTAGGCCCATCGAGCCTGCATCATCAACAATCCCACCCAGGCAATATCCCCGTAACCTCAAGTTTTTCACCCATGAATCCCCCTGACACAAAGGGACAATTTAGCATGCCTAATTAACCTAACCTGCACATCTTTGGACTGTGGGAGGAAACCAGAGCACCCGGAGGAAACCCCCGCAGACACGGGGAGAACGTGCAAACTCCATACAGTCACCCTAGGCTGGAATTGAACCCGGGTCCCTGGTGCTGTAAGACAGCAGTGCTAACCACCATGCCACCTCATTGAAATGAGGCCCAGCATCTCATTAATGATTAGTCATTATAATTAGATAAGCATATAGTGGCTGTAACTGGTTCACTATATTCAAGAAGTAATCAGAACTATTAGTTGTAAGTGGATATCAATGACTTCTAAACAAATATACACCTGTGATTGGTATATGCAAATCACTCGTAGGATAAGCAAAAGTATATCTGGTCATGCCACGTATCACTCAAGAAGTCTGTATGGCACCTTGTGGAAGGCAGACTTCCTCACTCCAGCTTGAGTAAAAGGCTGCATTTAAACTTTGAAAGCTTTGTCTGGTCTTTCGAGAGTGCAAAGTACATGTTTGTTGGATCGCGGCGGAATTCTATATGTCGTGTGAAATTCGGGCACCGGAGTGCATGAAGCGAACCAAGTGGGGAGGGAGGAAGATATTGGAGACTGAAGAGGAGACTGGAGGTTTCCTGTTGAGCCTGGAGAAGCCCTCCAACTCCATTTGCCCACCCCCAGGTGCATACTTACAATTGGACTTATGTGGGCCTCTTCTGGCCTCCATCCTGCTTGCTGTCACCTTCAGCGAAAGGCTTGGAAAATGTGTTCAGTTTGTACCTATCACTGTTGAATTCATGCTGGGGTTTGAAATGATTTATCAGATCCCAACACATAATGATTTATGAAACTACTGCCTCGCCCACCACTGCTCCCACCTGCTACTGCTTTGCTGAATAATCTTAATGCTTCCAAAAACACAGCAGTTAACATGGTGGAGGACCCGTACGCTGTGGGAATGAATAGTTTCCATAACTCCCCTTTTGTGCTACTCCTGTCAAGGCCTGGTTAAAAGCAACCCTTATAAGTCTGCACACAAAAGACCAAAGGAAATCATAGAGTCCCTACATTGCAGAAGGAGGCCATTCAGCCCATCGAGTCTGCACCAACCACAATCCCACCCAGGTCCTATTCCCGTAACCCCATATATTTACCCTGTTAATCCCCTGACACTAGGATCAATTTAACATGGCCAATCCACCTAACGCACACATCTTTGGACTGTGCGAGTAAACCGGAGCACCCGGAGGAAACCCAACCCACGCTGGCCGGGGAAAATGTGCAAACTCCACACAGACAGTGACCCGAGGCTGGAATTGAACCCGAGGAGTTGGCGCTGTGAGGCAGCAGTGCTAACCGCTGCGCCATCCTTTTTTTAATGTATATAGAATGGGAATAAACAATTCATATGCGGAAGGAAAGAGGTACTGGACGAGAAGGTGACATAACATCAACAACTTGCATTTATATAGTGGCATTAATATGGTAAAACGTCCCAAAGAACTTCACAGGAGCATTATCAAACAAAACGTGACACTGTGCCACGTGAGGAGATGTGAGAACAAGTGACCAAAAGTTTGGTCAAAGAGGAAACCCAGAGCTTATGACTTAGACGGCTGAAGGCACAACTGTCCATGATGGAGCTAAGAAAAAGGTCAGAATTGAAGGAGCGCAGAGACCCTCTTTGAGAAAAATAGAAGCGAAGTACTGTGGATGTTGGAATTGTTTTTGCATTCACATTCTTTCATGGGATATGGGCATCATTGGCTTGGCCAGCATTTATTACCCATCCTGGATTGCCTTTCAACTCCAGAGGGCATTTAAGAGTCAACGATATTGCTGTTGCTCTGGAGTCACATGTAGGCCAGACCAGGTCAGGATGGCGGATTTCCTTCCCTAAAGGACATTAGTGAACCAGATGGATTTCTTTTAATGACAATTGGCAATGGTTTCATGGTCATCATTAAACTTTTAATTCCAGATTTTTTTTATTGAATTCAAATTCCATCATCTGCCATGGTGGGATTCGAACCCGGGTTTCCAGAGCATAACCCTGGGTCTCTAGATTACTAGACCAACGACAATAACATTAGGCCACCACCTCCCCCTGTTCCACAGGAGCAGGCTGAGGGTAAGGGAGCTGTTTTGTGCACTAATTTATTTATTTATTTTTCAGTTAAATTTGTGAAAAAAATCAGAGGATTTTTTCAAAACAGGAAGTAGGCCCAGCAGCAGCCTGGGAAGGTTTTGGAGGGTTTAAAAGTAGGCCGCACCTTTGAGCGGGCAGCGTCGTTAGCGGGCAGCAGAGTGAGCAGGGGACAGAATGAGAGCTGTAGGGCTTTGGCTCAAAACGGGCTTCGGCGAGAACAGGCAGAGGCGAGAGTAGGTTTTTTTTCTTTTTCAGAAAGTTTATTCCTGTATTTCCCCAGAGTAAAAAAAAATATGCCAGGCAAGATGTTGGAATGCTCCTCTTGCAGGATGTGGGAGATCAGGGAGACCTCCGGTATCCCTGACGACAGCACCTGCAAAAGATGCATTCAGCTGCAGCTGCTAGCAAAGCGTGTTAGGGAACTGGAGAAGGAGCTTGATGACCTCCATCTAATTCGGGAGAATGAGACGTATATAGACAGGAGCTTTAGGGAGATAGTTACACCGAAGCAGCGGAGCACAGGAAATTGGGTTACTGTAAGGAGAGGAAATGGCAGTGTGAAAGGACAGGCAGAGCAGGGTTCCCCTGTGGACATACCCCTCCACAACAGGTATACTGAATTGGATACTGTTGTGGGAGATGCTTTACCTGGGACAAGCTGCGACAGCCAGAACTCTGATACTGAGTCTGGTTCTACAGCGCAAAAGGGTGGGATGAAGAAGAGGAGAGCAGTAGTGATAGGGGACTCGATGGTCAGAGGTACAGACCGGAGGTTCTGTGGTCGGGACAGAGACTCCCGCATGGTTTGTTGCCTCCCAGGTGCCAAGGTCAGCGGTGTCTCTGATCGTGTGCTGTGGTGAACCATCGTTGGTTACCACTGTGGGGTTATTCTAATGTTGCTGTTGGGTTAGGGTGTTGACACTGTGGGGTTGTTATAATGTTGTTGTTGGGCTAGGGTGTTCACACTGTGGGATTAATATACCTGTGGTGGTTGCTGTTATGGCACATCCCAGTCGGGCCCCGCCTCCTGGGAGAGGTATAAGACCCTCTGCTCAGGCGGGACCCCTCCAGTCTGGAATGGTGTACTCGTGTTTAAATAGTTCCATTGTTTGTCAATAAAAGCCTTCAATCACTGAAGCCTTGTGCCTCGTGCTCGATTGTCGCGCATCAATTTTATTGACAAACACGAAACTCTCGACAGAAAGGAGAGTATGGAACAAATGCTAAAACCAGAGCATCTGACGCTGGATCCACATGCGGTCGGCGCCTCTAACACCTTCGACCACTGGCTGAAGTGTTTCGAGGACTACCTGGCAGCCTCTGCAGCAGTCACCACGGATAACGACAGACTCCAGGTCCTCCATGCGAGGGTAAACGACACTGTCTACCTCGCGATTCGTGCGGCCACCACTTACCCGAGGGCCCTCGAGCTCTTGAAAAAGCGATACACGAGACCTCTCAACGAGATCCACGCTCGTTACCTCCTCGCTACACGACGTCGGCAGTCGGGCGAAACCATGGAGGACTACGCCAATGAGCTCTTGCAGCTTGCCAGGGGCTGCGACTGCAAAGCTGTGTCGGCTGAGCAGTACATGTACGACCTCGCCCGAGATGCGTTTGTGGCAGGGGTAGGGTCTTCGTACATCCGGCTCAAGCTGTTGGAGAAGGGGAATCTCAACCTGACCCAAGCTATGGAGGTGGCTGAAATGCTGGAGGCGTCGTCGAAAAGCTTGGCCCTGTATCCAGAGGACCACGTGGAGACAATGTGGCAGGAGCAGTCACAAATCCCTCCTCGCCCCACGGGCTCGCGCTCCCATATCAACCCGACGACGGCGGCAGCCCCAGGCGGCCCGCGGTGCTATTTTTGCGGAGGAGCCAAGCATCCACGGCAACAGTGTCCTGCTAAAACGGTGATCTGCAATCAATGCGGTAAAAAGGGGCACTACGCGAAAGTCTGCAGATCGAAGCCCAAGAACGGCAGTGCAGCCTATGACCCTCCAGAACGGAGATCATCTCCATCGACGTTGCAGTACCCACGAGGTCCGACCACGTGCGAGCCCAGGACGACGCCATTGTGGCTGGCGGAGGAGGAGGATGACCACCAGGAGTCGCTACGCTTGGCGCCCTCACCCATGTGCGATTCATGGGGGCGGCCATCTTGGTCGACGACGACCAGGAGCGACCAGCAGGGGTCCTCAGCATCAACCTCGGCTGCCTGCAGTGACGTCCAAGGGCCAACGGTGGCGTCGATCACCCTGGACCAGGCTAAGCATCACAGGCTTGACTGTTCAATGATGAACATTAAGGTAAATGGTCGTACTGTGTATTGTCTGTTTGACAGCGGGAGCACTGAGAGTTTTATTCACCCTGACACTGCAAAGAGGTGTGGACTCCGGGTTCTACCTGCCAAACAGACAATTTCTATGGCATCACGGTCCTGGTCTGTACCGATCCAAGGACGTTGTGTGGTAACTCTGGAAGTGCAGGGCACAATTTACGAGCGATACAGGCTCCTTGTGTTGCCGCATCTTTGCGCGCCAATTCTCCTCGGACTAAACTTTATGGTCCACATGAAGAGTGTGATCCTACAGTACGGTGGGCCACTCCCTTCGCTGGCAGTAGGGAATCAGTCGCAGCCTCCAAATCGTCCAAAGCGCCCCGCATGCAATCTTTCCACACTAAAGATCACCACACCCTCTTTATTTCAGAATCTGGTACCAGGCTGCAAGCCCATCGCTACTAAAAGTAGGCGTTACAGCGCTGAAGACCGGATCTTCATCAGATCTGAGGTTCAGCGGCTCCTCAAAGAAGGGATCATACAGTCCAGTGTTAGTCCGTGGAGAGCACAGGTCGTGGTGGTTAAGAGCGGGAACAAACCCCGGATGGTAATCGACTACAGTCAGACCATTAATCGATATACGCAGCTGGATGCGTATCCTCTCCCGCGCATATCTGATATGGTCAATCAGATTGCGCAGTACCGGGTGTTCTCCACCATAGACCTTAAGTCCGCCTACCACCAACTCCCCATCCGCCCAGAGGACCGACAATACATGGCTTTTGAGGTGGATGGTCGTCTGTATCAGTTTCTTAGGGTTCCATTTGGTGTCACCAATGGGGTCTCGGTCTTCCAGCGTGCTATGGACCGAATGGTGGACCAGAACGGGTTGCGGGCTACCTTCCCGTACCTGGATAATGTTACCATCTGCGGCCATGAACAGCAGGACCATGACACAAACCTCCAGAACATTTTGCGCACTGCGTCTCGCCTGAATCTGACCTACAATAGGGAGAAGTGTGTATTCCATACGCGCAGGTTAGCTATCCTGGGATACGTGGTGGAAAACGGGGTCATTGGCCCTGATCCAGACCGTATGCGCCCCCTTACTGAACTTCCCTTGCCCGCTAGCGCAAAAGCACTGAGGAGATGCCTCGGCTTCTTCTCTTATTATGCGCAGTGGGTCCCCAACTACGCGGACAAAGCCCGTCCGCTCATCAAGTCCACGACTTTTCCACTCACGCCAGAGGCCCAATTGGCCTTCAAGGCATTGAAAAGCGACATTGCAAAAGCCACGATGCACGCGGTGGATGAATCCATCCCTTTTCAGGTGGAAAGTGATGCATCTGATTTCGCCCTGGCCGCCACACTAAACCAGGCAGGCAGGCCCGTCGCGTTTTTTTCCCGCACCCTTCAAGGTCCCGAAATTCGGCATTCAGCGGTGGAGAAGGAGGCCCAGGCTATTGTGGAGGCCGTCAGACACTGGCGCCATTACCTGGCGGGGAAGCGGTTCACCCTGATCACGGACCAGCGATCCGTGGCGTTTATGTTCAATAATACGCAGAGGGGCAAGATCAAGAATGACAAGATCTTGCGGTGGAGAATTGAGCTCTCCACCTATAATTACGATATTATGTATCGTCCAGGGAAACTCAATGAGCCCTCGGATGCCCTCTCGCGCGGAACATGCGCTACCATGCAGGAGGACCGCTTGAACGCCCTCCATAATGATCTGTGCCATCCTGGGGTCACTCGGCTCTACCACTTCATCAAAGCCCGCAACCTGCCCTACTCGGTGGAGGATGTCAGGTCAGTAACAAGAAGCTGTCGGATTTGCGCGGAATGCAAACCGCACTTTTACCGACCTGACCGGGCACAATTGGTCAAGGCCACTCGCCCCTTCGAGAGGCTGAGTGTGGATTTTAAGGGCCCCCTTCCCTCAACAGACCGGAGCGTGTACTTTCTTAACATCATAGATGAGTACTCCCGGTTCCCGTTTGTTGTCCCCTGTGCGGACACGTCGACTGCCACGGTGATCAAGGCATTCCGTGATCTTTTTACCCTGTTCGGGTACCCCAGCTATATACATAGCGACAGGGGCTCGTCGTTCATGAGTAACGACTTGAGGCAATTCCTGCTCTCATACGGGATTGCCTCTAGTAGAACCACGAGTTACAACTCTAGGGGCAATGGACAGGTGGAGAGAGAGAATGCTACAGTCTGGAAGGCTGTCCTATTGGCGCTGAAGTCCAAAGGCCTTCCAGTCTCCCGTTGGCAGGAGGTCCTCCCTGATGCGCTTCACTCCATTCGCTCCCTCCTGTGTACGGCAACCAATGCTACTCCCCACGAGAGGATGTTCTCATTCCCTCGGAAGTCGTCCTCGGGGATATCTTTACCAGCCTGGTTGACGTACCCAGGACCCGTCCTTCTGCGGCGACATGTAAGGGCCCGCAAGTCCGACCCCTTGGTCGAACCGGTCCACCTCCTCCACGCCAACCCTCAGTATGCCTATGTGGCATATCCTGACGGGCGAGAGGACACAGTCTCGATCCGAGACCTGGCGCCCGCAGGGGACGTAGCAACTCCTGTCGCTCCCATACCCCCTGTCACGAATCCCCTATCGCTTATTTCTTCCCCGGACGTGGCGCGGTCAGCACCGGGACCAGTGCATAACAGTTATACTCCCATGTACAGCTTGCCTGAGACTCGGAGATCGGCGCCACCACAGAAGGTACCGGGATCCCCTGCACCACCGCTTCACCAGGGTCAACCGGCCCGTGAGTCCTCGAGGGGACAGCCGGACACTGTTTTGGAGAGAACGCCACCGCAAGCACCTGCTCCGGTGTCACAACCGGTATTGAGGAGGTCACAACGACGGTGCGGTCCTCCAGACCGTCTGGACTTGTATTTTTTTTTTGTATATATGTAGTCTGTTTTCGCACCCCGCCGGCCTTTGTTTTCAAAGGAGGGGTGAATGTTGTGAACCATCGTTGGTTACCACTGTGGGATTATTCTAATGTTGCTGTTGGGTTAGGGTGTTGACACTGTGGGGTTGTTATAATGTTGTTGTTGGGCTAGGGTGTTTACACTGTGGGATTAATATACCTGTGGTGGATGCTGTTGTGGCACATCCCAGTCGGGCCCCGCCTCCTGGGAGAGGTATAAGACCCTCTGCTCAGGCGGGACCCCTCCAGTCTGGAATGGTGTACTCGTGTTTAAATAGTTCCATTGTTTGTCAATAAAAGCCTTCAATCACTGAAGCCTTGTGCCTCGTGCTCGATTGTCGCGCATCACGTGCACAGCGTTCTAAAGTGGGAAGGTGATCAGCCAGATGTCATGGTACACGTCGGTACCAATGACGTGGGAAGGAAGAGTGAGGAGGTCCTAAAGAGTGAGTACAAAGACCTTGGAAGGAAGCTAAAAAGCAGGACCCCGAGGGTAGTAATCTCAGGATTGCTACCTGAGCCACATGCCAGTGAGGGCAGGAGTAGGATGCTTGGGCGGATAAACACATGGCTGAGGAACTGGTGCAGGGGGCAGGGTTTCCAATTCTTGGATCATTGGGACCTCTTTTGGGGCAGGTGGGACCTGTACAAGAGAGACGGGTTACACCTAAACTACAAGGGGACCAATATATTTGCAGGGAGATTTGCTAGTGTTATTGGGGAGCGTTTAAACTAGATTTGCAGGGGGATGGGAACCAGAGTGCCAGAGCAGATAGTGAAGCAGGGGTAAAAAGACAGGTTAGTTCAAGCAAAATCACAAATGGAAGGCTAGAGTGTGGTGGAAATAATTTTTTGAGGTGTGTCTATTTCAATGCCAGGAGTATTGTGGGGAAGGCAGATGAGCTGAAGGCGTGGATAGACACATGGAAATATGACATTATAGCCATTAGTGAAACTTGGCTACAGGAGGGGCAGGACTGGCAGCTCAATGTTCCAGGGTTCCAATGTTTCAGGCGGGATAGAGGCAGAGGGATAAAAGGTGGGGGGGTGGCATTGTTGGTCAGGGAAAATGTTACATCGGTACTCAGGCAGGATAGATTAGGGAGCTTGTCTACAGAGGCCCTATGGGTGGAGCTGAGAAACAGGAAAGGTATGACCACATTAATGGGCTTGTATTATAGACCACCCAATAGTCAGCGAGAATTGGAGGAGCAAATCAGCGGAGAGATAGCTGACAACTGCAAGAAACACAAAGTTGTGATAGTAGGGGATTTTAATTTTCCACATATCGATTGGGACTCGCATACTGTTAAAGGTTTAGACGGGGTAGAGTTTGCAAAATGTGTTCAGGAGAATTTTCTACATCAGTATTAAGATGTGCCAACTAGAGAGGATGCGATATTGGATCTCCTATTGGGAAATGAGTTAGGGCAGGTGATGGATGTGAGTGTGAGGGAACACTTTGGATCCAGTGATCATAATGCCATTAGTTTCAACCTGATCATGGATAAGGATAGATCTGGTCCTCGGGTTGAAGTTCTGAACTGGAAAAAGGCCAAATTTGATGAAATGAGAAGGGATCTGGGAAGTGTGTATTGGCACAGGCTGTTCTCTGGTAAGGATGTAAATGGAAAGTGGGAGGCCTTCAAAGGAGAAATTTTGAGAGTGCAGAGTTTGTATGTTCCTGTCAGGATTAAAGGCAAAGTAAATAGGAATAAGGAACCTTGGTTCTCGAGGGAGATTGTAACACTGATTAAGAGGAAGAGAGAGTTGTATGAAATGTACAGGCAGCAAGGAACACATCAGATGCTCGAGGAGTATAAAAAGTGCAAGAAGCTACTTAAGAGGGAAATCAGGAGGGCTAAAAGAAGACATGAGGTTGCTTTGGCAGACAGAGTGAAGGAAAATCCAAAGAGCTTCTATAGGTATGTTAGGAGCAAAAGGATAGTGAGGGATAAAATTGGTCCTCTTGAAGACCAGAGTGGTAGACTGTGTATGGAACCAAAAGAGATGGGGGAGATACTAAATGGTTTTTTTGCATCCGTATTTACTGAGGAAATGGGCATGGAGTCTACGGAAATAGGGCAAACTGGTAGGGAGGCCATGGAACCTTTACAGATTAAAGGGGAGGAGGTGCTCGCTGTCTTGAGGCAAATCAGAGTGGATAAATCCCCAGGACCGGACAGGGTATTCCCACGGACCTTGAGGGAAGCTAGTGTTGAACTTGCAGGGGCCCTGGCAGACATATTTAAAATGTCAGTATTCACCGGGGAGGTGCCGGATGATTGGAGGGTGGCTCATGTTGTTCCGTTGTTTAAAAAAGGTTCCAAAAGAAATCCGGGAAATTATCGGCCAGTAAGTTTGACGTCCGTGGTGGGCAAGTTATTGGAAGGTGTGATAAGGGATAGGATCTACAAATATTTGGATAGACAGGGACTTATTAGGGAGAGTCAACATGGCTTTGTGCGTGGTAGGTCATGTTTGACCAATCTATTAGAGTTTTTCGAGAAGGTTACCAGGAAACTGGATGAAGGGAAGGCAGTGGATGTTATCTACCTGGATTTCAGCAAGGCCTTTGACAAGGTTCCTCATGGGAGGTTACTTAGGAAGGTTCAGTCGCTAGGTATACATGGGGAGGTAGTAAATTGGATAAGACACTGGCTCAATGGAAGAAGCCAGAGAGTGGTTGTGGAGGATTGCTTCTCTGAGTGGAGGCCTGTGACTAGTGGTGTGCCGCAGGGATCGGTGTTGGGTCCATTGTTGTTTGTCATCTATATCAATGATCTGGATGATAATGTGGTAAATTGGATCAGCAAGTTTGCTGATCATACAAAGATTGGAGGTGTAGTGGACTGTGAGGAAGGTTTTCAAAGCTTGCAGAGGGATTTGGACTAACTAGAAAAATGGGCTGAAAAATGGCAAATGGAATTTAACGCAGACAAGTGTGAGATATTGCACTTTGGAAGGACAAACCAAAGAAGAACGTACAGGGTAAATGGTAGGACTCTGAAGAGTGCAGCTGAACAGAGGGATCTGGGAATACAGGTACAGAATTCCCTAAAAGTGACGTCACAGGTGGATAGGGTCGTAAAGAGTGCCTTTGGTACATTGGCCTTTATAAATCGGAGTATCGAGTATAAAAGTTGGAGTTTTATGGTAAGGTTATATACGGCATTGGTGAGGCCGAATTTGGAGTATTGTGTACAGCTTTGGTCACCTAGTTACAGGAAGGATGTAAATAAGATTGAAAGAGTGCAGAGAAGGTTCACAAGGATGTTGTCGGGACTTGAGAAGCTGAGTTACAGAGAGAGATTGAATAGGTTGGGACTTTATTCCCTGGAGCGTAGAAGATTGAGGGGAGATTTGATAGAGGTGTATAAGATTTTGATGGGTATAGATAGAGTGAATGCAAGCAGGCTTTTTCCGCTGAGGCTAGGGGAGAAAAAAACCAGAGGGCATGGGTTAAGGGTAAAAGGAGAAAAGTTTAAAGGGAATATTAGGGGGGGCTTCTTCACGCAGAGAGTGGTGGGAGTGTGGAATGAGCTGCCGGATAAAGTGGTAAATGCGGGGTCACTTTTAACATTTAAGAAAAACTTGGACGGGTTCATGGATGAGAGGGGTGTGGAGGGATATGGTCCAAGTGCAGGTCAGTGGGACTAGGCATAAAATGGTTCGGCACAGACAAGAAGGGCCAAAAGGCCTGTTTCTGAGCTGTAATTTTCTATGGTTCTATGGTTCTAAAACAAAAGCAGAAAATACTGGAAAAGCTCAGCCAGTCTGACAGCATCTGTGGAGAGAGAATAGAACCGAGTCAGGATGACCCTTCAGCAGAGCGGAAGAGAAGAAAAGTTGGACAGAATTTATACTATGAGGGCGGGGGTGGGGGGGCGACGGGTATGTGGCTGCAAGTGATAGGACTAGCATTGACAAAAAGACAAAGAGAATGTAAAATGATGGTGATAAAGGCTGAGAATGGTGCTAAGAGCATCCATTAAGAGATCAGAATGTGTGAATGGCAGAGCAAAGGTGCAGACTCTCAAAGGACAACCTGAGGATTGTGGCAGTTGGGCCTATTGGAGGGGGGGGGGGGGAAGGATTGGAAAACAAGATGGGAAGAGAGATTTTAGAAGTAGAGAAAGAAAAATGAATATAAAGTGATAAAAACGGATGAATGAGATGTAAAGATAAAATAAAATAAATGGAAGTGGGGTGACTGTGCAGGGGAGCGTTCATGTTCCTTGAGAAAACCAGTCTCTCAGTCTTTTCCCACATCCTTTAAAGTTCCCCATTTATAGGCAACTGCTTGACTCTTCTTTCACAGAATTTATTTCAAAATGAAATATTAATGCCAGTCATCTGAACTCCTGGATTGGGTTACTGCCTTTTGTTTCTGAACACGTATCTGGAACAGTTTATCTCATATTTTGCAACTTGGCCTGTATTATTTGTCACACCGTAGCAATGCTGTATTCCCATTGCCATGCCAAGACTCCATGTGATGTTAGAACATAAGCTGCATTGATTTTATGACACAGAAGCTGAAAGTATATTGAATTTATAACCAAGACATTCAACCAGCCTATTTTTGTCAAGGAATTATTGGAAAATTTGCTAACTTACACATTTTTATTGCAGTCTATACACAGTATATGCATTTTTTTTCCAGGAATTAGATATATGATACTGTGAATTATGTGCATGTATTTACTCTTGTGTATTGCAGCCATGCAGGATGTCCTGTGAAAGGAAATGTTAATGAAAAGAAAAAGAGATAAGAGTGCCATGACTTGAGAGAGAAACTGTGGATGATATGCTGCTGCTAAGATGATAGGGAGTGGGATAGCTTGATCTTGGTTTCAGATAAAGCTCGGCACAACATCGTGGGCCGAAGGGCCTGTTCTGTGCTGTACTGTTCTATGTCTATGTAATAGTTTTGTGGCCTCGGAGTACTCTTGGCTGACTCAGGACTTGCCAAGAATATTGTTTCAGTGAGAGAACAAAATGAAACTGTGGTAGGATATTGTGCCAGTGCCTGTGTGCTGGATCCTCATGCCCAGGCCTCTCACAGCAGGACTGCAGCTAAAACTGGCTGGAATCATCAAGGCCGGCAGCCTGGAGGTTAACCAGGCCTTCAGGTTGCTGGGATTAGTTGATCCAGTAAACTGTTGTTGCCAGTTGCTTGGCACCTGTACATCAGGAGCCGGAGGGACTAACACATTTTTGCAACGGGGTGTGAGCAGAAAAGGGAACGTAGGAAAAAACCCTTGTGCTCCCTCATCCCATTCTTCACAAAACTGTATTTCCTCACTTCGTTCTCACAAATCTCTCATCATGTTCCATCGCTTCATTCCTCACTAAACTGTGCATTCCTTTGCCCCATTGCACACAAACCTCCCATTGTATTCTCTTGCCCCATTTCTCACCAAACTCTGTGTTCCTTTGCCCCATTCCACATGGCTTACAATTCAAGATGGCGGCAGAGCGAGGCGCCGTCTTGCGAGCTATGCCCAGCATACCCTCTAATTCTATCTTTTACTTTTGTTCTATGCTTCTAAAACTGTATTCTAACTCTTTTGTGACTGCAACACTACATTCTGCACCCTCTCCTTTCCTTCTCTATGGTATGCTTTGTCTGTATGGCATGCAAGAAACAATACATTTAACTATATGCTAATACGTATGACATGTGTTCCACATTATGGGGGGAAGGCAGGGTCAGGCTCTTGAGTTGGATGATCAGCCATAATCATAATGAGTGGTGGAGCAGGCTCGAAGGGCCAAACTGCCTCCTCCTGTTCCTATTTTCTATGTTTCTATGTTGCATGTCATTGTGACAAACATTTCTTATCATTTAGCATTTACCCTAAGAAAATAAATTTTGGGACATTAGCGTTTTAAAAGTGCCCTGTAATTTTTTGAATGATGCCTTGCAACCACACTTGACTCCCCTCGAGTTAGCCTGCATACAATAAACTCCGTGTGGAATCCTTTTAACCACATGAAAGAGGAAATTCCCACTGATGTAAGTCTCTGCTGACATGGTTTTGTTGCAATTAGCTTTATAAAGAGACACTCGATGGGCAATTGTAGAATCTTATATTTATCCCACTGCTGCTAAAATTGCACAGTCGGCATACAAGAAAAGTTCAGCTTCCTCTGAAGTGGGATAAAAATGTACTTCACTAATATTCACGGAACATTTATAGTGTGAGAGTTCGCCACGGTGAATTGTACATGTCAAAGGAATATACTTTCCCTCAGCGCAGAACAGCACAATGGCGTGGCATATTGGACCTCCAATTTGTTGTATTCTGGAAGAGGCGGAACACCTGTTCTTGCCCATTATTAACCACATGGTGAGTTCTTCATCTCAGCCATGCCCCTGCAGCCTTTGAACTGAGGCTAGACAAACACCCACAGGGAAGGATTGAAGGTTGGAGAACAAGCAACTGCAGGTCCCCCCTTAGGCGCTGGTTGAGGGTCAGAATTTGCAGGAATGGATGGGACCACGAACAGTACATGTTAAGGGAAGATATTAAAAAGGAAAAATGAAGAAGAAAGTCCTAAAATTAACCCATTTTTAAACATTTATCTTTACTCCATCCTTAAAGTTACAAAGCCAATGCTCAGAATGGACCGGGCAAAACTAAATCCATTCCTTGCTTGTTCCAAAAACCAAATTCAAATTCCAGTTGAATCCAATTCATGGTCCCCACAAGAGAGACAAACAAGATGCAAGCTAACATGTTAAGGCATTGCACCCCATTCTGGGCTTGATCTGATTCTTGATCTTAGTAAAAAGTCCAAGAAGTAAATAATCCATTTAAAAATAAATAATTTTACTTGCACTTTTATCAGCACAGAAGATGCTTTCTCCGTGTGCACATTGACCCGACTCCTATCACTTTTCGATGTGGTTAAGCAGCAAAGGATGTTGTCAAGAATGTCACTCAAACCCTGAGCAATGCCAGATTTCCTATGGTGTTGCCAGGGAGTCCTGTTATTAAAACACTGGAGAGGAAATGTTGGGAAGGATTGCTGTGGTGTAGAAGTAGGCTTGCTGGAAGAGAACCCCACCCAAAGAATTTGGAAGAGACTGTGCAGTACGCATATTTTGATTCCTGGACATAAGTAAGCACATTCCGTACCAACCATAGGACAGGGATTAAATGAACAAATAATGTGTATAATATAGAATCCCGACAGTGCGGAAGGAGGCCATTCGACCCATCGAGTCTGCACCGACAACAATCCCACCGAGGCCCAATCCCCATAACCCCACATATTTACCCCGCTAATCCCTCTAACCTACGCACCCCAGGACACTAAGGGGCAATTTAAAATGGCCAATGCACCTGACGCATACATCCTTGAACTGTGGGAGGAAACCGGAGCACCCAGAGGAAGCCCACGCAGACACGGGGAAAATGTGCAAACTCCACATAGGTAGTCACCCAAGCTGGGAATTGAAAATGAATCTCAACACTACTCAAAATAATTGTATTTACAGTCGACTTGAAGGATGTGGGATTTATAGTGAAGCAGCGTATAAGACTTCAGAAAATGTTTCAGTGTTTATCAAATGTTTACAGTGCAAAAGGAGGCCATTCGGCCCATTGAGCCTGCACCAACAACAATCCCACCCAGGCCCTACCCTGTAACCCCACATATTTTCCCTGCTAGTCCCCCTGACATTAAGGCTGGGATTTTACGATCTCACTTGGGCGAGGCTTATAAAATCCTGCCCAAGGCCAACGGAGAGTTCCGTTCTGCGAGCCTTGGGGCGGGCGTGCCAGTAAAATTCCAGCCAAAGGGTCAATTTACCATGGCCAATCAACCTAACTCACACATCTTTGGACTCTGGGATGAAACCTGAGCACCCGGAGGAAACCCACACAGACACAGGGAGAACGTGCAAACTCCACACAAACAGTCACCCGAGGTTGGAAGTGAACCCGGGTCCCTGGCGCTGTGAGGCAATAATGCTAACAACTGTGCCACCGTGCCACCCCCACTCTGTTACCGTGTCATGTTATGGAGCGACAGCAAGGGAGTGGGACTGATGGGGTAGCTGTTTCAAAGAACAAGCACAGGGATATTGGGCCAAACAGCCTCTTTCTGGGCTGCATCCTTTTATGATTCTATGAGATTAAATTCAATTGCATTGTTTCTTCCTCACCAAACATTTCTGAAATAGTATTTAGTATTACAAAGATGTTCTTCTTCAAAGCATGTTGAAAGTAAGACTCTTACTGAGAACCTATCGCCAAACCACAATCAAACGGACTCGAAACATCAACTCTCTGTTGTCTCCCTGCAGGTGCTGTCAGACCTGCTGAGTTTTTCCAGCACTCTCTGTTTCTGTTTTGGATTCCAGCATTCGCAGTATTTTGCTTCTAATTTACCAAATCATGATAGTCATTTCAGAAATGGTATTGTTTTTATGAGTCCTGCCAGGTTTTGAGTTTTGTGACAACAAATGCAAAGTCAAAGAAAATGCAATCAGTGTAATTAGAACCAGGGTGATAGAATCATGCAGCACATAGAGGCCATTTGGCCCATTGTTCCTGTGCCAGCTCTTTCAGAGAGTTATCCAATGAATCCCACTCGCCCATTCTTTCCCCATGCAATTTTTCCATTCAAGTATGCATCTAATTTCCTTCATGAAAATTTACACTAAATCGGCTTCTACCATTCTTTCAGACAGTGGAGTCCACATCATAATCAGGGCTAAACAATTTCTCCTTAACTCGCTTATGCTTCCTTTGTCAATTACCTTCAACCTGTGACATCTGGAGGGGGGAGTTCTCCCGTTTCACCCACCACGGGAATTGTAGCGGGCAGAGGGCGGACCACATAAAGGTCCATTGACCTCGGGTGGGATTCTCTGGTTTTGGGGCGAGTGCGGCCGGAGAATCCTACCCCTGGTTACTTGATCTTCCTCCCAGTGGAACTGCTTTTTTCCTTTTAACTCTCTATATAAAAAAAACCCCTCATTTTTAAAAAATTTAAACTCTTTTTCTTGAACTTCTGTGCTTTAAATAAAGCATTCAAAACTTCTCTAGTCTCTTCACATAATTGAATTCTCCCTTGGTACCATTATAATGAATGCACTCTTTAAGACCTTGACATCCTTGCTAAAGAGTGGTTCCCAGCATTGGATACAGTGCTCCAGCTGAGGCCTAACCAGTGATTTAGATGGGTTTAGCATAATTTCCTTGCTTTTGTACTCTATGCCTCTTTTTAAAAAATTATATGTTTTTTTAAACAGGTATATCTTCAAAGATTTGTGCATTTAAAATACTAGAATTCTCTGTTCCTACTCCCATTTGAAAATTGTACTATGTTGTTATTTTTTTTGGCACATCATTCTTCCTTCCGAAATGCATCATTTCACACTTCTCTGTGTAGAAATATTCCAGGCCAGGTTAGGGAATGAAATCCTGCCGTGTGTTGTATAAAAATTAGGAATCAACCTTGTGTCGCCTTAGTTCCTATTTTCCAATACAACTTTGCTAGCCCTGTGCTCTGCAACCGCACTGGCTGCAGCAGGGCCGGTGGGAGGCTGCTGAGGTTGCATATGGGTTTGGAGGGCAAATTTGAGCCAGCTCTGAGCCTCGAAACCCTGATTGCAACATCTTTGCATGGACGGTAACAGACTGGGGGGCTGCCCCGTGAGTGAGTGTGCTGGTGGAATAAGGTGGGTGGGGTCAGAATGAGTGCTGTCTTCCTGAGAGATGGGTTTGTGCTCAATGGAGTTAATCCCATGGAGTGCCAGCAGCTCAGATGGACTAGCAATTTTTTAGAGGACAGATGACTGGACTGCTGTGACATCCTGAAAATCTCTTTACACATTGGATTCCAGTCAAGGTAGCGGCCGTCTGAGCTTATATTGCTGTAAGCTCATGATGCATGAGACTTTTTTTATTCATTCGTGGGTCACGGGCATCGCTGGCTTGCCAGCATTCATTGCCCATCCCTTGTTGCCCAAGGAGAGTTGAGAGTCAACCACATTGCTGTGGGTCTGAAGCCACATGGAGGCCAGACCAGGTAAGGACGGCAGATTTCCTTCCCTAAAGGACATTAATGTACCAGATGGGTTTTCCCGACAATCATGGTCATCGGTAAATTCTTAATTCCAGATATTTTTTATTGAATTCAAATTCTACCATCTGCCGTGGCGGGATTCGAACCCAAGAACATAAGCTGAGTTTCTGGAATAATAGTCAAGCAATAATACCACTGGGCCATCGCCTTCTCCTAAACCTGAGCTTCCTCTGTTGCAATCAGACTTTGGGAGATATATGCTAAGGGGAGACTTTGACATCGGGTGGCTGCTATTTGTGCTCAATGGAAACTTTAATCACAACTCTCAGACGCTGCATCATTGTTGTGTCTACCAGTGCATAGACTGAATTAGTGGTGCTGGAAAAGATGGTTCCAAGCTCTGCGCAAAGCCTCATGCCAAGTTGGTACCCAATCCTCCATGCTCCTTGACATTGACTGCAGGCTTTTTGAGAGACTTCTCAATGCATCAACCATTTTACTATAAAGCAAAGAGTACTGCAAAAAAAATGTACTCCCTCTGTACAAAGGATTACAGTATGTAAAAGAAATTCAATGAAATAGGTATTGAGTGAGCTTTTAAGACAAGCAACCCACTCAGAGTGTTCTCTGACAAGAAAAAGAAAAGAAAAGGGCTCCCGGCCAGAGAACAAGGACCCTTCCCATTGGAGCACACCGATGGAAAAACCAGCAGTAAGGAAATAAAAGATAGTGATCCTGAATTTACAGGATAACAGGATAATTGACAAGGGAGAAGGACACATGCCCTTATTAGGATAAAAGACAACATCACTTAATCAAGATTCCAATCACAAGGCAAGAAAGTTTAGGATTAACAATTAACTGCAGGATTATGCAGCACGGGGTGGCATGGTGACACAGTGGTTAGCACTGCTGCCTCACAGCACCAGGGACCCAGGTTCAATTCCGGCTTTGGGTCACTGTCTGTGTGGAGTTTCCACTTTCTCCCCGTGTCTGCGTGGGTTTCCTTTGGGTGCTCCGGTTTCCTCCCACAGTCCAAAGATGTCCAGGTTAGGCTGATTGACCATGATAAATTGACCCTAGTGTTGGGGAATTAGCAGTGTAAATGTGCGGGGTAACAGCAACAGGGACTGGGTGGGATTGTGGATGGTACAGACTCGATGGGCTGAATAGCCTCCTTCTGCACTGTAGAGATTCTATGATTACAAGCCATCCACAGAACTAGAAAAGGCCAAAACCATGACTGCAATGTCAAGGAACATCCAACAATCATCCAGAAATTCAGCAAAGTTTCCACACCTCAATCACGTCACCGTCCCAGAGCTCAGATGAGCAGGAGCCTTGGTCATAGCAGGCAGGAAATGTCTGCCTCATTCAACTGCGTCCAACCTCTCTTGATGAACATTGAGATCAAGACATCACAAGACCAGTGGTTGTGGTCTTCAGCTAACCCCTGGCCTCAAAGACCAGATGAAAAGCTTTTCAACGAACTCAACATGCCCAGAACTCAAATGAAAGCATGGCGGCCGGTTCGCAAAACCAGCCGGTAATCTCACCGCAGCTCTTCCTCCTCCCAGGGGGGTTTAGCTCACGTACAATCCTCATCCAACCATATCCCCATGATATAAGCAGCATGTTCGACACAGTATGCAGCAGGATTTCCAAGGTTCGAAGGTAAGTCTTCACCGAAGAAACCTCCTTCTCGACTGAAAGGATTATCATCTCCGCATCATTCTTTCTCTGTAGGATACCTAAAGTTTTGTAGTGGTAAGCACCCATAATCTGTGCGGGGAGCAGAATACGTCTTTCACATTTTTACCCATAAAACTGGTTTTCATATTGGTGCCAACCGCACCAACTGCACCTCCTGAGCATGGGTCCGCTCACAAGCGACACCTCCGTTGTGAACCAGGCCCCACCCAAGTCAGCTCCGTCCGCATCTCACAAACAAGGATTTGTCTGACTTAATTCAGCCAACCGCGGTCCAAAAATGTATCCATGATATTCCAAAAACATCGCCCAGATTATATAAATCAAGGTCAACTAGTGAGAGGTCATGCATTAGGATAAAAGAAAGGAATAAATGATGAGTAGCGCCAGAGCTGTGAGAACACAGCCACTCCCGTGTTCACATCATATGATCCCTATCTTCACCTTTTTAATTGTTTGTTGTTCATTTCCACCACTACTCCAAACCTGATGATATTATGATCAGTCTTTCCTAAATATTCTCCTTCTCCATTTGGCCAATTTCACCCCACAGCACCATTCCCTTCATCACTGGTCTGGTTACTTACGGATCAAGGAAGTTCTCCTGTAATCATTTCAGAAATTCCTCCTCCTCTTTGCCCTTTTTAATGGAAGAAAAAACAATGCATAAAGTCTATATTAGGACAATTGCCGCCCACACCATAATCACTATTCTTTTGTTCTTGCATCTTGCTGAAACTTGCTTTCTTATTGGCGCCTCCATCTCCTTCCAACTTTTGTTTTATATTCTTCACCAAATATAAAGGCCGTCTTTGAGTCATGCCTGAGTGGGTTCACATTCACTCATTTATCCCCCAGCTCTATCTATGCTTTTGGTTTCTAGTTGTGCTTAACTGGCTTTAGCTAGGGGAGGACAGCCAGTGTATAGCATGCACCATTTTTCCTTTCAAAAGTTGCCTCAGGAAAACTTGTGGATTTCTGGCTTTTATAAAGACATTCAAATGACTCTAGCTGTTCTAATAATGGCTTCCCTGGGGATTTTCACCTGTAGAGATTTCCCATCAATATGGAGGAGTGAAAGAGCAGGTTAGGGCTTACAAATAGCAAGTCCTGGCTTGCTGTGTGAATATTTAGCCTTGTCAATCAAGAAAATAATTTCTGCAAGTGGTAGGAACAAATGTCGGTCGAGATCTATAGTCTACGACCCGTGAAGCCTCTTCATCTGGGTGTGATAGATCTGTCAAACCCATTAACTTAAGGCTCAGGTTTTTCACACAGGCACAGACATCTGAAAGAAAATATCATTAAAAGGCACTTTAATACTGAGAACGAAAGCTTAGGAGTGGATAAGATTAAATTTATTTTTAAAAATATATAACTTTCAGAAGACAAGAAAGGATTTCCAAAAAAAACCTCGATTTATTTAATTGGTTATAATCTCGTTGGTCGCAGAGTAGTTCTAAATTTCTCAGATATCGTAAAATTGCCAATAGTCTGTGCCCAACTAAACAATTTAGAAATAATCTAATGTAAGCATTTTAATTCTATCGCATCAAATGGTATGACCTAAATCCCACGCAACTGATATTTTCAAGGTGGCAATCAAAGAATTGTAGATCGGGTGTGAGCAAAGGAGAATCAAAATGAAACAGAGCAGTTCAACCTTTTTTGAGTACGTGCATATTAATTGAAGGCTAAAAATGATGAAAATGAGAGAATGGATTTTGTCAGCCTATAAATGGAATGAAAACATTCTACATTACGCAAATTATGTCAAATACACAGTGCAGAAATAAGCTTGTCAGCCCAACAAGTCTATGCTCATAGGAACACAGGAACGCAGGAATTAGGAGCAGAAGCAGGCAAATTCATCCCTTCCAACCCTCTCTGCCATTCAATCAGATCATGGCTGATTTCTCCCTGGTCTCAAATCCACCTCCCTGCCTGTTCCCCATGTCCCTTTAACCCATTTTTTAAAAATCAGAGATATATCTAGCTCCTTTTTGAAACCATTCAATGATTCAGACTCCATTGCGCTACAGGGCAGTGAGTTCCACAAAGTCACCACCCTCTGTGAGAGGTAGTTCCTCTTCATCTCAACCAATACCTATGACTTCCTATGCTGCTCCTGATTCCCATCCATCCTTATTCATCTAACACTATCAACATCACCTTCTCCCTAATATACTTGGTTAGTTGTCCTTTCTCTATGCCTCAAATACTTCCTTTGCATCCCATTCCACATTCTTACCACCCTGCCATGCCAGCTTCACAAACCACCATCCCACTCCATATTATCTATTCCCTATCTACAGGCTGCAGATGCCCCCTGTGACCACCTGCATACCCTTTGCAGCCCGGTACAGAGCCCACCACAACCCGGGACATCAACTGTCGGACAGCCCTGCACACCGAGCTGTGCATTTTTCCTCTGAAGCACACAATCCTTGCCCCTCCCTGCAGTTGGGCTACACCATGCTCCCAGTGATTGCTGCATGCCCACTGCTCTCCTGCACTGTCTCCTTTCTCTGAGTTCAGACTGTGAGGTCCACGTAGCCCCCGGACTGCCTGCCTCTGTGACTCCTTTCCATTTCACAGCAGGAATGTCTGCACTCTGGGACTCCTGTCTGCCAGTCCCTCAATTTAAACAGGAGCATTGACATGGTTCCCATTTCCAAAGAGGACTGTGGCTAACAGTAAGCTTCACCAACCACCTTAGCCTAGGCCTGCTATGTGTTTGAGTGAATCATCCCTAATGGGCCACTCTAATAGGGTCGCAGCCCATATTCTGGAGTCTGTGCGCATCCCCGTCCAATAATATAGGTGCTAGCTCTTGGACCTCCAGGTTTATCTGCATCCCCTGCAGCCTTGTCAGGATCCAGCTTCCCTCCCCGTGGCCATTCTTCTGCCTTCGATTGTTTGCCTTCTTCAGCCACCTTCTTGCCGTTCTGCCTGCCATCATGAGCCGTCGCCCTCCTTCTCTCCCCACCCCTTTGCAAAACCCTCCTTCAACATTGCCCCCCTATTCTCCATTACCCTCCTGCACCCCCACAGCCTCAACTCACACTCAATCCCTGGTTGCACTTTGGATCCTTGTTGCGCTGGCTGCATGACTTCCGCAGCAGAGTGATAGATACTGATGTGTGTCACCGGGGCCGCGGGTGGCGAGGGGAAGGAGACCCCTGTAATCTCCAACCCCAGGTGCAGTCCTGACCCAACTTGGTGACAAAGAAAGGTTAATGGATACAACAGCACAGTGCTGTCCATGAAACATAGAAAATAGAAGCAGGAGTAGGCCATTCGATCCTTTGAGCCTGCTTCACCATTCAATATGATCATGGCTGATCCTCCATCTCGATGCAATATTCCTGCTTTCTCCCCATATCCTTTGATGTCTTTAAATCTAAAAAAAACTATCTCTTTCTTGAATATATTCAGTAAATTGGTCTCCAAATGGTGTTAGAGGATTCCACAGGTTCACTACCCTTTGAATGAAGAAATTTTTCCTCATCTCAGTTCTAAATGCTCTATCTCATATCCTGAGACTGTATCCCCTGGTGCTAGATTCTCCAACCAAGGAAAACATCCTCCTTACATGTAGTCTGTTAGAATTTCACATGTTTCAATTAAATCTCCTGTAATATTTCTAAATTGTAGCAAATTCAGGCCCAGTCGATCCAATCTCTTCTCATAAAACAATCCCTCTAATCCTGGTATCAGTCCAATGAATCTCTGCTGAACTCCCTCTGTGGCAAGTATAACATTTCTTAGGTAAGGAGACCAAAACTGCATGCAATCCTCCAAGAGTGTCTCACCAAGGTTCTGTATAACTACAATCAGACAGAACTCAAATTCTCCTGCAATGAAGCCCAACATACCATTTGCTATCTTAATTGCTTGCTGCACTTGCTTCTCTACTTTTATTGAGTGGTTTACAAAGACAACCAGATCCCTTTGTACATTCACACTTCCCAATATAAATGCTTTAAATAATACTCTTCCTTTCTGTTTTTCACACCAAAGAGTATAACTTCACATTTAGCTGTGTTACAAAGAACAAAGAAAATTACAGCATAGGAACAGGCCCTTCGGCCCTCCAAGCCTGCACCGACCATGCTTCCCATCTGAACTAAAGCCCCCTACCCTTCCGGGGGCCACGTCCTTTTTTTGCCATCTTATTCATATATTTGTCAAGAAGTTGTATCTGCCCATTCACTCAAGTTGTCTAAATCACCTTGGAGCATCCTTGTAATCTCCTCACAACTCACAATTCCACCCAGTTTTGTGTCATCAGCAAATTTGGAAATGTTACATTTGGTTCCCTCATCCAGATCACTTAATTATATTGTGAACAGCTGGGGCCCAAGCAGTGATCCTTCCAGTACCCACTAGTCGCTGCCTGCCACTGGGAAAAATACATTTAGTCCACTCTCTGTTTCCTGTCCGTCAACCAAAATTCTCGATCCATGTCAATGCATTACCCCCCAATCTGGCACAAGGCAGCACAGTGGCGCAGTGGTTAGCACTGCTGCGCCAGGGGCCCAGGTTCAATTCGAGCCTTGGGTCAATGTCTGTGTGGAGTTTGTACTTTCTCCCCGTGTCCGTGTGTGTTTCTTCTGGTGCTCCAGTTTCCTCCCACACTCCAAAGATGTGCAGATCAGTTTGATTGGCCATGCTAAATTGACCCTAATGTCAGGGAGATGACATGGGTAAATGTAGGTTGCGGGAATGCGGCCTGGGTGGGATTACAGAGACTCAATGGGCTGAATGGCCTCCTTCTGTACTGTAGGGATTCTACGGTTCTATGAATCCTATGAGCTTTCATTTTGCCCACTAACCTCTCATGAGGGATCCTATCAAAAGCCTTCTGAAAGTCAAAATACACCACATCTAGTGGTTCTCCCTTATCTATTCTCCTAGTTACATCCTCAAAAAACTCCAGTGGATTTGTTGAGCATGATTTGCCTTTCATAAACCCATGCTAGCTTTGTCCAATTCCATTAACGCTTTCCAAAGGTCCTGTAATCACATCTCTTAAAATCGACTCCAGCAAAGGGTGGCTTAGCACTGTTAGCACTGCCGCCTCACAGCGCCAGGGACCCAAGTTCACTTCTGGCCTTGGGTGACTGTCTGTGTGGAGTTTGTGTGTTCTCCCCGTGTCTGCGTGGATTTCCTCCGGGTGCTCCGTTTTCTGATATGCAGGTCATGTGGATTAGCCATGCTAAGTTGCCCCTTAAATGCGCCAACATATATATGTTAAGGGGATTAGTACGCAGAGTTACGGGGAGAGGGCCTGGGTAAAATGTTCTGTCAGAGAGTCGGTGCAGAACTCGATGGGCTGAATGGTCTCCTTTTGCACTGCAGGGATTCTATGATCTTCCCCAGTATTGATATCAGGCTAACTTCTCCTCTTTTTCTTTCCCTCTCTTTTTTAATCGTGGGGTTAAATTTGCCACCCTGAAGACCAACGCAGCATGGAGATGGAGGACAGGAACTGATCTGGCCTGACAGAGTGGTGTACAGTGCATCAGGAGCAGTGCAGCACTGTGGCAGGTCGGCTTTGTATGTTGCACTCACCTCAAAGTCTCTCACCAAACTGAGGACTGTCTTGCGCACGCCACTCTTTAGTTCATAGAATCCTACAGTGCAGAAGGAGGCCATTCGACCCAATGAGTCTGCACCGACCACAATTCCACCCAGGCCCTATCCCCATAACCCCATGCATTTACCCTAGTTAGTCCCCCTGACACTAAGGGGCAGTTTAGCATGGCCAATCCACCTAACCCGTACACTTTTTGCATTGTGGGAGGAAAGCAGAGCACCCGGAGGAAACTCACGCGGAAATGAGGAGAATGTGCAAACTCCACACAGGCAGTGACCCGGGAATCGGACCCAGGTCCCTGGCACTGTGAGGCAGAAGTGCTAACCACTGTGCCACCATGCTGCCCCGATTCCAGACCGAGATCATTTCTCACCGATATGACACAAGATTGGAAGGCCTGATGGGATACTGGCGACCAGCTCTTTTAATTAGCGTTCATGAGAATATAAATGAATGTAAATGGCATTGGCGACACCAGCTAATGGTGTCATTAGCCATTGCAACAAACTGCAATGTGATTTTACGCTGGCGAATCTTTGACTTTTTGGCTCCCGCTAGATTCTCCAGCCCTGCCTGTCACCAAACACATCGCGGGCAGGATGGGAAAATTGCACCCTAAAATTTGGAGATACTCGACAAGTATCATTCGACATAGTATCAAGTCCTGATATTGCACATTGTGATACCGATATACCAGGGTTACTTTCCCATTGTGAATGCTGGTTTGCATCTGCAATTGCAAACAACAACGCATGCTTATTATAGTGCTCCTTCCAGATACTAATTAAGTAAACTACTGACCCACTGTGCAAACTATTAATGGTTTTGGAATCTATCCCCAAGCAACTCTCCAGAGAAGCCACCGGTAAAAAGCCAACCCTCAAAAGCTTGCAAAGCAACCAATCACGTAATCTTGTATAATCCTTGAGAAATTCCCTGGAGCAATTTTCATAATGTTACTAACCCCGACTCTTTTAATATTCAGGCTCATCCTTACAAAATCACAAGCTTATACTTTAATTTATGAAAATGCTCAGTGCAATTATATGATGGCTGTATAACATTCTGAGTGAATTGCAGATTAAAGCACAAGGTAGAAGATACTTAAGTGAAATGGGAAAGATCAGGAAGGATTTCTGTAATAAGAAAGGGAAAATGGATAATGCCAGCACATTAGAAAAGTAGAATTTGTCTATCATGCATTGAAGTTGATAACATAAACATCAATGTTAATAAGGAAAGTAGATATTTTTACATTTTTGTCCTTATTATAGGGATGCCTGACACCCAAAGCCTATGACATTTACCATGCTATACCAGTTGACTGAGCATCTTAAGCTGAGTCTCTTCACTGGACACCTGCCAGTGTGAGTTGATTAGTCAACATTGGAGTGGCACTCACTTGTACTCTAGGTGACATTTTTATTATCAAAATGTCCTTACTTCGCAAGTCAGAACTACAGCACGATGAAAATATTCTCCTTTGGACTAAGGTCCATTGAGAACTGAGGTTGTCAAAGAACATGTGTCACTTTTGACCTGAACACCGGCTTGTTGACTTTACAGTTATATCACAAACATAGGAGGTCTCTTCCCACGAATATGTGCTGCTCTAAAAAGCTTGCACTTTTTATAAAGTGTAACTAATCTTGACATTTTACAGTGCCTATTAAATAACAAGTTACATTTTCTCAATCAAATAGAAATTAGTTTTTAGATTAGAATTTGCTACAAAATAAATCTAGCATTTCCATTCATTGACAAGACACCAGAATCACCTCCGAAACCTTCAAAACAAGACGTACCTTTGACCGAGAAGACAAATATCTGGGTAATCACAAGGTGAGCCCTAATCTCTGCTGATTAGGTTAATTTCACTCAGGCCAGCCATGATCTTATTACAAATGATCTCAGTAACACTGCGATAGAGGAAGAACCATTCACAGTCATCCTTCATGTGAATTCCTCATTCTGTTGTCACATTGGAATCAAACTCGGTGGCTTCACTGAAATTTCCAAGCGATTCTCACAAATCCAGCTTGGGAGGTATTGTGGCGTAATGGTACTGTCATTTTAAAAAAAAATTCATTTGTGGGACATGGGCGCCGCTGGCTGGCCAGCATTTATTGCCCATCCCTAGTTATCCTTCAGAAGGTGGTGGTGAGCTGCCTTCTTGAATCGCTGCAGTCCATGTGCTGTGGGTTGACCCACAATGCCATTAGGGAGGGAATTCCAGGATTTTGACCCAGTGACTGCGAAGGAACGGCGATATATTTCCAAGTCAGGATAGTGAGTGGCTTGGAGGGGAACTTGCACGTGGAACTTAGACTAGTAACCCCAAGGACCAGGCTAATTCTCTGGGAACATGAGTTAAAATCCCATCATGAGTTGTACCATGGTCCAAAGAGGTGCAGGTTAGGTGGATTGGTCATGGTAAATGCATGGGGATAGGTTGATGGTGGGATTGTGAAAGATGCTATTTTGGAGAGTTGGTGCAGACTCGATGGGCTGAATGGCCTCCTCCTGCACAGTAGAGATTCGATGATTCCATGACAGTTAATTCAATTTTGAAAATCTGGAATTGAAAGCTAGTCTTAGTAATGGTGACCATGAAACTATCATCACTTGTTCTAAAAATTCTATCCTTTAGGGAAGGAAATCTGCTGTCCTTACCTGGTCTTGCCTACATATGACTCCAAGCCTTAAAGCAATGCGATTGACTTGGATATATCCTAAATGGTATTCAGTTGTTTCAGTCAGGGATGGGCAACAAATGTTAGCCTTGCCAAAGATTTCAACATCCCATGAAAGAATACAGGTCCAGAGGCTGGGACTTTGCCATGGGGCAATGCCAAGGAGCTTCCTCAGGTGAGATCCACGGGGGAGGGTTTCCTCGTGTCTGCTGGGGAGAGTCCAGAGTTTCCATGTGTCCATTGGGAGAGGGGGGTGCGAGGGGGAGGTGGTGGTTTATCTATGTCCATGGAAGGGGTCCTTGTGTTTTAATTTCTCATGTTGGAGAATGGGGCACCCTTTACAAAAGGTGACCCTCTCTCCAGAAGGCCAACATTGCTGGCTGAGCAAGCTCTTTCAGAGTCTGCCCTGGCCAGCATGATGCCATTGGACACACAACCAGCATTTCCTTCCTAAGTGCTGGAAAACATAGTGATAAAACCTATTGTGCAGCTGGTGAGTTCACCTGAGACCAACTGTGTTCCGATGGGGAGATGTACCATGCACTGAGAGGTGGGTCAAAGATTCTGAGGCGTTAAAGTGGTGAGAAACAATAATATTTCATTGAGTTTCATACCCAAATGTTACACCGCCCCCCCTCCCCGTTTGTTTGTGCCTAACATCACCCATGCCCACGCTGTACCCCTACAATTCCTTAGCCTTCTCTACCCTCCCACTACATCTGGATGTGTCTCCAGGATGCACATCAGAAGTGGAGATGTCCTGCTGCCTTCCACGTCCTGTTGCCTGAGATGCCCTTGGTAGTGTCCTCTGGAAGGCCGGGACCTGGAGGGCTCTAGCTTACTTTCAGGTGGCACTAGTGTTGTCACATGATCCTGTTTTGCCGTTGATTGAGTTGCGCTGATCTTAGGAAGGGGGGATTCATATTAGCTGGTCATTCCCAGGATCTCCTGTGTGGATGTGCTCCAGTGGATTCTTCTTCCTCCAGGTATTCATGGGCCCCTGGGCTACTCCATGGGACAGAGGAGCAACCAGAGTGAGCTCCAGAAGCTTCAACATCATCTGGCCCTGCCAGTCCTGGAGGCCCACCATTGTCCTAAACCATACAGTTGAAGTCCTCAACCTGACGACCTCAGGGACTGAGCCCTGTTTCAGAGTTCTCCTGCCATGGATCTGACCTCTTTCCCCTAGCTTCCCACTATAGATGTCACCCTTGCAGTGTTGGCCTGGGTGCCATGCATCAGTGGCACCATCTCCTGCGACAGAAGTTTGTGAGACTCCTCCCTTGCAGTCGCAGGAATGTTGCTGACAACCCCTCTTGGTATTCCCCACTCTACCTATACATCTCCAGCAGCTGAGGGACGAACGCATCCAGGGACATGGAACCTGGCTGAGGCACAGGTGAGTCCTGGGTTCCTGCAGAACTTCAACTGTCCGATCCCTGGGATGCTCCTGCCTTCATCTGATATGCATCCGAAGCTATGCAGTGCTCACCAGATAGTGACCCAGAAGGCTGTCCGCTAAGATAGCCCACTGAGGCGTGTGTCTCTGCAATGGTGGATGCTGCGGGTGATAGTCGACCTCCTCTGTCATCTCTTCTGAGGTGGAGTCAAGGATGGGTGGTGGATGGTGGATGGACCAAGCCAATTGGGTGATGTTCCTGCAAGGCGCAACGCCAGGGCAGTACGGTGGCACAGTGGTGAGCACTGCTGCCTCACAGCATCAGAGACCCGGGTTCAATTCCGGCTTCGGGTCATTGTCTGTGTGGAGTTTGTGCATTCTCCCTATGTCTGCGTGGGTTTCCTTCGGGTGCTCCAGTTTCCTCCCACACTGCAAAGATGTTAGGTGGATTGACCATGCTAAATTGACCCTTGTGTCAGGGGGGTTATCAGGGTAAATATATTGGGTTATGGGAATGGGGCCTGGGTGGGATAGTGGTCAGCGCAGACTTGATGGGCCGAATGGCCTCCTTCTGCACTGTCGGGATTCTGTGATGAATTCTGTGATAACACTAAGGTCGTGGGTTCGATCCCCAGATAGGCTGAATGCACTTGCCTGTCTTCAAGCTATCATGGTGCCTGTTTTATTCAATCTCTTCGCTGTTACATTAAGTAAAATAGTCAGTGCTCAAACTAAAATAGATTTTTCAAAAAACCAACAATAAAACGCATTAAAAAATGTGAAAGTTAAAAGTAATTTTGCATTTATCTTCAAGAAAGGGATGACTTGTGACTTACAATCTTCAAACCTCTTTCACTTAATTAGCCCTGTGATACAAGACCTCATGATATCAACACCTATTAAATCAAACCACTCAGAATTACTCTATTTTGTAAATAAAGAATTAGAAATGGTCTCCTCTTTATATTTGCTTGTTGTCTCTGGCTTTCATCCCAGGGATGACATGTGCAGCTGCTGCCTGATTCGTTCTGTTTCTGTTCCTGCTGCACACACAAATCAGTCACATGAAGGAATGCTCGCTCGCTGTCCGCACAGCCACAGGTAAGCATTCAACAGACAGAAAATCGAATGGTGTCACAGTAAAGATCAGGGTAATGAAATCAGGAAGAGACAATATCATTTCGTCACTCGGACCCGGAGCTTGGACCCGATGGGGCGGAAATCCACTTGGTTAATGAAGGGAAATGGAAATATCATGCTGGTGCAGAAGGAAATGTTCTTTTGAGATTAAAATCAAGCCCTGAGTAGATTTGACTCAGAGCAGAAGCAGGCTAACCCTCGGTCTCATTCAAGCTGTGTCTGAATTACAAGTGCTTGATACCACTAACAATACTCTGGGTGGAATTTTTTGATTTGTTTTCTAAGTGTTGTCTCAGGTGGGGGAAAGCACAGGGCAACCTCGGCTCCTGACAGATCAGGGCACCCCAATCTGAAAATAAATCAAAGCAGAACACCCCACGGAACTCCCACCCCCGTCCCACCACCAACCTCCCCCGCCACAGACGCTGGACCACACCCAGAGGAACCCCCTCCCAAACACACGGAACTACCCCCACACCCCACGGACATGTGGCACCTCACAGGGAACTCCCCCAAACACCGAACCTCCCCAACTGAAGCCACCCCCTCCCCGGCACTACCCAGGCACTCATAAATATGTGGGGTTATGGTGCTAGGGCCTGGATGGGACTGTTGTCCATGCAGGCTCGATAGGCTGAATGGTCTCATAGAACCATAGAATCCCTACAGTGCAGAAGGAGCCTGCACTGATAACAATCCCAACCAGGCCCGATCCCCTTAACCCCATGTACTTACCCTGCTAGTCCCCCTGACACTAACGGACAATTTAGCATGGTCAACCCACCTAACCCGCACATTTTTGGAGTGTGGGAGGAAACCGGAGCACCCGGAGGAAACCTACACACATTGGGGAGAATGTGCAAACTCCACACAGACAGACACCCAAGGCCAGAATTGAACCCAGATCCCTGGAGCTGTGAGGCAGCAGTGCCAGCCACTGTGCCACCGTGCCGCCTCCTTCTGCACTGTAGGGATTCTATGATTCGGTTATCATACACTGTAATGCTGCAACCGGCCTCAGCAGGCTAAAGGTAAAATGTCTTTCTTTGAGATTTTTTTCCAATCCCAGCACTCCCAGAGACAAAATTTAAGCCATCCTTTTGTTGTGGCACTACATTTCTGAAGATGTTGGGTTGGGCCCAATGGAGATCCTCAAGACTGTCCAGAAACAACCTCCAGACACATGTATACATTTCTGACACAAGCTGCATAGGGAAGGTGATGGCCGTGTGGTATTAACACTAGACTATTAATCCAGCAACTCAGCTAATGTTCTGGGGACTCGAGTTCGAATCCCACTACGGCAGATGGTGAAATTTGAATTCAATGAAAAAATATCTGGAATTAAGAATCTACTGATACCATGGAACCATTGTCGATTGTCGGAAAAAATCCATCTGGTTCATTATTGTCCTTTAGGGAAGGAAATCTGCCGTCTTTACCTGGTCTGGTCTACATGTGACTCCAGAGCCGCAGCAATGTGGTTGACTCTCAACTGCCCTCCAAGGGCAACTAGGGATGGGCAATAAATGCTGGCCAGCCAGTGACGCCCATGTCCCATGAATGAATTGAAAAAAATCGTTGCCATCAGAAGTTGCTCTTCTATGGCACAAAAACATGTTTTTCATTTAGGTCCAAAATTCTCCTGCCCTCACGTCAACTGTGCTTTAATTCTGTGCAAACAAGTAGTCGAATTTTGGGCTCTCACTGTCAGAAAAAGCGAAGGGGAATTTTTTAATGGAAACATGTGAATGAAATGTGGGACTTTCAAATCAGGCCACTTTCAACACATCAATAAGCCTCTCCTGCGTACTTTTCAGAAACCTGTAATGAACATCACAAATACATTGATATATGCTAATTGTGTTTAATAGCCGGACACTAATTCAAGCAATTAATGTTAAAATGAATAATCTCAAATGTGTCCCATCGCAGCGACAAAAGTTTTGCTAAATAATTGTCTAATTTGCATATGCAGATAACATCAAAACCGAATGCAGCAGACAATATGAATACCTGTTGTGTAAGCAAAACACCAGGGGACTGCTATGTTTGGAGGATAATTCCAGCCTTGTCTGTTTATAATTAAGGAAGAATCTCAGGGAACAGGTTGTGTACAAGTCAATAAACATCTCCCATGCACTTCATAAATGGTGAGTCTGTGTGAAAACTTGATGAGTATGAACTTTTGATGAGTATATTAACCTTTACGATGAAAGATGTTTTGAAAGAGATAGAATTTCTGAGAAAGCACTTGTGATTTTTAATGACTTCTGTGTTAAATTAGATTGATATACCATACCACAGCACGCAGTTAAACTATAGATTTAAATTCCTCTTGTGCTCTCTTAAGTCTGTGCAGAGGCAGAATAACTCTGATGTCTTTTCCTTCAATCCCAAGAGAGTGTCTCTATCCACCCCTTCTTACAGAACACGGTGGCACAGTGGTTAGCACTGCTGCCTCACAGCACCAGGGACCCGGGTTCAATTCCGGCCTCAGGTCACTGTGTGGAGTTTGTACGTTCTCCCCGTGTCTGTGTGGGTTTCCTCCAGTTTCCTCCCACACTCCAAAAACGTGCAGGTTAGATTGATTGGCCATGCTAAATTGTCCTTTCGTGTCCCAAGATGTATAGGTTTGGGGAGTTAGCTGGGTAAATAAATTAGGGTTATGGGGACGATGCTTTGTGTAACTTAAATGGGCCAAATGGCCTCCTTCTGCACTGTAGAAAAAACACAATCTGACTCCTTTGCCCTGTCAGGAATAGGGTTAAAATTCAATAGCATCTGAAGAGGGGACAGGAATAGCATGATCAAACTGCAACCACTGCTTCTGATATAGGCAATGTGCAAACCTCATGCGACCTGCTCACTTAAATGATTTCAGCTACATGCCTCAGCAAAGGGACACAAAATACTAAGAAGCCAACACCAGTTCAAACTAGTCTGTGTTACTTAAAGCCACGCAGCAGTCCTTGAAGGGAAATGTAACTTAACTATGGCAAGTACCAGGAGTTATTCCAGGAATCAGGTGGACTTTGGAAAGACACAAAAATGGCACCTCATGGAAGAATGTGAGAGCCCAAGTTCTGTCACAAGAAAAACTGGAGGCCCTGATGCTAGAGATGGACAGGAGAAGAGAGGTTCTCTATCCACAAGGGACCGTCCAGACAATCTCTGACAAGGCAATAGCCATGTAGATCAATGTCAGCAGTGCAGTGCTGAGGGCCTGAATTCAATGCTGAAATAACCTCACAGGACTAATCAAGGTCAGTGAATGTATTTGTAAATGCTATGTTCCACCAATTGCACCACAGGTCTCACACTCGGCACAATACATGACACCACCAACATGCAACTACCAAAAATCCCCATCAATCACTACTCATGCATAACATTCATCAAAACACTTTGCACTCACGCACTTCTATATGACTCACACCCACGTTGCACACACATCTAACATGACAGCTACATTACCAAAATAAGTGGCACCACACTGACTGACGGTCTTCCCTCTCGCTTGTAGGACAAAGAGGCATACAACCAAAGGCAGCAGCTGATAACCAAAGGGAATGAGAATGGCTGCATGCCCACACCCTGATGGAGGAGCCAGTATTCACCATCACTGGAAGGGGCCATGACTAAATTTGAAGATTGATGGTCTTGCCATCCATAAGCCTCCTTCTTACACCCCACTCCCTCCTCCCACAACCTCTTGCTATTTAAGAGCCGCAGTTGGGCTAAGCATACACTTCTTGCGTTCTCTTGCCCCTGACCTCAACACAACTCTCCCTTGTGTTTTCTCCTTTCAGATGTCTAAGAACTGCAACCTGGCCTGCTTGTGGCGGAGAAGTGTGAACTTTGTCACAGTTGTGTATCTTTAAGAGATTTTTTTAAAAATCATGTCCTCTGCAGCTCTCAAAGCTTCATCTTTTTTCATTGTGGCACCAGGTTGTCTGGAGAAGTCTCTTTATTGCTATTTAAATGGGGTTTGTTCATTTTCACTCTGGGATCTTTTATGCCCCTGCATTATTAGGAGGATGGTCATGTGTTTTGGACAGTTTTCTTTTTCCTTTCTAGTGAATTTAAGGTTTCATTTTCTATCTGACTGGCAGCAGTTTTAGTTTAGAAGGGACATCAAGCTGAAAAGAATTGTTTCTCTCTCTCCCTGTTTTTTTGGAAATCCTGCTGGTCAGCTGAAAGCAAGGCTTCTCGGCTTCCTGGAACAGAGATTCTGCTGAAGGTAGCTCGACCAGAGTCTCTCCCTGATGTTCTGGGAAGCTATTCTGACTCCAAACCTGTCTGTGTGTGCCTCAGGAGAACTGCAGCATTCATCCAAAGGACTCAGTCCCAGTATCACGTGAGCATTAGTCTTTGCTGTGTTAAACCTATGGAAAGGGCTTATTTTTGTCTATGGGAGGTTTTGTTTGATTGGAACATTTTAGATATTTATTAAGTGTTATACTGTGTCATGATTGTTTTTTTTCTTGTTTGTAATTGGTAAAAGTTATTGCTAATTTTCTTCTATATATGTTAACTGTATTCTTAAATAAACTTTGTTTGATTAAAGCTCCCTAGTGGGTCATTTGAATCATACCTGAAGTGAAACATCTCATGCTTATCCGAGCCAAATTCAAAGTGCAAAACTTATGGTCCAGGCTGGCTTTATAAAACACTTTGGAGTTTCTGACCTGAATTACAACAACTTCAAGAGGAAGGGGAGATTGATGATGAGAAAGTGCCATCACTTGATCTGATACTGTTACTGCAGGTACTGTAGAGGGTTACATGGAGATGGGATCTGCATGTGGCATCTCAGCAGGGCAGAGCCAGCTGCAGCTAGGGCAGGTTGAAAGGGCAGCACAAGACTGAACTTCTTCGAGGCTGAGGTGACACATGAGGTGGCAGAGGCTGTCCTTCTGCTATGTGATGAAGTGGTACTGATGTGCGTGCGCATTGAGGTCTCCGAGGGGAGGATGACGGATGCCATGGAGATCCTTATCCAACAGAAAGCCCAGCTTCTGCCGGGCGGCACGGTGGCATAGTGGTTAGCACTGCTGCCCCACAACGCCAGGGTTCGATTCCTGGCTTGGGTGACTGTTTGTGTGGAGTTTGCACATTTTCCCCGTGTCTGCGTGAGTTTCCTCGGGTGCTCCGGTTTCCTCCCATAGTCCAAAAGATGTGCAGGTTAGGTGGATTGGCCATGCTAAAAATTGCCCTTTAATATCAGGGGGACTAGCTCGGGTAAATACGTGGGGTTATGGAGATAGGGCCTGGGTGGGATTGTGTTCAGTGCAGACATGATGGGCTGAATGGCCTCCTTCTGCACTGTAGGGATTCTATGATTCTATGAGGTGTGCATAGGCCTGCACTCCACCGGAGTGTCCACGGGCCAGGTCATCCAATAGAGAGGGCACAAGAGAGTGACAGGTCAGCTCGTCCTCCATCCAGGTGCCCCATGCTGGGCCTTTGTCTATGTTCCCCCCAAATCATGGGTGCACAGGGAGGCAAAGATCTTTGCCAAGGCCCTTGCAAGCCATGTGCAAGAAGCCTCCCATGCACATTGATCCTTTGCCCTTCGCACACTCCTCGGTTCAAACATCTTTGTATTGTAAGCATTACATGCTGGCATTCCCAGTATTTATATAGTGCATTAATGTTGAATTTTGTGACCCATGAGTCCATATCTCTCTTTTCCTCTCTCGGTCTGTGCTATGCTGGTGAAATAAAGATGAATAATTTGTTTTGCTTAGCTTTATTTATTATCTCAGCATGGAGTCCAGAAACAGTCACACTGAACACACGACCAATGTTAAAGGCTCCTATTAAGCGGAGAAATTGAACAGAGACAAAAGACAGATAGAAAATGCTCCAGTCATTCCATGCAGAAAACATATTGATGGATATAAAGACAGGAATATTTTACCTTATTCATGATGTTACCAAAATACTGTGATAGCTAGATTTCAGCCTGCTTTAGGATTTTTTCATGGGGGGATTAATCAGTGGTTCGATGTTCTTTAACTTCGGGGTGGCACGGTGGCACAGTGGTTAGCACTGCAGCCTCACAGCGCCAGGGACCCGGGTTCGATTCCTGGCTTGGATGACTGTCTGTGTGGAGTTTGCATGTTCTCCCGGTGGCTGCATGGGTTTCCTTCGAGTGCTCCGGTTTCCTCCCGCAATCTAAAGATGTGCGGATTAGGTTGATTGGCCATAGTAAATTGTCCCTGAGTGTTGGGGGATTAATAGGGTAAATATGTAGGGTTTACCTGGGTGTGATTGTTGTCAGTGCAGGCTCGATGGGCTGAATGGCCTCCTTTCCCCTGTGGGGATTCTATGATTCTGTTCTATGAACTTAGCTAATAATTTGGCAAAACATGTATTAGTTCATGTTCTCAAGATGGTTCTAACCATTTATCTTGGATATGTTATCGATTCATTGTACTGACTGTTTTTTTTTCAGTGTAAGTCTTTACTTGGTCAAAGAAAGGTTTAAAGGACATCGCTGGCCAATGGACTGAAACACGCTGACCACATGTCAGGCTCAATCTTGTGCCCTCAGCCGAGTTGATTTTGGTAGCAGGCTGGGCAATTAGTCAGGTGAGAGGGTAGTGGATGGGGATATGCCACCTTTCCACCTCCACCCCAACTAAGTGTGTGGTGGCAAATGGGACAGCCTTCCAAATCAGAAATAAATCTTGCAAAAACAAAAGCAAAATACTTCAGATGTTGGAATTTGAGACAAAAACAGCGACAGATGGAAAAGTGAGCAAATTGGTATAGGGTACATAAAATTAGAGGGATGAATATGTGGCTCAAAGACTGGGGTGGGAGAAATGTGCTTAGGTTCATGGAGCACTAACATTAGTACTGGGGAAAGAGAAGGCTGTAATGTTGGGAGGGCCAACATCTGAGCCATGCTGGGACCAGTACTCTTGTAAACTGCATAACTAGGGAAGGAGAGAGGGCATGAAACTAAATAGAGGGGATGTTCTGGAGAGGGGTTATGTGACAGCATTACAATGCAGCTATTCAGGTAATGATACCCAGACTGTCACAGCAAGGAACAGAGTGTACAAACGTAAAAAAACCCAGAAACAAATAGGATCAAAAACGGTTGAGGACTCTGGGTCTGTACTCGTTGGAGTTTAGAAGGATGAGGGGAGATCTTATTGAAACTTACAGGATACTGCGAGGCCTGGATAGAGGGACATGGAGAGGATGTTTCCACCAGTAGGAAAAACTAGAACCAGAGGGCACAACCTCAGGCTAAAGGGACGATCCTTTAAAACAGAGATGAGGAGGAATTTCTTCAGCCAGAGAGTGGTGAGTCTGTGGAACTCTTTACTGCAGAAGGCTATGGAGGCCAGGTCATTGAGTGTCTTTAAGACAGAGGTAGCTAGGTTCTTGATTAATAAGGGGATCAGGGGTTATGGGGAAAAGGCAGGAAACTGGGGATGAGAAAAGTATCAGCCATGATTGAATGGCGGAGCAGACTCGATGGGCCGAGTGGCCTAATTCTGCTCCTATGTCTTATGGTCTAAAAAAGTAAAAAATGGTAATAAGGTAAAATTAGTGGCTCTTTATTTAAATGCACATAGCATTCGGCACAAAATTTCGGTTTATAGGGATGACAACTGAAACGTTGGCTCTATTCTCTCTCCACAGATGCTGTTCGACCTGCTGAAATTTTCTAACATTTTCTGTTTGTGTTTGAGATTCCAGCATCCGCAGTTTTTTGCCTTTATCTCTGTGTCCTGATTTATTGCTCATTAAAACGAATAATAGGCAAGTTGAAGGTGAGTTAGGTTGGAGTTTGAGAACGTTCAAGTTGTACCTTCCCTAGGGCTGACTAGGATGGCTGGGGGATTTTCGCAGTAACTTCATTACACTGTTGATGTAAGCTTTAAGTTTATTCATGAGTGTCACAAGTAGGCTTACATTAACGCCGCAATGAAGTTACTGTGAAAATCCGCTAGTCGCCACACTCCAGCGCCTGTTCGGGTACACTGAGGGAGAATTTAGCATGGCCAATGCACCTAACCAGCACGTCTTTCGGACTGTGGGAGGAAACCGGAGCACCCGGAGGAAACCCACGCAGACACGGGGGGAGAACGTGCAAACTCCGCACAAACAGTGACCCAAGCCGGGAATCGAACCCGGGTCCCTGGCACTGTGAGGCAGTAGCGCTAACCACTCTGCCACCATGCCACCCTACTTGTAACACTAATAAAAAAACTCAACCTTCTCATTTTGGAAGATTTAACGTCTTCCCGCGTGTGACAGTAAACATTCTGATTGCTTCAGAAGAGGCACTGTTACTTGCCCTGTCACAAGGCTCCCCTGCAGAGGATGCCATGCTCTTATGGCTCTTGGGTTACTGCAGGTTTCAGTGCAAGAACCTTCCAGAATATTTGTGGGCAACTGTAAGCATAGTGAACAGCTGGCGTTGTTCATTTGTTGCTGCAGATTCCAGGCCAATGTGTCCTTGTAGTCCCCATGCAGTAATTAATCACAATTGAAATAGCTTTATGTATTCTCGTAAGATATTTAATGCTTTTCTGTCAGTGGGATATTCTGATCACAAATGCTTGGCAGAAGTGAAGAGCGTGTGAAGAGATTTTAGATAAGGAGAGGTTTTATAGGAAAAGTATCAACAATTTGCCTTTTGTATCAACATTTTTACCCAAATACATTTTAATGATATGATACAGAATCCCTATCCCTGGATGTTGGTTCAAACTTTCTGACAACCTATAGAAAGACTGATGGTTGACGCCTCTTTGGAAAACTCTCAAGCCGATTCTCAATGTTTGGAACAGCAGGAAATCAACACATGGAATTTCCTCAGAGGTTCTCCCAATCGATATTTAGCTATAATTTATAATTTAGCTGTAAGATCGGCAGAAACATCAGTAGAAGGCATAGCGGGATTTCTGCTACCTAAATCCCAGCAGCCAACCATGTGAATCCCTGAGGAAATTTCCAGTGTAGGTGTTTTACCAAAGGACCTAATTTGTGCATTTTTCCCTCCATCAATGGTGTAACTATTGGAGTGCTGACAGCAGGGATCATTGGACGGGGCACTTCGTGCTGGTAGAGTATACAGCAGCAGAATACACGCCAGAGAGAACGTGGTGTGCCAGAATTTTCCATTTTGGTGGACCCGATTCGGCAGAGATAAATATGTCAAAGGTAAAGAAAGATTTCCATTAATATCTCACCTTTCATGACCACCAGTTATAGAATCTCTACTGTGCAGAAGGAGGCCATTCAGCCCATCCTGCAATCCCATGCATTTACCTGCTAACCCCCTGACACTAAGGAGCAATTTAGCAAGGTCAATCAACCTAACCCAAACATCTTTGGAGTGTGGGAGGAAAACGAAGCACCTGAAGGAAACCCACGCAGACACGGGGAGAACGTGCAAACTCCACACAGACGGACAGTCACCCAAGGCCAGAATTGAACCCGGGTCCCTGGTGCTGTGAGGCAGCAGTGCTAACCATTGTGTCACTGTGCAATGAAAAACATTTTAATGAAGTGTTGTCAGTGTTGCAGTGTATGAAACACGGCAACCAATTTGTACACAGCAAGCTCCCATAAACAAGAATCTAATAATAAGCAGATACTGTTGATTTTGTGACATCAATTGAAAGGTAAATATTGCGAAGTCAGGACATTGGTGATGAATCCCCTGCTTTTCTTTGAAGGAATGCCCAGGGATCTTTTGGGGAATCTCACATTTCGTCCAAAGGTGGCATCTCCAACTGTGCAGCACTCCCTCAGTACTGCACTGGAAAATTAGCCTTGATTTTGGCACTCAAGGCCTTGACGCAGAAGGGAGCATTTTTTTTATTATTTATTCTTCCATGGAAGGTGGGTGTCACTGATAAGGCCAGGATTTGTCGCCAATCCCCAATTGCCCTTTAGAAGATGACGGTGAACCACACTTTTGAACCATGTGATGGCACAGTGGTTAATACTTCTGCCTCGCAGTGCCAGAGACCTGGGTTAGATTCCTGGGTTGGGTCACTGTCTGTGCGGAGTCTGCACATTCTCCCCATGTCTGTGTGGGTTTCCTCTGGGTGCTCCGCTTTCCTCCCACAGTCCGAAAGACGTGCTTTTTGATGCATTGGCCATGCTAAATTCTCCCTCAGTGTACCCGAGTGCTATATCCAGCCACCTCTTGAATACGTTCAATGTTTTGGCATCAACTACTTCCTGTGGTAATGAATTCCACAGGCTCACCACTCTTTGGGTGAAGAAATGTCTCCTCATCTCCGTCCTAAATGGCCTACCCCGAATCCTCAGACCCCTGGTTCTGGACTCCCCCACCATTGGGAACACCTTCCCTGCATCTACCCTGTCTAGTCCTGGTAGAATTTTATAAATCTCTATGAGATTCCCCTCTCAGCCATCTGAACTCCAGCAGAAACAATGCTAACCTAGTCAATCTCTCCTCATACATCAGGTGACTAGGGGATTTTCATAGTAACTTCATTGCAGTGTTAATGGATGCCTACTTGTGACACGAATAAAAAAACTTAAAACTTAAAAAAACTTAACTACGATCGACCAGGTAATGAGTAAAATGACACAAGAAGCAGGTCGTCCACCCGATTTCTTGACCAAGAAAGCTACTTGGTGCAATGGGAGATAGAGAGCAGAGCAGGGGTAAAAACCTAAGGTCAGATCTGATCAGTTCCTAACTACGCCCTAACTAAAAATTTTGAATCCACAGTGCGAGCTGCAACTCCTGACATTGATCTTAAACCGCCTACTTTAAGCTCTTTCGGTACCTCTTGCCAAAGGCATGTCGCAATTGATAATCTAGTCCTTGATATTTGATAACTAAATGACCTAATTTTCTGTCCCACCCCATCACACAAAGATGAATACTGTGTTAGATGTAGAATGTCGAATTCACTGAAGTAAATGGGCATATCTCTGTTCTTGTGAAGTTGAGAATAGATGGGAAGATTGACAGGCTCAACCTTTTGTCTCCTCCGTTAAGTCATTCAGGGTGTCCTAAATTTGGCAAGACAGATCTCACACGCATCCATTACTGCTTAAATGATATCCTAAGGCAATCCGCACTTACTCTGAGATTGGTGAAGGACAACTCCACACCCTAATTAGAATCACAATCGAGCTGAGATCATTTACCATTATGCTGTACTTTCTTCCTCTCTTTCCCTCCAACTGAACAAATCTCATTGTGTGACAGCATATAGATAATTAACCCGAGACTGGGACACACAAAGGACATCATCTTGATATGGTTGCCCATGAGTTTCCGTCAAATGTACTGGAAAATGTGGAAATGTTCAAATCCTGCTGCATTTTTTAACTCAAAGTTTGCCTTAGAATGTTTTTGTTTTATTTTATTGGCTCAGAATTTACGGTCTTATGATGATTGGCCCTTCCAGGGCAACACAGCAATGTAAGCCAGCAGCAGTTCATTACTTGTCCACAAACATTTGATGGACTTTTGTCTTGGAAGTTGCAGTAATTAGAAATTCAAAACACAGGATCTGGCACCTTTGTGATCATAGAAACATAGAAGATAGGAGCAGGAGGAGGCCATTTGGCCCTTCGAGCCTGTTCCGCCATTCATCACAATCATGGCCGATTGTCCAACTCAACAGCCTATTCCTGCTTTCTCCCCATAATCTTTGATCCCATTCGCTCCAAGTGCTATATCCAGCCGCCTCTTGAATACGTTCAATGTTTTGGCATCAACTACTTCCTGTGGTAATGAATTCCACAGGCTCACCATTATTTGGGTGAAGAAATGTCTCCTCATCTCCGTCCTAAATGGTCTACCCCGAATCCTCAGACCCCTGGTTCTGGACTCCCCCACCATTGGGAACACCTTCCCTGCATCTACCCTGTCTAGTCCTGGTAGAATTTTATAAATCTCTATGAGATTCCCCTCTCATCCATCTGAACTCCAGCAGAAACAATGCTAACCTAGTCAATCTCTCCTCATACATCAGTCCCGCCATCCCCGGAATCAGCCTGGTAAACCTTTGCCAATGGAAACAGTCATGTATCTACTCAGCCAATCAGCTTGATTAATCCTCATTGAGGCATGCAGGGGGTAATTTCAACCCCCTAAAATACATGTGTTTGGGTTGTAAGGGAAATGTCAAAAATCTGAGATGAGAACTCTCTCCACCTCAAATCTGTCCAATTTTTGTTTTAATGGAGATGGAATGGGGGTTTGCAAACAAACCACTTTCAGGAATGTTGGAGCATTTTAAGAATTCCATGGGCCTCTCATTTTTAAAGATTTTCTCATTTTAAACCATATTGGTCATGTTCCCTCAGCCTCAGGAAACCTGATGGATGAAAAAATGTGAGAAGGGTTGGATTCACCAAGGAGTGTCTTTACAGCACTGCTTGTGGGTCAGGAAGACCAGAATGCTTTCTCCTGGCCAAACAAACTACCTTGTAAATACACTCCCACAGCCAGAATCTCCCTCGAACAGTCCCTCATCACCGACACTTCCATGAACACTGAGACCCCGACAAAGTTCACTGATCTCCTCTGTGATATCAAACTCTCCACCATTGCTTCCCCTTATCTCTGTTCACCCATCCAGTCTCTCGCTGAATACCCATCTCCAACCATCCCCCAGCCCCCCCCCACCCCCCACCCCCCACCCCCCACCCCAAAGTCTCTGCATCCAGTAAACTTCCCTGATACCATTGCCATCTACTCCAAACCAGCCCCAACCACACAGTACACTACCATCACCCTCCACACCTCAACCCCACACCACCACAATCTCCTGTCCCAACAACCACCACAACACTTACCTGATTCTCCGCTGCGGCCCTTTCTTGAAGACTTCCTCACCAACAAATAGCCAAACATGTCAATTGGGTGGATGTAATGACTTCAGTCAGGCCATTGAGATTGGCCTATTGGAATATGAACTCCCCAATTAAGGATCCAATTGATGGGCCAATCAGGGAATCTTTGCCTTGTACTTAACCGGGCGGGTCTGTTCTTCTGACATCCCCGGAGGAAGACTGCTAACTGACAGCACTCTGTGTACTGCTGTTAGAGTTTGTAAATAAAGGGATTTTGGTGAAGGGACTTCTGCCTCCGCAGACTTATTACAGTGGAGAACCTGTGTAAAAATAACACACAATGTGGAGTGAAAACAGGGAATCCCGACTTTACTGTTTCCTGTCAGTAATTTAAAAAATAATAATTTATGGGTGTCTTTGGCCAGGCCACCATTTATTGCCCATCACTAGTTGCCCTTGAGAAGGATGATGAGCCACTCCCTTGAACCACTGTAGTTCATGTGGTGTAGGTACACCCACAGTGCTGTGAGGGAGGGGGCTCCAGGATTTTGACCCAGCCACAGTGAAGGAACGGAGAGATATTTCCAAGTCAGGATGGTGAGCGACTTGGAGGGGAACCTCCAGATGGTGGTGTTCCTAAGCGTCTGCTGTCTTTGTTCTTCCAAATAGTAGCAATCATGGGTTTGGAACTCCTCCCCAAAACCCCAATACCCCACTCAGGTGAATATCGGAGCTATCAGAAGCAGCAAGTTTAAGTTTCCCGGCAAGTTTAGTGAGTGCTTAGCATGTTAAAGAAAGTAATTTTACACCTTTCCACGTGTTATGTATCTCTTGGTAAGAGTAGACTAAGATAATTTAGGCAGCGACTTCGTGATTTCTACCATTAACTGCGCATGTGTAGTCTCTGAAGTAAAGTTTATTTATTAGTCACAAGTAAAGCTTACATTAACACTGCAGCAAAGTTACTGTTAAAATCCCCTAGTCGCCACAGTCCGGTGCCTGTTCGGCACCTAACCAGCCCGTCTTTCAGAATGTGGGAGGAAACCAGAGCACCCGGAGGAAACTCATGCAGACACGGGGAGAACGTGTAGACTCCACACAGACAGTGACCCAAGCCAGGAATTGAACCCGGGTTCCTGGTGCTGTGAAGCAGCAGTGCCGCCCCGTGAAAGCTGCTGTCTGATTTGCTCCTTAATAGGAATGAGCGGAGATAGCTACATCATTTTTTACTATCATAAAATCTGGGCTAATGTGAAAACATATAATTCCTGCTTGTGTTGCTCAGGTACATCCCTCCTGTGTCTTATTCAGCACAATTGATCTGTTGGTTACCTCAGATACATTGAAGCTATCAAATAACTATTACCTATTGTCTTTGGGCATCGTGTTGCCATACATTCACAAAGTCATTCACAGACTTTGTTCGATTTTCACAAAAGATTAACATTTGTCCAGGATTTTAAATGACAATTTCACTTCTATGGAGCATTTAACATTAAAAATACAATGAAAGTCACTTTGTGAGGGGTAAAAATAGATGTTGAACCAAAGGAGGAGAAATTAGAAGCTTGGTCAAAGTGGTGGATTTTAAGGGTAAATGAGAGGCAGAGTAGGACATTGGTTCGGACAGGCATCCCCGGGGGGGTGGGGGGGGGAGGTTGGTCTGACAAATCTGTCATTCAATCACTTTGCTTTGAATTTAACTTTCTATAACGGGTAGCTGGTATGAAAGGTAAGACACCTTTGTTGAGTTTCATGGTATGAGGAGAATATATATCAATAATGATCACACTGTTACATTATTAGCATGGTTCAAAGAGAAGGGAGAAGGTTAGCAATGTGACTATTTGAATTACGTTCTCAGCTTCTGTTTTGCCCCATTTTGCTGGTTGAACAATTACTGATGTGGAGATGCCAGCGTTGGACTGGGGTAAACACAGTAAGAGTTTTAACAACACCAGGTTAAAGTCCAACAGGTTTATTTGGTAGCAAATGCCATTAGCTTTCGGAGCGCTGCTCCTTCGTCAGATGGAGTGGAAATCTGCTCTCAAACAGGGCACAGACACAGAAATCAAGTTACAGAATACTGATTAGAATGCGAATCCTACAGCCAGCCAGGTCTTAAAGATACAGACAATGTGAGTGGAGGGAGCATTAAGCACAGGTTAAAGAGATGTGTATTGTCTCCAGACAATAAAACGCTACGACAATGGATGAATGAACACCGCTCGACAATCACCAGGCAAGACTGTTCTCTTCCTGTGGGAAGCACTTCAGCAGTCACGGGCATTCAGCCTCTGATCTTCGGGTAAGCGTTCTCCAAGGTGGCCTTCACGACACACGACAGCGTAGAGTCGCTGAGCAGAAACCGATCGCCAAGTTCCGCACACATGAGGACGGCCTAAACCGGGATCTTGAGTTCATGTCACACTATCAGTAACCCCCACAGCTTGCCTCCTGGACTTGCAGAATCTCACTGGCTGTACTGTCTGGAGACAATACACATCTCTGTAACCTGTGCTTAATGCTCCCTCCACTCACATTGTCTGTATCTTTAAGACCTGGTTGGCTGTAGAGATTCGCATTCTAATCAGTATTCTGTAACTTGATTTTGTGTCTCTGTATGCCCTGTTTGAGAGCAGATATCCACTCCATCTGACGAAGGAGCAGCGCTCCGAAAGCTAACGGCATTTGCTACCAAATAAACCTGTTGGACTTTAACCTGGTGTTGTTAAAACTCTTACTGTGAACAATTACCGGGCAGGTTTCTCAAGAAACCTGGAAGTTGGAGGGAGGCAGAAACAAATTCAGGGAGAAGGGAAATTAATTTGTAGCAGTGCTTGTGAGTCAGGAAGTGCAAGAGAGCTTTCTCTGTCAATGCAAGTGTTTTCCCCATCAGAACCCTCCCATAAAAGACTACAAGATTGGACCCATCCAGGATTGAAACTTCCTGGATTGCCCCCCGCCCCCATCCCTCAGCTTGTGGGGGTGTGCTCCCCACAGGTAGGGACCAAGCCTATTTGCTCCTTTGGCCTGCTTAAGAGTCCTCACTGGCTGACTGGCAGCCAGACTTGGCATGGAACTCTATCAAGGAGAAACAACGCACTCTGTGAAATTTAAACTCCATGGCATGAGGGAAACCCAGATTTCTGGAATTCCCATCTATAATCTGTGTGAAGAGAAAGGTAAATAAGCACAGCTAACTGGAAACTGAGTGGAAGTCCATTAAGTTGTCAATGGAAGCCTATTTTAAGGTCCTGCACTATGAAATTGAAATAGATCAATAGTTTTCAGAGCAATTGAGAGGGTTTCAAATGTTTTAGCTTTCTAGGAAAGTTCAGATACTTCAGATAAAAATTGTGTTGATAAATTGGAGCTGAGTGAATAGCTGTAGAGAGGGTAAACATCCCACCCCCTCCCCCAGTGAAATTCACATCTCCTCTCTGTCAGAGAACCTCAAAGGGGTCTGTTCACACCTGCAGCTTCTGACAGAGAGAAATGGAAATCTGTGCTGCAGAATGGAGTACTGCTATGATTTAAAATCCTGCCAGCTGTCCAGTGACATGGACATTAAAGTGACCTGACCACTTCAAATATTTGCAACTGACAGGCAGGAATTCAGATCTTGATCACAGGGCTGCCTGAAATCACCATGCTGGGGGTGATCTCCCGGTCTGCCAGGGCTAGAAGGGGCAGTCCAGCCATGAGTCCCCATCCTGGTGGAGAGTGGTGAGGTCAACCCCTTGCCCACAGCCCAAGCCCACCCAACCCTCATGACCGTAGGAGCCCTTCCGCTCACTGCAGCCTGACAGCAACAGAGATCAAATAAGCACTGGACTTACTTCCTTGTCCCCACCCCCTTGGGGCCCAAGGTGTCAGGCCAGTGTGTCTGTGCCAGGGTGCCAGGGGGCAGTGCACTGTTGGCACTGGCAAGGCACATGTCCTGAAGGAGCCCGTGGGGGTCTGAGAGGGGAGGGGACTGAGTGGGGTTCTGAGGGGGGAAGGGGATGGTGGGGGAAGAGGGGGCTGAGAGGGGTCTGAAAGGGGACGGGGAGCTGACTGGGATCTGATGGGGGACAGGGTCTGAGGAGGGCTTGGATGGGGTCACCCTTATGTTTGTGTGGTAGGAATTGACTCATCCTTTGAGGGGTGAGGGGGGAAGATGCCCCTCTTTGCTGAGAGGTTGGTGGTGCTCCCCTGGACACCAGGTACACACTGGTCATGACCAGCACTAAAGCCCACCCAGTGCATTTCCATCTGGAGAGGCGAGTGAATGGCAGGGGGGCAGTGAATGGGCCGTCAAACGTTAGCAGGTATGCATAAGAATCGGGTTGCAGGAGGATTCCTTGCCCATATTTGATCTGATGCCATGAGACTTCATGGGTTCCAGACTCAATGTTGAGGATTCCTGATTTTTGACTGACGCCCCATTCAACAGGGCATCTGGATTCCCACCGACTGACTGGACAATTCCACCTGCTGTAAGGGCACAAGAGTTCTAAATTTACCATTGCTAAAATAGTCTGGTGGCTAACTATCCATATTAACATGTCTGAAAGAATTTTCACCATTTTCATGCTGTAAAATATTGAACATTTGATTGTATCTTTGTCTTTATATAACCAGTTGTCACTGTACAATCTGACAGTGCTGATTCCAGAATAATTCAGAATAATTGTCAGAATAAAAACTACTTACTCAACAATGTAAACTTACTCAGAAAATGCAAATATTACACTATCTTTTCAAATTATTGAACATCCTGGATCAGTAAACGCCACATTGACTATCAATTCGCTGCAATGCAGGAAGCAGAATTTTTTTCCTTTACTTAATGGCGTCCTTTTCACGGTTATAGTGTATTTCACTAGCACTTACTACCATCTTGTAATATCATAGAATCCCTACAGTGCAGAAGGAGGCCATGTGACCCATCGAGTTTGCACCGACTACAATCCCACCCAGGCCCTATTCCTTTAACCCCACCTATTTACCCTGTTAATCCCCTGGCACTAGGGCCAATTTAGCATGGCCAATCAACCTAACCTGCACATCTTTGGACTGTGGGAGGAAACCGGAACACCCGGAGGAAACCCACGCAGACACGGGGAGAATGTTCAAACCTCACACAGACAGTGACCTGAGGCCGGAATTGAACCTGGGTCCCTGGCACTGTGAGGCAGCAGTGCTAACCACTGGGAACAAGGAGCAGGAGGAGGCCATTCGGTCCCTTGAACCTTCTCTGCCATTCCATAAGATCATGGCTGATGTGATAGCAAGCTGAAATCTGTATCCCGCCTACCCTCAATAACCCATCACCACCCGTGGTTACCAAGAATCTATCCACCTCTGCCTTAAAAATATTCAAGGACTCTGCTTCCATCGCCTTTTCAGGAAGAGAGTTCCAAAGACTCATGACCCTTTGAGAGAACAAATTCCGCTCCATCTCTATTTTAAGTAGGCGATCCCTTATTCTTAGACAGTGTTCCCTGGTTCTAAATTCTCCCACAAGAGGAAACATCCTGTCAAGACCCCTCAGGATCTTATGTTTCAATCAAGTCAATTGGGCAGGCTAGCGGTCGATGAAATTCAGTGTAGAGAAAAGTGAGATGATTCATTTTGACAGGAAGGATGTGGAGAGACAGCAGAAAATACAGGGAAAACCTTTTAAGGAGGTGCAGGAACAGAGGGACCTTGGTATACATGTACATAAACAATTGAAGATGGCAGGGCATGTTGGGAGTGCAGCTCACAAAGCATATTGTATCCTAGGTTTCATTAATAGGTTGAGTGCAAGAGTAAAACTATCATGTTGAATTTGTATAAGACACTAATTCAGCCTCATCTGGAGCACTGCATCCAGTTCTAGGTGCCATACTTGAGGAGGGATATGAAGGAATTGGAGAGAGTACAGAGGAGGTTCAGAAGAATGATTTCAGGGATAAACTGTATGAGGATAGATTGGAGAGTTTGGGTCTGTTACCCTTGGAGAAAATCAGGCTCAGAGGAGACTTGATAGAGGCATTCAAGTTCCTGAGAGGTATGCACAGGATAATGAGAAACTGTTCCCCCTCGAGAGCACATCAAGAACTAGAGGGCAAAATAATTGGCAAAAGGAGTAAAAGTGTTGTGAGGAAAGGTTTTTCACTCAGAGGGTGGTTGGAATCTCGAATGAACTTCCTGAAAGTGCAGTGGTGGCAGGTTTTATCAAGGTATGCAAAAGGGAATTGGATTGCTATCTGAAAAAAGAGAATGTGCAAGATGACAGGGACAAGGCAGGGGAACATAGAACATAGAAAGCCACAGCACAAACAGGCCCTTCGGCCCACAAGTTGCGCCGATCACATCCCCACCTCTAGGCCTATCTATAGCCATCAATCCCATTAAATCCCATGTACTCATCCAGAAGTCTCTTAAAAGACCCCAACGAGTTTGCCTCCACCACCACCGACGTCAGCCGATTCCACTCACCCACCACCCTCTGAGTGAAAAACTTACCCCTGACATCTCCTCTGTACCTACCCCCCAGCACCTTAAACCGGTGTCCTCTCGTAGCAACCATTTCAGCCCTTGGAAATAGCCTCTGAGAGTCTACCCTATCCAGACCTCTCAACATCTTGTAAACCTCTATCAGGTCACCTCTCATCCTTCGTCTCTCCAGGGAGAAGAGACCAAGCTCCCTCAACCTATCCTCATAAGGCATGCCCCCCAATCCAGGCAACATCCTTGTAAATCTCCTCTGCACCCTTTCAATGGCTTCAACATCTTTCCTGCAATGAGGTGACCAGAACTGCGCGCAGTACTCCAAGTGGGGTCTAACCAGGGTCCTATAAAGCTGCAGCATTATCTCCTGACTCCTAAACTCAATCCCTCGATTAATGAAGGCCAGTACGCCGTACGCCTTCTTGACCGCATCCTCCACCTGCGAGGCCGATTTAAGAGTCCTATGGACCCCGGACCCCAAGGTCCTTCTGATCCTCTACACTGCTAAGAATGGTACCCTTCATATTATACTGCTGCTTCATCCCATTGGATCTGCCAAAATGGATCACCACACACTTATCCGGGTTGAAGTCCATCTGCCACTTCTCCGCCCAGTCTTGCATTCTATCTATGTCTCGCTGCAACTTCTGACATCCCTCCAAACTATCCACAACACCACCTACCTTGGTGTCGTCAGCAAACTTACCAACCCATCCCTCCACTTCCTCATCCAGGTCATTTATGAAAATGACAAACAGCAAGGGTCCCAGAACAGATCCCTGGGGCACTCCACTGGTCACTGACCTCCATGCAGAGAAAGACCCCTCCACAGCCACTCTCTGCCTTCTGCAGGCAAGCCAGTTCTGGATCCACAAGGCAACAGCCCCTTGGATCCCATGCCCTCTCACTTTCTCAAGAAGTCTTGCATGGGGGACCTTATCGAACGCCTTGCTGAAGTCCATATAGACCACATCCACCGCTCTTCCTTCGTCAATGTGTTTGGTCACATTTTCAAAGAACTCAACCAGGCTCGTAAGGCACGACCTGCCCTTGACAAAGCCGTGCTGACTACTTTTGATCATACTAAACTTCTCTAGATGATCATGAATCCTGTCTCTCAGGATCCTCTCCATCAACTTACCAACCACTGAGGTTAGACTCACCGGTCGGTAATTTCCCGGGCTGTCCCTGTTCCCTTTCTTGAATATAGGGACCACATCTGCAATCCTCCAATCCTCCGGAACCTCTCCCGTCTCCATCGACGATGCAAAGATCATCGCCAAAGGCTCCGCAATCTCCTCCCTCGCCTCCCACAGTAACCTGGGGTACATCCCATCCGGTCCCGGCGACTTACCAACCTTGATGCCATTCAATAGTTCCAACACATCCTCTTTCTTTATGTCCACATGCTCGATCCTTTCTGGGAGTAGTAATAAGTTCTTTCAATGAGTCAGTGCAGATTTGATGGGCCAAATGGCCTCCTTCGATGATTCTCTGAAGTCACTCTTACTCTTCTAAATTCCAGCAGATGCAAGCCTAGCTTGTCCAACCTTTCCTCATAACACAGCCTGCCCATTCCAGATATAAAACCTTCTCTGATCTCTTTTCAATGCATTTACATCCTTCCTTAAATAAGGTGACCAATACTGTACACAATACTCTAAAAATGGCTTTACTAGTGCTCTGTATAACTGAAGCATAACCTCCCTAGTTGCGTAATCAATTCTACTCATGATAAATGATACCATTCTAATAGCTTTCCAAATTATTTGCTGTACCTGCATTCTAGCCTTTAGCAATTCTTGTGCTAAAACTTTCATATCCCTCTGCATTTCAGAGTGCTGCAGTCTCTCACCATTTAGATAATGTCATTTTCTTTTATTTTTCCTGCATCATTATATTCACCAACAATAAGATGCTTAAAGGATGAGGGAGGATCTAGACCAGATTAACTGGAACAAAATGGGAGATAACCCAGGTTAAGTGCATTAACCCTGAAATTCCTCAGGACATGTTCCCCTGCATCGGTGTCTGCCTCCAGGAGCCCACTGGAGATAATGGGTTAATGGGAGGATAAAACACAAAAGTTCCAGGGGAGGGGTTGGAATATTTTGCTCCACCTGGTTCCACAGAAATAACTTTTGTACTTACCTTCTGGGTGGCACGGTGGCACAGTGGTTCGCACTGCTGCCTCACAGCGCCAGGGACCTGGTTTCAATTCCCGTCTTGGATCACTGTCCGTATGGAGTCTGCAGATTCTCCCCGTGTCGGCGTGGGTTTCCTCCAAGTGCTCCAGTTTCCTCCCACAGTCCGAATGATGTGCTGGTTAGGTGCATTGGCCATGCTAATTCTCTCACAGTGTACCCGAATAGGCGCCAGAGTGTGGTGACTAGGGGATTTTTGCAGTAACTTCATTGCAGTGTTAATGTAAGCCTACTTGGGACACTAATAAATAAACTTTAAACTTTTAGGGTCGCCACTTTTTCACCATCAGTTTCAATTGAGTTGAGTGTCGAGAGCAGTTGCTTTGTCCAGTAGGTTGTAAAAATGGCCTTAGGGTCCTATCTGCGAGGTCAGTCCCTGATTTTAATGCATTCGTGAGCTTCCTGCCTGAAACATGGGTGCCTGTGTGGCACAGAAAAGCTACTGCTTTGATTTTAATTCCCGTACCACCCACCTGAAACTGATAAAATCCCCACCTGATCATTTCCTCATCATAGACTGATACAGCGCAGAAGGAGACATTCCAGCCCATCATGGAACAGTTTGCTCTTTGAAAGAATGATCATGTTTTTTCCCCATAGCCCTGCAAAGTTTCCCCCTCAAGCCATTGCTTCCACTCCAACTTTTTGTGTTCTTATATCAAGTTGGAAGTTGCCTTGGGAATCCTCAACATTGACTCTGGAACCCTTGAAATCCATAGAATCCTACAGTGCAGAAGGAGGCCATTCAGCCCATCGAGTCTGCACCGACCACAATCCCACCCAGGCCCTATCCCCATAACCCCATGCATTTACCCTAGATAGTCCCCCTGACACTAAGATGCAATTTAGTGTGGCCAGTCCATGTAACCGGCACATCTTTGGACTGTGGGAGGAAACCGGAGCGCCCGGAGGAAACCCACACAGACACAGGGAGAATGTACAAACTCCACCCAGACAGTGACCCAAGCTGGGAATTGAACTCGGGTCCGTGGCGCCGTGAGGCAGCAGTGCTCACCACTATGCCACCGTGCCACCACCAGGTCAAACATGGGCGAGGAAACCTCCTGCTGGTTACCACCTACTGCCACCCCCACACCCTCAGCTGATGAAGAATTAATCCTCCATTTGAACACCAGTTGGAAGAAGCACCAAGGGTGGCAAAGGTGCAGAATGTGCTCCAGGTCAGAGATTTCAATATCCATTACCGAGAGTAGCTAGGTAACACCACCACCGACTGAGGTGGCTGAGTACTAAAGGACAAAGCTGCTAGACTGGGTCTACGAAAGGTGGTGAGGAACCAACAAGAGGGAAAATTCGGCTTGATCATCTCTTCACCAATCTAGCTGTCTCAGATGCAATCTCAAAGATTGTTAATGCTCCACTTTTGAATACTTGTAAGGCTGGGATAGACAGGTATTTACTCTGCTGCTAAAACTTTCAAGGAATAAAAGGATATGGGGATAAAGTGGAAAAGTAAAGTTTTACCACAAGGTCAACTAGGATCATATTGAATGGTAGAGGAGTCTTGAGAGGCCAAATGGTCTACCCTACTGGCATTTCTTGTATTTCGTGTTTTTCAGTGCAATGTAACAGTCTCCACTTGCCTGGATGAGTGCAGCTCCAACAACACTCAAGAAGCTTGACACCAAGGGCCTGATTTTACCATTTGGATTCTAAGTGATGGGTGGACTTGAAATTGGGAGTGTTTCAGATCTGACTTTTAGACCTGTTTTCAGGCGACCCAATACTCTGCCTGAAAAAATACCACCAATTCCGAATCATGCTGCACAAGCCTGTGGGCGGGGCTTAATGCGCTCAAAACCCTGCAGCTCCGATCAGCGCCTCCAACTGCACACACGCAAAAAAAATGATAGAATGCTGCTCCCCTGTCACATCCCTGCCGGGCCAGCTACTGCCTCCCCCTGGCCCCCACAGACATTGCCCCACGCCCCCCAATATTACTGACCCCCTTATCCCCCCACCTCACACCACCCAGATTGATTGTGGGCCCCTCCCCCCCTTCTTCCCACCAATCTCAGGCAGAGTGGCAACGGACCCCCCTCCCCCCCCCTCACTGATCTCAGGTAATGTGGCAGTGGACCCCCCTCTCCCCCCACTGATTTCAGGCAGTGTGGCAGCGGACCCCCCTTTCTCCACTCCCCCCACTGATCTCAAGCAGAGAGCTGTTGGAAGCTAAGCACCTACCTCCTCACTAACTGGAGCGCCCGAATCAGACTTTTATGGAGCATGTCTGTTTCGTGCCGATTCTGGATGGGCAAACGCGGTGGTGAAGGGGGAAGTGCCGATAAAGTTGGGCGTACAGCCCATTAAGTCAATTTTAATACATGCACCTAAATAGCTGTCGTGCCCGTTTCGAGTGCAGTCCCAGTCGCGGCCATTTTCGGGCCTTGGTAAAGAGGGAACCAGCTCAGAGGCAGGCGCAGATCGCGCTATTCGCCTCACGCCTGACTTTACCAAGTTTTCGCACCCGAAAACAGGTGCAACGTGATGGTACAATTGGGCCCCAAAATTGTGATGTCACGTACCAACTGACTCAAGAACAGCTTCTTCCCTGCTGCCATCAGACTTTTGAATGGACCTACCTCGCACTAAGTTGATCTTTCTCCACACCCTAGCTATGACTGTAACACTACTTTCTGCACCCTCTCCTCTCCTTCCCTATGAACAGTATGGTTTGCCTGTATAGCGCGCAAGAAACAGTTCTTTTCAATGTATACTCATACATGTGACAATAATAAATCAAATCAAATCAAACCATCCAGGAAAAAGAAGTCCACTTGCCGCATCCACTAACTCAGCATTCACTCTCGCCACCATTAACACACAGTGACAGCAGTGTGTACCATCTATAAGATACATTGTAGCTACTCAACGAGGTTCATTCGACAGAAACTTCCAGAGCCACAACCTCTATCACCCAGAGGGACAAGGGCTGAAGATGCATGGGAAACAATACTAACTAGAAGTTCTCTGCCAAAGACACACCATGCGGGAGCTATGTCGCTGTTGTTTCACTGTCGCTGAATCAAAATCCTGAAACTCCCTCTCGAACAGTACAGTGGGTGTACATACACCAGCTGGACTGCAGCACTTCAAGAAGGCAGCTCACCACCATCTTCCCAAGGGCAATTAGAGATGGGCAATAACTGCTGGCCAAGCCAACAATTCCCATATCCTTTGAAAAAAAAAAGGATCAACTTTTGGACTCTGAGAGAATCAAGAGATATAAGGAGCAAACAGGAAATGGAGCTGAATTTAAAGATCAAACATGAGTTGGGCAGTGATGCGCGATATAACTCACGAGGCTAGAGATGCTCGAGGAAATAAAGGCTTTTATTGACTACTACAATAGAGCTACCATATATAATACACGATCCCAGACTGAGGGGTCCCAGACAGAGCAGTGACCTTTATACCTCTCCCAGGAGGCAGAGCCCGACTGGGATGTACCATAATAACTATAATACAGGTAGAACAGCCCAACCCTAACCCCAACAGTAACATGTAGAACAACCCAACCCTAACCCAACAGCAACATATATACAAACTCATAGTACTGGCCAGACCCTGGCTCAGTACTACCTGGTGGGAACCAACGATAGTTCACCACATTCACCCCTCCTTTGAAGACAAAGGCCGGTGGGGTACAAAAAAAACACAGAACAATTGGTCATCAGTCTATAAGTTCAGACGGTCAGGGGGACCGCACCGTCGTTGTGACCTCCTCAACACCGGCGATGACACCCGAGTAGGCACTCGCGGTGGCGTTCTCCCCAAGGCGGTGTCCAACTGCTCCTCCAATGTCTCACGGGCCGGTTGACCCCGAGGTGGTGACAATCCGTTGAGCTCGGACACGCCTTGAAGTGGCGACCATCCTCTGGACTCAGGCAAGCTGTACACAGGAGCAAAAGGGTTAAGTGATGGTCCCGATGCTGCCCGCGCCGTGTCAGGAGGGGAAACAATAGTTGGGGGGTCTCTAACAGGAGGTATGGGAGCGACAGGGGTTCCCAAGCCCCCTGCTGGCGCCACATCTCGAATCGAGACCGTGTCCTCTCGCCCGTCAGGGTATGCCACATAGGCATACTGAGGGTTGGCGTGGAGGAGATGGACCTGTTCAACCAAAGGGTCGGACTTGCGGGCCCTAACATGTCGCCGCAGGACAGGTCCTGAGTACGTCAACCAAGACGGTAATGAGGTCCCAGAGGAAGACTTCCGAGGGAATGAAAACAGTCTCTCATGGGGAGTAGCGTTGGTTGCCAACGGGAGACTGGAAGGCTTTTTGACTTCAACGCCAGTAAGACAGCCTTCCAGACTGTAGCATTCTCACGTTCCACCTGTCCGTTACCCCTAGGGTTGTAGCTCGTGGTTCTACTAGAGGCAATCCCGTATGAGAGCAGGTATTGCCTCAAGTCATCGCTCATGAACGACGAGCCCCTATCACTGTGGATGTAACAGGGGTACCCGAACAGGGTGAAAAGGTCACGAAATGCCTTGATAACCGTGGCAGCGGTCGTATCAGAGCAGGGAATGACAAAAGGGAATCGTGAGTACTCATCAATGATATTGAGGAAGTACAAATTCCGATCTGTCGAGGGAAGGGGGCCCTTAAAGTCCACACTCAGTCTTTCGACGGCACGAGTGGCCTTAACGAATTGTGCCCTGTCAGGTCGGTAAAAGTGCGGTTTGCATTCCGCGCATACCCGGCAGCTTCTGGTTATGGACCTGACATCCTCCACCGAGTAGGGTAGATTCCGGGCTTTTACGAAGTGGTAGAGCCAAGTGACCCCTGGATGGCAGAGGTCATTATGGAGAGCCTGCAAACGATTCTCCTGCATACTGGCGCATGTTCCACGCGACAGGGCATCCGAGGGCTCGTTAAATTTCCCTGGACGATACATGATGTCGTAATTATAGGTGGAGAGTTCGATTCTCCTGCATACTGGCGCATGTTCCACGCGACAGGGCATCCGCGGGCTCATTAAATTTCCCTGGACGATACATGATGTCGTAATTATAGGTGGAGAGTTCGATTCTCCACCTCAAGATCTTGTCGTTCTTGATCTTGCCCCTCAGCGTGTTATTGAACATGAACGCCACGGACCGCTGGTCCGTGATCATGGTGAACCGTTTTCCCGCCAAGTAATGGCGCCAATGCCGGACGGCCTCCACAATGGCCTGGGCCTCCTTTTCCACCGCTGAATGTCGAATTTCGGGGCCTTGGAGGGTACGAGAAAAAAAGGCTACGGGCCTGCCCGCCTGGTTAAGTGTGGCGGCCAGGGCGAAATCAGATGCATCGCTCTCCACCTGGAAGGGGATGGACTCATCGATAGCGTGCATCGTGGCTTTCACGATGTCGGCTTTTAGTTTTTCAAAGGACAAACGAGCCTCTGGTGCTAGGGGAAAAGAGGTAGACTTGATGAGCGGACGGGCATTGTCCGCGTAATTGGGAACCCACTGTGCGTAGTAAGAGAAGAAGCCGAAGCATCTTCTCAGTGCTTTTGCGCTAGTGGGCAGGGGAAGTTCGAGGAGGGGACGCATACGGTCTGGATCAGGGCCAATGACCCCGTTTTCCACCACGTATCCGAGGATAGCTAGGCGGCGCGTGCGAAATACACACTTCTCCCTGTTGTAGGTCAGATTCAGGCGAGATGCAGTGCGTAGGAATCTAAGGAGGTTGGTATGCTGGTCAGGGCCGCAGATGGTGACGTTATCCAGGTACGGGAAGGTAGCCCGCAGTCCGTTATGGTCCACCATTCAGTCCATAGCACGCTGGAAGACCGAGACCCCATTGGTGACTCCAAGAGGAACCCTTAGAAAATGGTACAAGCGACCATCCGCCTCAAAAGCCGTGTATTGTCGGTCCTCTGGGCGAATGGGGAGTTGGTGGTAGGCAGACTTTAGGTCGATGGTGGAGAACACCCGGTACTGCGCAATCTGGTTGACCATGTCAGATATGCGCAGGAGAGGATACGCATCCAGCTGCGTGTATCTATTAATGGTCTGACTATAGTCAATGACCATCCGGGGTTTGTTCCCACTCTTGACCACCACGACCTGCGCTTTCCAAGGACTAGCGCTAGGTTGTATGATCCCTTTCTTGAGGAGCCGCTGAACCTCAGATCGAATAAAGATCCGATCCTCAGCGCTGTAACGCCTACTCTTAGTCACGATGGGCTTGCAGCCTGGCACGAGATTCTGGAATAAGGAGGGTGTGGTAATCTTAAGCGTCGAGAGGCAACAGATGGAGCGCGTTGGGCAATTTGGAGGCTGCGGGTCTCCCACTGAAAGCGGAGGGAGTGGCCCACCGTACTGTAGGATTACAATCTTCAAGTGGACCATGAAATTTAGTCCCAGGAGTATTGGCGCGCAAAGGTGCGGTAACACCAGGAGCTTGAAGCTCTCGTAAACTGTGCCCTGCACCGTTAGATTTACCATGCAACTCCCTAGCACGGTGACAGACCGGGACCTTGACGCCATTGAAATTGTCTGCTTGACAGGCTGGATCTGGAGGCCACACCGCTTCACAGCGTCTGGGTGAATAAAGCTCTCCGTGCTCCCGCTGTCAAACAGACAATAAATCGTGCGTTTGTTTACCTGTATGTCCATCATGGACTTGTCGAGTCTGTGAGGCTTTGCCTGGTCCAGGATGATCGACGCCACCGTTGGTTCGTGAGTGCCACTGCAGGCAGCTGAGCTGGATGATGACGACCCCGACTGGTCATTCGCGGTCAGTGCCGACCAAAATGGCTGCTCCCATCGGTCGCACGTGGGCGATGGTGCCAAAATCAGCGACCCCTGGTGGTCGCGCATCTCTTGTGACTCCGTCGTCTGGAATGGCGACGTCCTGGCCTCGCACGTGGAAGAAACCCTTGACGACGCCGACGACGAAGAACCCGGCTCCGGGGAGTCGCACGCCGCACTGCTGTTCCTGGAAGTAAGTTTGGATCGACATACCTTCGAATAATGCCCCTTCTTGCCGTAGGCGGAGCACAACACCGCTTTAGCGGGACATCGCTGCCGATTGTGCTTCACTCCCCCACAGAAGTAACACCGCGGGCCGCCCGGAGCTGCTGCCGTCGTCAGGCCCGAGGGTGGGCACGCCATCACGCAGCTTTTCGGACCTGCTGGACGAAGTGGGGTCTGTGACTGCTCCTGTCACGCTGTCTCCACGTGGTCTTCGGGATACATCGCCAGGCTTTTGGAGGCCGTTTCTAGCGTATCCGCTAGCTCTATAGATTTAGTGAGATCGAGATTACCTTGCTCCAACAGCCGAAGTCGGATATAAGATGATCCGATTCCCACCACAAACGCATCTCGAGCGAGGTCGTTCATGTTCTAGTCTGCCGACACTGCTTTGCAGTTACAGCCCCTGGCTAGCTGTAGGAGCTCGCACGCATACTGTTCCGTCGTTTCGCCGGGCTGCCGTCGTCGAGTGGCTAAGAGATATCGAGCATGCATCTCGTTTGGCGGTTTAATATAGCACTTCTTAAGAAGCTCGAGGGCCCCTTTGTAGTCAGTGGCCGCATGGATCGCGAGATATACAGCGTCGCTTACCCTCGCGTGGAGGACCCGGAGTCTGTCGTCGTCCGTGGTGACCGCTGCGGAGGCTTCGAGGTAGTCCTGAAAACATTTCAACCAGTGGTCGAAGGTGTTGGAGGCGCCCGCCGCACGTGGGTCCAGCGTAAGACGTTCGGGTTTTAACATTTGCTCCATGCTCTCTGTATCGTTTTCTTTTTTTTTCAACGACGAGACTTCAATTAGTAGTCAATAAAATTGATGCGCGATATAACTCACGAGGCTAGAGATGCTCGAGGAAATAAAGGCTTTTATTGACAACTACAATAGAGCTACCATATATAATACACGATCCCAGACTGAGGGGTCCCAGACAGAGCAGTGACCTTTATACCTCTCCCAGGAGGCAGAGCCCGACTGGGATGTACCATAATAACTATAATACAGGTAGAACAGCCCAACCCTAACCCCAACAGTAACATGTAGAACAACCCAACCCTAACCCCAACAGCAACATATATACAGACTCATAGTACTGGCCAGACCCTGGCTCAGTACTACCTGGTGGGAACCAACGATGGTTCACCACAGGCAGAGTGTGCCTCTGTTTTGAAGAACTCTCCTCCATTTACCTTTCATTGCATCCAGCTACTGGTTGTTTGGATAGTGAGCCCACTGTCTTGGAAAAATCACATTGACAGCAGTATTCAGAAGTCCACAGGGAAGCTATTGCCCTAAGATCCAGCATAAGTGCTTGGGCACATCCTTGACGATGCCACACATCATATAGGCGCCACTGTATGTCTTCACAGCCTGTAACATAGCAGCTGTGTACAACATGGCATTTGCATAAATAGTAACAACTCTTTCAGCAGTAGAATATCAACACGTCTAATTTGAAAACATGAATTAAAAAGGCAGAATTTGAAGATTTAGTGCCTCATCTTTAGCACCAAATGTGCTGATCCTTCGCTTTCCTGCTATTTCTTTAAACAATCAAAGGCTGGCATTTCATGAATATAATTAGTCGATGGCATATTAGCTGAGGGAATTGTTTCTTAATGCTCTTCTGTGACATTTTCTAATACTAGGATTTAATTTTTAAGCAGCTTTATGAACTGTGCTCTAAAGAGTAAAAATAAATACAAAATATTCTCACAGTCGAACAATGGCAGATGGTAACTGTGGCTGATTAGGCTCCAAGCTCAAGATGGCACCTGCAGTGGAAGGATCCGGTATGTTAAGACCATAAAACGTGGGAACAGAAGTAGTCCATTGGACCCATCGGTCTGTTCCACCATTCAATGAGATCATGACTGATCTGATGTGATAATCCTCAACTCCACTTCCCACCTCATCCCCTTGATTCCCTTACTGATTAAAAACTAAGGGTTAACCTGGGACTGCATACAGTATCACTCATCAGTGATATAAGATGACACCTAACCTAAAGCTTAGGGCAGCAATGTAGAGCGAGGTAGCAATATGTAAGGATATGCCATGGTGTCCTCTCCATACCTGTGCCCCCTACTGTAATGTGAAGATGCCGGTGTTGGACTGGGGTGGATACAGTAAAAATTCTCACAACACCAGGTTAAAGTCCAACAGGTTTATATGGAATCATGAACTCTCAGAGCGACTCACCTGATGAAGGAGCAGTGCTCCAAAAGCTCGTGATTCCAAATAAACCTGTTGGAGTTTAACCTGGTGTTGTGAGACTTTTTACTCTACTTTAAAAATGGGCATTGTTCAGTAATGTTAACAAAGGCTTCCTGGTAACTTCTACAAAACTGCCTAGTGATGTCTATTCAGTATGCACCATGAATAGTGACAATCCAACAAAACAGAGCCTTGCATTGCAAGAGAGATCAGATCAAAAAAGAAATGGCTGCCATCATCAAGAATGGATGCCCAAGGACGACAACAGTTCTGAATATTTCAGTGAAGTTCCTAGGAGCACTCCTGCATTTCCTGGCCCCATAAAAAGAATTGAAAACTTCACTTTGCTGGCCATTTTTGGTTTCATCAGGTGTTAGCACTGATTCTGTTCGACTCACCTGGACCAGAATGTTGTCAGGTCAAGTCCCGTAATAGAAACCTGAGCACAAAATCGAGCCTGACACTTCAGAGCAGTACTGAGGAAATGCTGCACTGTCTTGTGGATGAGGAACTGATCCAAGGCCCCATTTGCCCACTCACTCAGATGGATGTAAAACTGCACTATTTTGAAGAGGGGCAGGGGAGTTCTCGAGGTAATCATTTATCATGCAAACAAAATCTAAAACAGATTATCTGGTCGTTATCTCATTGTTATCTGTGGGAGTTTTGTGTGTGTGTAATTTGGCTGCTGTTTCCTCTTATATAACAATGAATATGTTTCAGAAATGCTTCATCAGCATTAAAGCATCCCGAAATTGTGAAAGGCACCATCCAAAAATGTAAAATTCTTTCCATCACCTGTAAACTGAGAATGCACAATACTCCAACCATTTCCCTCTTAAAATCACAATTGATTTAAGGTTGTGTCTACTTCACTTTGAATCCAAAAAAAAATCACAATTCTTTACGGAACCTGCTCAATGGGAGAAATATAGAATACTTCATAAACCCTCAGATACTGCTAGTTGACACTACTGAGGATAAATGATCATTTAACACTCATCTGAATTCCTCATTTTGGGATCTAGGAATCAATAGACTCCACTTAAAGCTCTGAAAGGTGGAGAACGCATGGTTCAGTTTCGTGCTAAAATAAAAATATTACCAGTATTTTCATGTTAGTGAACTGAGTGTCAGAAAAGCGAAGGAATCATTGTGCACATCATAGGAGTCCAATTTCCATATTACAAGAAGCCTATCATTGAAGAAGTCAAGTTATTTTGCCGCCTGGCGATCGGGTCCTGTGGAAGAGCCAGTGGGCCAGTCACTTTCGACAAGAGAGAATGCCAACTCCATTTTGACGGCATCGCCCACTTGTTATTCTCAAATTCAGGAAGTGAAGGTTGATCCCAGTATGTCAATGTGGATCTTTTCCTTGAGCACTCTAAAATTTATCTGACTGAACTGCTGCCTTTCTGCATCTTGCTCTTTATGTAAAGTTTATTTATTAGTATCACAAGTAGGCTTACATGAACACTGCAATGAAGTTACTGTGAAAATCCCCTCGTCGCCACACTCCGGCACCTATTCAGGTACACTGAGGGAGAACTTAGCATGGCCAATCCACCTAACCGGCATGTCTTTCAGACTGTGGGAGGAAACCCACACAGACATGGGGAGAACGTGCAGACTCCACACAGACAGTCACTAAAGCCAGGAATCGAACCCGGGTCCATGGCATTGTGAGGCAGCAGTGCTAAGCACTGTGCCACCATGCCACCCTTAATTAATTGAATCCATTGAATACTTATCCACTTTCCCTTAAAATGCACTGGTAATTGCCTCAAATATTTGTTTTTGCAAAGCATTCGGATGCTCTAACATTCCTTAACCTCTCTCTTCAATCTTTTTGTATCATACTTAAATTGATGATCCTTCATCACTGACTCCTCAACTATCGGAAATGGTCTTCGTCTATCTGTCACTGTGATGAAAGAATACATCAAATTTTAAAAATACTTCTTTAGGAACTAAACCAATGGCAGAAGAGCGAAAATCAAGATGGGGAATGTCAAATGTTGAAAATTCCACAAATTCATCAGGACTACCAGATAGGGATTAAAAGGTGGTAAATGTGGAAGTACAATACAAGCAAAAGACCCAGTAATCATACAATCCCATAGTTCAGAAAGAGTATGCACCAATTTACTGAAAGAACATCCTACCCAGACCCTCCACCCTATCTCCATAGCCCCAAACATTTACCATCGCTAATCCACCTAGCCTACACATTTAATCTGTACTGTGGGATGAAACCAGAGCACATTCACACAGAAATGGGGAGAACATACAAACACCACACAGTCACCCAAAGCTGGAATCGAACTCAGGTTCCTCGCACTGTAAAACAGCAGTGCTAACCACTGTGCCACCATGCCTCCTAGTACTGGTTCAATAATTGCAAGGCACTTAGCGGGGAAAACCTGTGCGAAAGCATTGTTCACCTTAAATTGCTATTCCAGTTATTCCAAAGTGATCAAAGCATCCTGAATGGCATTCTTATGTCAATTCAATACCAGTGTAACACTCACAAAGGGTGATATTTCAGTCAATGTATCAATTCCACCTTGTGTCAACATGCGAGAATGCTCTTTAAGGGCAGTGCTATGATATTTTCTTGATTTAAGGGTGTGTCTACTTCACTTTGAATTTTTTTTAAAATCACAATTCTTTACAGAGCCTGCTCAATAGGAGAAATATAGAATATTTCATAAACCCTCAGATACCATTAGTTGACACTGCCGAGAATAAATTATCATTTAACACTCATTTGAATTCCTCATTTTGGGGTCTAAGAATCAATAGACTCCACTTAAAGCTCTGAAAAGTGGAGAAGGCATGGTCCATTTCCTTGCTACAAGAAAAATATTACCAGTATCTTCATGTTAGTGAACTAAGTGTCAGAAAAACGAAGGAATCATATGCAGGTTTCTGCTCTTTGGCACCATGAGGACACTATAGTTAAGTAAGCCCACCAATGCCCCTACTTTCTCAGGACATTAAGGAAATTTGGCATGTCCGCTACAACCCTCACCAGCTTCTACAGATGCACATAGAAAGCATTATTTCTGGTTGTACCACAGCTTGGTATGACTCCAGCTCTGTCCAAGACCGCAAGAAACTACAAAGGGTTATGAATGAAGCCCAGTCCATCACTCAAACCAGCCTCCCATCCATTGACTCTGTCTACACTTCCTGCTGCCTCGAAAAAGCAGCCAGCATCATCAAGGACCCCGTGCATCTCCGACATACTCTCTTCCACCTTCTTCCGTCGGGAAAAAGATACAAAAGTCTGAGGTCATGTGCCTAGTGACTCAAGAACAACTTCTTCCCTGCTGCTGTCAGACGTTTGAATGGACCTCCCTCGCATTAAGTTGATCTTTCTCTACACTCTAGCTATAATTGTAACACTACACTCTGCACTCTCTCCTTTCCTTCCCCATGTACGGTATGCTTTGTCCATATAGCATGCAAGAAACTATACTTTTCACTGTATAGGGTACATTTGACAATAATAAATCAAATCAATACACAATGTCAGTCAAGTGGAAGAATTAAGGTTTCAGGTTCACAGTTAACTCAAAGTCGGAACAGAATAATTTTGCCATAGGGAGGGAGGTTGGGGGAGGTACCTTCTCCAGGGTTATCCCCAATTTTAATGGGAGAGGGGAAGCCAGGTAAGTTATTGCAGGGGGAAAGGACTACCCACCCAATGTCACTGTGGGTAGGAAGAAGGAAGGCTGAGTGAGAAGCAGCCTGAAGATTTCTTCTTTCTCCTAATTCTGTCTCACAAGCATTCCAACTGAAAATTAGAGATTTATTGATATATAGATGTGGGCTTTGCTAATGAGGCCAGCATTTATTGCCCATCCCTAATTGCCCTTGAGAAAGTGGTGGTGAGCTGCATTCTTGAACCGCTATGTGATGTAGGTATACCTTCAGTGCTGTTCGGAAGGGAGTTCCAGGATTTTGACCCAGTGACAGTGAAGGAATGGCAATATATTTCCAAGTCAGGATGGTGAATGGCCTGGACGGGAACTTCCAGGTGGTGATGTTCCCATATATCTGCTGCCCTTGTCCTTTTAGATTGTTTGGTCGTGGGTTTGAAAGGCACTTGGTGAGTTTCTGCAGTGAATTTTGCAGGTGTAAAACACTGCTGCCACTGTGTGTTAGTGTTAGAGGGTCTGTGAATGAGATGCCAATCAAGCATGTTACTTCATCGTGGATGGTGTCAAGCTTCTTGAGTGTAGTTGGCGCTGCACTCTTCCGAGCAAGAGGAGAGTATTCCATCACACTGCTGACTTGTGCCTTCTAGATTGTGGACAGACTTTGAGGAGTCAGGAGGTGAGTTACTCAGCACAAGATTCCTAGCCTCTGACCTGCTCTTGGAGCAATGGTATTCATATGCCCAGTCCAGCTAAGTTTCTGTCCGATGCTAACTCCCAGGATGTTGATAATGGGGGATTCAACGATGCCATTGAAAGTTTAGGAGCAATGGATAGATTCTGGAGATGGTCCTGACCCGACATTTGTATGGCACAAATGTTACTTGCCATTTGTCAGCCCAAGCCTGGATATTATCCAGATCTTGCTGCATTTGGACACGGACTGCTTCAGTATCTGATGAGTCATGAATGGGGCTGAACATTGTGCAATCATCTGAAAACATCCCTATTTCTGACCTTATGATGGAAGGAAGGTCATTAATGAAGCAGTTGAAGATGATTAGGCCTAGGACACTATCCCAAGGAACTCCTGCAGTGATGTCCTGGAGCTGAGACGACTGCCCTCCAACAATCACAACCATCTTCCTTTGTGACAGGTATGACTCTAACCAACAGGGAATCTTTCTCCCGATTTCCATTGATTCCAGTTTCGTTAGGGCTCCTTGATGCCACACTGGGTCAAATGTTGCCTTGATGTTAAGGACAGTCACTTTCACCTCACCTCTGGACTTCAGCACTTGAGCCCATCTTTGAACCAAGGCTGTAATGAGGTCAGGAGCTGAGTGGCCCCAACAAAACCCAAACTCAGCATCAGTGAGCAGGTTATTACTGAGCAGGTGCTGCTTGATAGCACTGCTGATGACCCCTTCCATCACTTTACTGAAGATTCAGAGTAGACATGATGAGACAGAATTTTACTGGCCTGCCCGCCACGGGAATCGGAGCGGGCGAGGGGCGGACAATGGGAATTTCCGTTGACCTCAGGTTGGATTTTATGATTTCGGGATGAGCGAAGCCGTAAAATACCACCCATGGAGTGGTAATTGGCTGGATTGGATTTGTCCGGTTTTTTTGTGTACAGGGCATTCCTGGCCAATTTTCCACATTGCTGGGCAGATGCCAATGCTGTAACTGAAAAGGAACAGCTTGGCTAAGGGGATGACAATTAATGTGCTCTCTTCAGCAAGCTCTGTTGCAGTGCATGATGGATGTGTTTGATACTGGTTGTCTCTCCCTTTGAACCATCGTAAAAATCACACTGTGCCATCAGTTAAGTCATCAGGACCAGAACTTTTACATTTAAATTAGATTATCGCTTTGCAGCAAGAATCTTGGTGGACTTTGAAGTCATTGAAGAGAAGATATCGATGGACAGGAGCTGAATGGCTTGAGGCTGCTAATTAGTCTTGGCTAGATTTTATTTCCTACTGACTGAAGAATCATAGAATCATAGAATCCCTACAGTGCAGAAGGAGGCCATTCGGCCCATCAAGTCTGCACCGACCACAATCCCACCCAGGCCCTACTCCCACATATTTTACCCGCAAATCCCTCTAACCTAAGCATCTCAGGACTCTAAGGGGCAATTTTTAACCTGGCCAATCAACCTAACCCGCACATCTTTGGACTGTGGGAGGAAACCGGAGCACCCGGAGGAAACCCACGCAGACACGAGGAGAATGTGCAAACTCCACACAGACAGTGACCCGAGCCGGGAATCGAACCCGGGACCCTGGAGCTGTGAAGCAGCAGTGCTAACCACTGTGCTACCGTGCCGCCATTATCAGCGGTCAAAATCAACTCAACGGCGAGGGTGGGATCTCAAACCCACTCTGGCCATCCGGTGGAATGCTGGTTAGCCTAAAGATCCGACAAAACCCGGAAATCGTGCATCTCGCCTGCAGGATCATGATTTCGGATTTTTGCTGCCCCTTGCCGGCAACCTAATCAGATTCATGCTCATAATGATTTCAGTACATTTTAATATATTTGCATCTAATTAAACAACCCCCTCCTGCCAGATATTGAGCCCTCACTGAAATTTCAAACCTCGCAGACACGACATAGCATCAACGAAGTTTGCTATAGGTTCACCCAGACGTGAACCATTTGGGGATCCCCTCCCAGGGGAGTAAAGGTGAGTATAGCCCCCAGGAAAGAGGGACATGGCTACACAGTACACTGGCACTGCCTCCAGGCACAGGCTGGCACTGTCAAGTTGGTACCATGCCAACCTGGCTGTGCCAATCTGGCAATGCCAGCCTGGTAATGCCAACCTGGCTGTGCCAATCTGTGCCAGGGCGCAATGCCATGGGTGAACCCCAGTGGGAGTCTCAGGGTGGTGGGGATTGATTTATTTGTGGTGGTGGGGGGGAGCAGATGTGAAAGTTGGGGAAGCTGGTGATATTTGGGGCAAGGAGGGAGGGGCACTGTCGGAGCATTTTTCAGAAACTAAGCATTAAGCTGGCTTTCAAATGCCCTGAGGAATTTTCCTTCTTAATTACAACTCAGCTCACACAAAGACTCGCGGAGACAAGTATTCTGGTAACAGAAGTTACTTTATTTTCCAAGCTTGGTTCAACATACGAGGGAGAGAGATTTGGAACAGTTCCAAATTGCTCTGAAATTACATCACTCTCAGTATTATAATTATGCAATTTTTGAAACCCATTTGCCCACCCTTTGCTCACACCAGCTGGGTATAAGCCAATCATTGTCAGTATAGATTATTTACCTTGGCCAATAACATTTACCCTCTGACTGCATGGGACTATGTGAGTTTGTCGACTTTTAAAGTCTTTCTCAGAGTCATCTGACACTCTCTCTCCACATCTTCTTAACTGGTGTAATGTATATCTCATTCATTAGAACTGTTTGGGATCCCTGGTGTATTCTTGGTTAGTGAATATCCTATTCATTAGAACTGTTTGGGATCCCTGGTGTGTCCTTGGTTAGTGAACATTCTATCCATTAGGACTGTCTAGAGACACTGATAAGAGTTGCTCTTCCCTTTGCTTAGTAGCTACATTGTTCCGAGGAATATGGTTCTTTTTACTTGACGACATCCCATCATGCCTTAGAGCATTGTGTCATTAACCAAGGTATATGCTTTTAATACAGAATATAATATGTTTTCAAAAATACATGTCTAAATTCTCTAACAGTGGTTATATGTGCCTACATGCAAACAGTACCTTTGTAAACTATATTCCAGGCACATTGTGACTTTTCCATACTCCATTCACTCTGATTTAATCTATCCTGATTTGTTAGCCTTTTAATACCAAGTTATTCTAAATTCCTTCTTACAGGCACTGGCATTGACTGGGTGGGGGCTTGGGGAGAAGGTGTCAATATTCGGGGGGACGGGGCTTGACAGCATTAACTGTCTGGGGATGGGGGGTGCCGGCTCTGATTACATAAGCAGTGGAGGGAGGAGCCTAAAACCTCCGTGGTGTGCTGTGGGGGGAGGTTACAATTTGGTCTTATTGGAGCGCCCTTTAAACAGCGGGCCCTGATATCAGTGCAGCCGGGCTTTGCCGGCTTGTTTAGACCCTGCTCCTTGACATGACAGTGTGAAACATACCCCATCTCTTTTGTTTTTGACAGAGTGTGGAAAGAAAACTGGCTTGTTTCCCTGGAGAGAAACACACCAGAGCCAACACTTTGCCAAATTCCAGTAAGACCACCCCTCGTGTTTTGATATTTTGTAACAGAATCAAGATCACATTGAAACTATTGCTTTTTCAAGTAAACATTTGGAAAAAGAAGGCTAAATGGGGCAAAATGTTTGAATGTGGGAAAGAAAGAGGAGAACTAAAATCAAATTCTTTAATGAATAAAACAAACTGGTAATATTAACTGAGAGCATATCTGTCCAAGGCATCAAGTTGACATCAAGTTGGATACACAATTCATATTACATTTGCCAGAATCCAGATGATGACGCATATCAATTATCAAAAGTTTGACTTAGTTAGAACATAGAACATAGAATAGTACAGCACAGAACAGGCCCTTCAGCCCACGATGTTGTGCCGAGCTTTATCTGAAACCAAGATCAAGCTATCCCACTCCCTATCATCCTGGTGTGCTCCATGTGCCTATCCAATAACCGCTTAAATGTTCCTAAAGTGTCTGACTCCACTATCACTGCAGGCAGTCCATTCCACACCCCAACCACTCTCTGCGTAAAGAACCTACCTCTGATATACTTCCTATATCTCCCACCACGAACCCTATAGTTATGCCCCCTTGTAATAGCTCCATCCACCCGAGGAAATAGTCTTTGAACATTCACTCTATCTATCCCCTTCATCATTTTATAAACCTCTATTAAGTCTCCCCTCAGCCTCCTCCATTCCAGAGAGAACAGCCCTAGCTCCCTCAACCTTTCCTCATAAGACCTACCCTCCAAACCAGGCAGCATCCTGGTAAATCTCCTCTGCACTCTTTCCAGCGCTTCCACATCCTTCTTATAGTGAGGTGACCAGAACTGCACACAATATTCCAAATGTGGTCTCACCAAGGTCCTGTACAGTTGCAGCATAACCCCACGGCTCTTAAACTTCAACCGCCTGTTAATAAAAGCTAACACACTATAGGCCTTCTTCACAGCTCTATCCACTTGAGTGGCAACCTTTAGAGATCTGTGGATATGGACCCCAAGATCTCTCTGTTCCTCCACAGTCTTCAGAACCCTACCTTTGACCCTGTAATCCACATTTAAATTAGTCCTACCAAAATGAATCACCTCACATTTATCAGGGTTAAACTCCATCTGCCATTTTTCAGCCCAGCTTTGCATCCTATCTATGTCTCTTTGCAGCCTACAACAGCCCTCCACCTCATCCACTACTCCACCAATCTTGGTGTCATCAGCAAATTTACTGACCCACCCTTCAGTCCCCTCCTCTAAGTCATTAATAAAAATCACAAAGAGCAGAGGACCAAGCACTGATCCCTGGTTCAGAGAAATAACTGCGAGAGTTTCTGTATCTGAGCACCACAGTTCTCATTTCCAAAATTAAAGGCAGAGCCACCTGTCTTTGGTCAAAAACAATTGTTGCATTCATATTCATTGGAATGCGGTTCTGAAATCTGCTGTCCAATCACCCGTCAAAATTCTATTTTAATTCAATCCAAATGCCGGCAAACCAATTGGTTAGCTTATCAATTCTCCCTGATTAATCATCAAATTCTTGTAAAGGGATCTGCAGTTCTTCATTCTCAATTAGATTCAACTTTTCCACAGGCCAAATTGATTTGATTTTTAATTTGATTTTATTGTCACATGTACTGTGATACAGCGAAAAGTATTGTTTCTTGCGTACAATACAGACAAAGCATACCGTTCATTGAGTACATAGGGGAGAAGGAAAGGGGGATGGTGCAAAATATAATGTTACAGCTACAGCAAGGGTGAAGAAAAGATCTTATTTTATGATAGGTCCATTCAAAAGTCTGACGGCAGCAGGGAAAAAGCTGTTCTTAGAATCCATAGAATTCCTGCAGTACAGAAGGAGATCATTCAGCCTATCAAGCCTGCACCGACCACAATCCCACCCAGGCCCTATTTCCATTGAGTTGGTTGACATGTGACCTTAGACTTTTGTATATTTTTCCCGATGGAAGAAGGTGGGAGGGAATATGTCTGGTGTGTGTCGGGTCTTTGATTATGCTGGCTGCTTTTCCGAGGCAGTGGGAAGAGTAGATGGAGCCAATGGATGAGAGACTGGTTTGTGTGATGGACTGGGCTGTCATGAATGGTTAACTGCAACTTTCCACTTTAGAAACTAATTTGTATATTAATTGTTTAACAGTACTCACCGGGATATATAAAGGGGTTACAGGTGGCACTGACTGGTGGGTATGTATGTGGAGTTGTAAAGAGAATGAAATGAGTTTGTGAAGAAGCTGGACTTGCATCATCTTTTATTACTGGACTACAATTGAGAGGCTTAACATGGGCTACGTTCACAACCCTTTGTAACTTCTTGCAGGCTTGGTCAGAGCCTCTTCTGGCCTCTTCTGCACTGTGGAGATTCTATAATTCTACAAGAATGCAATAGCCAAGAGCTTGCTGTCTTGTCGTTGTACTTGCCAGCAGCTTACTGCAAGACAAAATAAATTATCCTATACTTAACAACCAAATCTATGCTGACTAAGCATCTTATTGGAATGACTGAATGGAAAGTGTAATTGGTTAAGATAATTTCAGGCAACTGACCATATTCCGAAAATTGTCTTTTACGATGAAGCATTAGTTAACACAGGCAGAAAATATGTCATGCCCTGTAAAATTGGAAAGGCATTTATAAAATACAATAAAACAAATTGTAAACATTGCTGTATTTTATGGAAATGCATCTGCCAGTAATTTTCTAACAGCTTGTTAGATATTGAATGTATGAAAGTCTGATTGGCAGATTATTCTGCACCTGGAAACAAGAAGGAAATGCAAATGCAGCACATTTTCCAGATCCCTAGAGATTTTCCAATATTTAAAAAAATAATTTATGCCGCACAGTGGCACAGTGGCGAGCACTGCTGCCACATAGCACCAGAGACCCGGGTTCAATTCCAGCCTTGGGTGAATGCCTGTGCAGAGTCTGCACATTCTCCTCGTGTCTGCTTGGGTTTCCTCCGGGTGCTCTGGTTTCCTCCCACAGTTGAAAGATGTGTAGATTAGGTTGTTTGGCCATGATAAGTTGCCACATTGTGTCAGGGGAATTAGCAGGGTAAAAATACAGGGCCTAGGTGGGATTGTTGTCAGTGCAGGCGCAACGGGCCGAATGGCCTCCTTCTGTACTGTCGGGTCTCTATGATTCTATTTTTCAAATTATACCTTAGTCCCTCATCTATCAAACCCTGGTTAGCATCTAATCAGGGATATATTGTGAGAAAAGAACTGTCTCGGGATTTGAAAGTACCCAAACACTGGAAAGGAAAGGTCCCACTTGGATGGAGATCACTCAGGTCACCTTAATGAACTGGTAAGCTGTGACATCTGAAGAGGATCCACAGGCAGCTTACTAGAGAAGAGGATTCAAAAAGCAATGGCCCTCAATGAAGTTTTTAAAGGAAAATAGAACAGTGACAATGGGGTGAGGAGTGGGCAGTAAGCATCAGTTAGTTGGAAAGGCGGTCAGCATAAAATAGGCTGAAGACTCCATGGGGTGATCTTACCAAAAGATTTCTAGGTGCCAAACAAGTATGAAACGGGGGAGACTTGTGGCCATTTTTCTTTGGGTGAGCTCCCAGACGCAATCGTACGGCACTGAGAAAATAAAGGAACCCAAATGTGATTCTTGTCAGCAGGGGAAGTAGGTGGAGCTTATTCATGCTCGGAAACTGGCTGCTGATCTCGAGGGGCACCATGGTGCAGGCGCCACGATCTCCCAGTGAAATGTATACACACAGTGTGCACAGTACACTGGAGATCTCCTGTCACGCCCCTACCACCCCGGACTTCACTCCTCCCGAATGTTGCCACAGCTGATCACCATCACCAACCCTCCCCCGTCGGTGCCTTGGCCGACACTCCTCAATGGCTGATACCCCCAGATGTAGAGTATCCCCTACCCCCCTACGGAGTCCCCTCCCCACTGCTTCGGCTGTCATGGCCCAGCTCCCTGTCATGGGCCTACCCCTTCAGACCCTGCCTCATTCATGTCCTGCTCCCTTGGCACTGCTCGGTGGAAAGTGCCAGGGATGCCAGGCTGGCCCTGTCCAAGGGGCACTGCACGGCCCTGCCCCCAACCACCTGGGCATCTTCAATGGCCCTCCATTCCCACCAGCGAGGCCATCACATCTGGTCCCTGTTGGTGGGAAGCAAATATGACACCCGCCAGTGAGGACCTCTATTGGCGAGCAGGTAAGCTCAAGTGAGCCGTCCAGGGTTTACTAATGATATTTAAATGATTCAATAAATATTGAAATTGGCTTCACGCCCATTATGGGCACAAAGCCAATTTTGCCAGCAAAATGGGGCCGGCAACATTGCGAGAGGCAAGCTCAATTTTTCACCTCCCGCCCAATCTTACTGGTTCGCCTCGCTGAACGATCTGGGACACAATCCAACTGTCCCTGGTGGTTTATCCACCTTCAACAATGCCAGTCCTTCAGTACTTCCTCCCTCACTATGCTTCTTCTATCTAATATTTCACACTGCTCCTCTTTACCTAGAATGTCTGCATCATCCCTCTCCTTACTGAAGACAGAGTTGTGGGGAGTGACAGAGTCATAGATTCACAGGCATAGAGTCATAGAGGTTTACGGCACGGAATCTTATCGGAATTCAGAAAAGTGTTGGCTCTGGTGATAAGAATGGAATGAATCTCACCGACGACTCCGACATAATTTCTGACTAAATCTTGAACCTCATTGACAAACATTTTTATGACCACAAGAATAACGCCGCACACGTGGCAGCCTCCCTGTGATTCGCCCGCCATGGCTGAACTTAATTGTGCCAGTCACTGAGGATCTGTGTATAAACGGTTCCCCAGCACTTGTTCCACAGCGACTGCAGGGGATGGCAGCAAGAAAGCCCACAAGGTGATTCTCAGAGCGAGCCCTGACCATCAGACTTCTTGGTGGAGTGCAGCAGAGGTGGGATGAGCTCTAACCCCCACTCTAGGAGAAGGCTTCCCACCAAGGTCACCACCCGTGCCTGGGATGCAGTGGTCACCCTGAATATTAAACTGGCATGGTGAACTCCTCAAAGAATCAGCAGTTAGTCACTCAGGCAGCAACATTCATCTTGATGAGATACAGCTGACTCCTGAGGGGTATGCAATTAACTTCTGAAGCGATTCCCTTGAGGTCAGCCCCATTCTTTGGGGTCTTCAATGCTGTGCAGTTAAGCAACCTTGCATGAGAGCAATCAACACACACTCACTGCTGGATTGGAAAGTCAGAGTTCACAGAGAAATGGATTTGAACTTCCTGTCCAGTATTCCCCTCTGGCCTCACACTATTGACAGAGTGAGGGTTAAACGTTTCACTGCATTCACGCTCACCCAGTTGAGAGAGTCTTTATACTTCATGAGGCAGGGTGGCTCTCCCCATCACTGATGCCCCCACACTGCACTTGAAGCCTGGTCTTTCACAAAGCAAGACCCCAGGGTCTCCTAATCGCACCCAGTACTGCCCCTCTGCCGCCTCCGACCCAGCTTCAACAAGGAAGGGCACCCACTCAGCTACTGTTTGAGCACTAACCCAGTATGGAGGAACTGGGAAGCAATGCCCATTTGGCAGCCACCTCTTGGAGAAAGGGGCAACCCAACATGAAGGGAAGGTAAGGCCTCTGAGCAACCCACCCACATCCCTGAATCGCCACCCCCACCTCCAGATGGCAACAGTGACCCTCACCTCTGGCCCGAGCTGTACTTGTGTGCATCCCCAGCATTCTCCCTCAGGCCCCTTGAGTATTGGACTGCCCGAGAAGTAATGGCTGCCTGAGCGCTCACCTCCGATATCCCCCTCGGAGGTGACGGCGCCACGTTCACGATTATGTAGACCTGTTGTAGACGAATAGTCAGTGATTATTCAGTGCGGCCTCAATATCCAGTGTGAGGGCTCACTAATGATATGCTGATGCATTCAAATTAGGTTCCTACCCTTCCCTGGTGTATTCCACATCACTCCCCCTGTAAAGTTTGCTCAAAAGCAGAAAAACGCGATCTCGTGGCGAGATTCAGGCTTTTCCAAACTCTCCACATTTTGAGCCCGTACTGCCACTCCTGTGGTTTGAGAGAGTGGGCTCAAGATCCCATCCAAAGTATTCATTGAGAACCCTACACACATCTTCTAAATAAAGTGACCATGCACATTGCTGATGGGCCCAGCTTTTTCCTTAGTTATTCCCTTCATCTTAATGTCATGGTAAAACATCTTTAGATTTTCTTCAATTTTAACTGCCAATATTTTTTTGTATCCTCTCTTTGTTTTCCTAATTCCCTTCTACCTGCACCCCTGTGCTTTCTATACACCTCTCAGTTTTCTATAGTATTAAATCTTTTGTGACTGTCATAAGCTTCCATTTTCTACTTTATCTTTTCCTTAATGAAAATTATGTTAAATTCATTGATACATTTCATGTAAAATTAACCAGTTTCCTTACAGTTGTGCTTTGCCTCACAAGAGCATGCAGTCTATGTATTACAAGAATGCCCTGAGATGCTGAACTCAAGAGAATATGTAGTGCAGACCCAAAATTCCCAACTAGCTCCAAGTCCATAGTGGTGCAAAACAGAGGAGCTAACACATCATAGATCAGGAATCAGCTGGCACTAGAATCATAGAATCCCTGCAGTACAATAAGAAATCATTCAGCTCATGGGCGGCACAGTAGCACAATGGTTAGCACTGCTGCTTCACAGCTCTAGGGTCCTGGGTTCGATTCCTGGCTTCGGTCACTGTGTGGAGTTTGCACATTCTCCTCGTGTCTGCGTTGGTTTCCTCCCACAGTCCAAAGATGTGCGGGTTAGGTTGATTGGCCATGCTAAAATTGCCTCTTAGTGTCCTGGGATGCATAGATTAGAGGGATTAGCAGGTAAAATATGTAGGGATATGGGGGTAGGGCCTGGGTGGGATTGTGGTTGGTGCAGACTCGATGGGCCGAATGGCCTCTTTTTGTACTGTAGGGATTCTATGATTCATTGAGCCTACACTGACAACAATCCCACCCAGGCCCTATTCCCGTAATGCATATACTTATCCTATTAATCCCCCTGACACTAAGGGACACTTTAGCATGGCCAATCAACCTAACCCACACATCTTTGGACTATCCTGATCTACACAGCCCAGGAGCATACCTGGCTTCATTTATACTTGGAAAGGAGAGACGAGGCAGTGGCCAAGACTGTACAGTCACTTCACAAGAGTTAAAATCAGTCATTCCCTTTGATCGCTGATCTTTGCTGTGTGACATTAGTGAACCTTTAAGAGATTATTTTTTCTAAATCATGTTTTCTGCAGTTGTAAGCAGGCCTCAATTTTTTTTAATTATAGCATCGGTTTGACTGGAGATGTCTTTTTTATTGCTGCTTAAGCAGGGGTTTGCTTATTTTTACTGGGATAATTGTGACCTTGCATTGTTGGGAGAAAAAAACTAGTTGGCAGGTCAGCTGACAGGAGCTATTTTGTTTTCAGTTTGAGCTGCTGTTCAGTTTTTGCGTTTTAGTTTTAGAAGGGGTATCAAGCTGAAGTCTCTCTCTCCCTGGTATTGGAAATTTTACTGATCATCTGAAAGCCAGGTCTTGCCTTTCTGAAGAGGGTAATCTGCTATTGGTGGCTTGCCTAGAGATCCCGGTGTTTTGGGAAGCTGTTCTGTCTTCAAACTGTTCTGAGTCTATCCAGACAATTGCTGACTTCATCCAAAGGATTCAATTCCAGTATCACATGAGCATTAGTCTATATTGTATTAAACCTGTTTGAAGGGTCTTGTTTATGGGATTGGTTTGATTGGGACAGCTCCTACATTCATTAAGGGCTATACCTTATCGTGGTTGTTTTGGTGTTGCTTGCAATTGATAGAAGTTATTGCTAATATTCTTACTATACCAGTTAACTATCTTCTTAAATAAACTTTGTTTGATAAAAGCTCCCTAGTGGGTTATTTGAATCATACCTGAAGTGAAACCTATCATGCTTATCCTCGCCAAATTCCAGATGCAAAACTCATGATCCAGGCGGGCTCCGTAAAACACTTTGGGGTTTCTGACCTGAACCATAACAGTTGGTTTCTCGTTTGTAGCTCAGATGTTTTCTACAGCTGTGCCAAGCTGTGCCAGGGCAAAACCATTCATTCAAACTGCAACTCTGGATTCTGGTAGTCTGCCCTGGTGCACTCAGCTGACCACTGAATGATTAATCTGCTTCTGCTGAGGCAAAAAAATTCAAGATTTACCAGTTCTTCCAGCTGGTGGAATCTTCCGCTCCTGCTGAAGATGTCACCCCCCGCATAATGGCACAGGTGAACCGTGCAAAATGCCATAGTCATTGTTGGGACTGGAAGATCCCAATGGCAAGCTTCCTTCTGCCACCAGAAAACACGCCATGGAGGGACTGTAAAATCCCACCCCAAGGCTTTTCAAGTCTTTTCTTCAAGAGTTGTTGAACTGATACCCTAACAATGTGCATCTGCAGCTTCTTAAGGAACACAGCAGCTTTCTTTCAATCTCACAAAACCTAATGAGATGAGCTCAGAAATAAAAACTGCCTTGAAATTGGATGTTTGGACTTATCCATCCTTGAAGATTTATTATTTTAAAACTTATTAAATCTCACTGTACATTACTTACTTCAGATTTTGTCTTCATTTATGTATTGTTTTAGTTGCACAATAAATCACAATCTGTTGTGAGGGCAGCATTGGACATTTATTTAAAACAGATATTCTACCTAATATTGAGAGCATGGATTAAATGATGGACCAAAGTAATTGACTGTATCTTCTGTAATGGGTTTATGAGAAAGAAAGAGCGAGGCAGTTATACTAAGTTTAATGATAGTAAGTGTCTGCAAACAATTAGGGTGAGGTGTGTGATAAATTAGATTGCCAATGAAGGGCAGAATTCTCCAAAGTCCCCACCAGCCAGTTCGATGGTGGGCATGGGGAGGCAATATGGCAGGCGTCCGAGAAATAGGATTCCTATAGGATTCCTATAGGAATATAATTCCTATTATATTCCTACAATATAATTCCTATTATAGTGGCATCTTCTGCTGATGTCCACCATTGCAGGTCGGAAAAACTGCCAGAGGCCAGCGTGAACCTCATTTGCATCCCGGTATTGGGATGCAGATGAAGGCCTAACTATCATGCCAGAACTTTTGATCTTTGCAATTCGTGCACGTATCAGGACTTACCTGAACAATACCTGGGGCTGCCTCTGGTGTTTGGAGATCCAGGGAACAGTGCCCAGGCAGCGCAGGGGGCAGTACCAGGGGGAAATGCTTGGGAAGGGGGTGTGGGTGTTGCGTGACTGGGTTTTCCGTGTGGGAAGGGGATGTTCCATGTTCAGGGGGAAGGAGGGGGGGGGAGGGGCAGGCTCTGAGGTGGGGAGGTGTTCCATGTCTATTGAAGGGGCTCTGTGAGAGGGGATGGGGTCCAGGCGGGGTGGGGTTTCTATTTTTAACTTTATAAATCAGGGCACCCTTTTTAAATGGCGCCCCGATCTCTTAAAATCCTAAATTGCTGGCGGGGCGGGCTTTCCGCAGGCGTGACATCATGGGACCTGCCCAGTTAACTATTTTTTTACCAAGAGCCTAAAGATACAGTGAAGAAAGTCGAACCTTGGGGCTGGGATCTTCCACGTCGTTTTTCACACCTGCTGTGACACCACGCAAAAAAATAAATCAGAAAATGTCGCCTTTAGTCTCAAATTGGGACAATCTCGCTCAAAATCTTCCAAAACAGCAATTAATCTGACATTTGATGACATGCATGATGCACATTTGGCAACCCAGAAAAACAACCACAGAAAGTTGACAACTCAAAAATGTGATGCCATGAGATCTCGACCCATGACGTGTCATTTCCATTGAAAAATACAACAAGATGTTACGATGCTGGAATTCCCAATACTCTATCAATGGTGGCTGACAGAATTTATATTCTTGCTCTCCATCGAGTAACCCAACTGTTTACCAATGTGTTTCTGGGGCTATTACAGTGACGGAAATACCATTTTTCCCTTCTCATTTCGTGTTTTCCATTGCTTTCCTTCCCAATTCGGACAGAATCTCCCCTCACTTTACGCCAGCTTTCTCCTCTGCCCGATCGATCATCCTGATTCCCTCGCCCACTTCAATTAAAGCTCGCGCTGTGTGTCTCCCCCACCTCCAACCCTGCCACCAACCTCACCTCCCCCCACCAAAATCATGTGGGCATTCTCCTTCGCAGTGGAGGCTGGGGGGGCTGGGTCATTGAATATATTCGAGGCTGAGTTAGACAGGTTTTTGTCAAAGGGAATGGGGGAGGGACAGTGGTCAGGCAGGAAAGTGGAGTTAAGGCCACAATCAGGTGAGCCATGGTGTTGTTGAATACAGAATGGCATACTCCTGCTCCAATTCTTATGTTCGCCCCCTCACCAGTTGGTTATGTTCTATCTGCCTCCATTCCCATTCACAATCAATGGGGCAGTTCGATGACAGAGCGGATCGCACTGCTGCCACTTATGCCATGGATTGGCATAAAATTGTCATGTGCCAAGCCCTCCGTTCTAAATTCCCAGCATTCCCCTGAACGTGGAGGGCGGCATGGTGGCTCTGTGTTTAGCAGTAGATAGCACTGCTGTCTCACAGCGCTGGGGACCCAGGTTCAATTCTGGCCTCGGGTGACTATCTATGTGGAGTTTGTACGTTCTTCCCGTGTCTGCATGGGTTTCCTTCGGGTGCCTCGGCTCCCTTCCACAGTTCAAAGATGTGCAGGTTAGATTGATTGGCCATGCTAAATTGCCCCGCAGTATCTCAAGATGTGTAGGCTTGGGGGATTAGTGGGGTAAATATGTGGGGTTGCAGGGAGAGAGCCTGGGTGGGATTGTTGTCGGCGCAGGCTCGATGGGCCAAATGGCCTCCTCTGCTCTCCAGGGATTCTATGATTCTATTCTTTGACATGCACAACAACAATGTGGATTGATTTGATTGATCAAAGTATTCTCTTTCTATTCAGACAGCCATCATTTGGAAAATGTCTCACTTTGAATGTATTGGTTTCTGTAGGTTGCCATTCGGAATCCATCTTCCACGACATTACTGCAGCCTTGCCTCTTCCTGATGCTGCTTTCACCGAGAACAGAGTTAAACTGTGAGTAAGAACTGCTGAGCCAGCAAAGATATTCCAAGGACTGCCACCCACAGCAATGTCCCTTCCCCAGAGAGCCGCAGGTCAGGAGCAGGAAGCAATGCTAAGATGTGGAGTTGCACTGAGGGATGGATCTGAGATTGGTGTCTGTCAGTAAACATGAGTGAGTTGCCAGGGCTCTCAAACACTGACTGTACAAGTGAAGGAGATGTTTAGCAAGTAAGCTTATGAAAAATTGCGCAAAGCATAAATAATCCACGCTGAGTCACTTTGTTGCTCTCCGCTATCTAACAGTGATTCATAATTTATTGTGCCATGGATAACTGTGAATAATGACAAGACATGTGTCAACAAGAGTAACTTAATCTGTGAAACCAAGGCCTAAACAATATACAAATGACATCTGGGCCCTCGGATAGGATTACGGCCAACTACTGTTGAATTTGTGAGACTTGATTTGTGGAGAATTATGGCGGCCTCTGATCCAATAATATTTGGCAGCTCTGGGCTGACAGTTGATTAATTAGACATTATAACATTTTACTGTTACATTTACTGCAACATGAAAATACCAAACGGAATAATTTTTAATCCATCTCGTATGGGCAGGAATTCTTCCTTTAATCCATGCCACGTCGAGATGATGCCAATTGTCTTGATTCCCTCACATGTACATTCCACTCCACATGCCAGCTATTTGCCTTTCTCCACAACCCACCCACTTCTCTTGGCTTCTTCAGGCCTGTCCCTTCATCAGACCACAAGGTGTAGGCCATTCAGCTCCTCGAGTCTGCTCCACCATTCAAAGAGATCATGACTGATCTGATTAGGTAATCCTCAACTCCACTTTCCTGCCTTATCCCCATAACCCTTAATTAAAAATCTGTCTATCTCAGCCTTGAACATATTTAATGACCCAACCTACACAGCCCTGTGTGATAAAGAATTATACAGATTAACTACCCTCTGAGAGGAGAAATTTCCCCTCATCTCAGCCTTAAATGGGTGACTCCTTACTCCAACGTTATGCCCTCTGGTCATAGATACTCCCACAAGGGGAAACAATCTCCCATCATCTACTCTATCAAGCTCCTGGGATACACTGTGGGAAGCAGTGTGCTATTGGCTGGCAGCAGAATCTTCTGGTCCCACTGATGTCAATGGGATTGCCCATTGGTTCCACCCCATGATGCCGGGAAACACGAAGCGAGGATTGCGCCATTGGCTGGACCAGAAGATTCCACCGGCATGAAGAGCCAATAGATCTAGCCCAATATGTGTCATCCCTCATTTTCTAAAATCCAATGAGCACAGGCCCAACCTACTCAACCTCTCCGCATAAAAAAATTGTTATTTATTCTTTCAATTGATATTTGAGGGCGCCACGGTGGCACAGTGGTTAACACTGCTGTCTCACGGCGCCAGGAATCCAGGTTCAATTGCGGCCTTGGGTGACTGTCTGTGTGGAGTTTGCACGTTCTCCCAATACCTGCGCAGGTTTCCTACAGGTGTTCCAATCTCCTCCCACATTCCAAAGGTATGCAGGTTAGGTGGATTGGCCATGACTAAATTGTCCTTTAGTGTCCAAAGATATATAAGCTAAGGGGATGAGCGGGGTAAATTGAGGCTACAGGGATAGGGCCTGGGTACGATGCTCAGTTGGCGAGTCGGTGCCAACTCAATGGGTTGCATGGCCGCCTTTTACACTGTAGGGATTCTATGATTCTCCTCGCTGGAATTTTGACTCCTCAATTCCCCAACCCATCATGGCTTCTGTTATGTCTTCTGGCCCTCATGAATTCATAGGATTAAGCTTCTGTGAAGCAACTTGGAATGTTTTTCTCTGTTAAGTGTCTTAATTAAATGGAAGTTGCTGTTGTTGCCGTTGTAGTAATCCACATGTCAGTTTCTCAAACAGTGTTTTGACGAGGGATTCACAACCTAACATCTCCACAGATGTCTGATTAGCTTCATGTTTCCAACATTTTCTCTTTCATTTCAGTTACTTAAGCCTGGGCTCAATTATATGTTAAATATGTTGGTAAATATTTCGTTACATTCCTTATGATGTTTCCTTTTTTATTGGACAACATGGATCTCATGGTGGACATCAACATCAGGATTGCCCGACAAATGATTACGTTCAAGTTAAATTACCTTACGCTAAACATATTGCTAATTTTCCATGTATGTAAATTACATAAGAAGGGTGTATCAATAGAAAACAACTTGCTGCATCAAACAAAATATATTTTCCTCATTTGTGTGTGGAAGAGCATTATACACATCTTCTCCCTCTATTAATGAAGACAATTCTTCATTACAGCTGTGGTGAACCATAGATGGTTACCACTATGGGTACTGAACCATAGATGGTTAGCACTATGGGTACTTGTACATATGTTACTGTTGTCACTGTTGGGGTTAGGGTTGGGGTGATCTACCTGTTGGTATTGTTCTGTGGTACACTCCGGTTGGCTCCGCCTACCTGTAGGAGTACAAAGGTCACTGCACTGCCGGGTGACCCTTTAGTCTGGGATTGTATTGTTAAGCAGTATGCTCCATTCTTGTTACTAATAAAAGCCTTTATTTCCCCGGGTACGATCCAGCCTCCCGAGTGATTTAATCGCGCATCAACAGCCATAATACTCAAAGCAGTTTATGGATTATTTTTTAACATATTGCTGACTTTCCCATGGGTGTCAAGGTGAGAGATATTGGAACTGTGTAAAATAATAATTTCCATATCAGATGTGTATTTTAGCATCAAGCATTCTTAAGTCTAGATACAAAATTCCCTGCATTCTTTCTCAAAAATGTGCATTGACACAAAGGGGCAGCATGGACAAGTTGGGCCGAAGGACTTGTTTCCATGCTGTAAACCTCTGTGACTCTATGACACCAACCTCAGATATCCAGTGGCTTCTACACTGGTGAACATCTTTCTTTTTGCCATAACAATCATTTTTGTGACCTTCCTGACAGCAACTTGTATCGAGTGGGAGATTATTTTGTGCTATAGACAGTAAGCTAACGAGGGATTTATGAAAAATACAAAGATTCCCTTCACAAAACTGTAAATTGGGCAGAGAGAAGGGCTGGAATTTTCCTCTGCCTTTCTTCTTGGGCACGCTTAATGAGGGGAATGGAATATCTCACAAGAGGCCCAAATCGCGCTTTCGCGCTTTACATCAGTGCAAAGTCTTGTGATGTCCCGTCGCGACTATCTCTCCCCCCCCCCCCCCCCCCGCACCCCACCCCCGCTTCACCAGTGATGTAATGGGAATCCTGATGTTCAACTTTGGGAAAACAATTATAATGATTGCATATCATTATCAGCCCTCTGAACCTGTTCGTTACCACCATCCGTTCCCCCCCACTTTCTGTCTGCACTGTTAGATACTCCATCATATTGGCGTGAGGGCACGCTGGCTTGAATTATGATTGGTCTCCCACAGAGTGTACCTGGCGGGCAGATCTGCCTGAGGACCTCAAGTGAGTGCATCGTTCAGCAGGGAGAAGGTCATGATCGGACAATACCCGGGCACTTTCTGGGCATTGTCCCCAGCATGGCCGAGCAAAGGGGGGAAATGCCAGGTGGCAGTGCCCAGGGAGTGCTGGGAGAGGGTGCATGGGAAGGCTGCAGAAAGGGGGCTGGGTTCCATTTTAACTTTTTTGCATCAGGGCAGCCTTTAAAAATGACTTCCCATTCTTAAAAAAAATAGTTGCTGGTGGGGCCAGTGTGACATCGTAGGACCAAGTCCTTCAGCCTTTATGCACTAAATTCCCAGCAATACAGAGGAGAAAGCCACCATTGGTGATGGTGGCTTCAATGCTGCTTTTCCTGCCCACTGCCACACTCTGTGAAAAAAAGATAAAATTCCGCCCAAGATTTGCAATCCCATAAGTCTGCTGCCGGGGGTGAAAGGTCATCATTTCAATTTATTGCCTCAGTCAGTGTCCCAGAGAGATTCTTCAATGATCAGGAAAGTTGGACAAATCAACAAAGTGGCTCAAAAGGTATGGGAAGCAAGGCATTTGAGACCATGAAGGAAAATAGTATGGGATTAAGACTCTTCATATGTGCTAGATGTGTAAGAAAGACAATAAGATGGCAAAGAATAAATTTGATTTGAACATGGCAAGTTATAGTGAAGGAAAGTAATAAAAATATTTTTTGTTGCAGTAAGATAAGTTTCAAAATGTAATATGAAAAGACTAAGAGGCACTGAAGTTTGGGTTGGTTGCGGATGTGGGGTGGAATTCTCCCACGTCGCCGTCAACAGATTCAATGGTGGGCATGCTGGGAGAATAAGGTCTCGAAATCGTTTCCATGCCAACGTGAATTTACAGCAGAATCTTCCGTTGGTGCCCACCATTGTGGGTCAGAAAACCCACCGGAGGCCGATGTGAAACTAATTTACATCCCGGTGGTGGAATGTCAATGAAGGCCTGACCACCCATGCCAGATTCCCCGGAACTGCAATTCAGAACAATAAAGATGGACCCCACCCACTCCATGGAACCCCCCCACCCCCCCGCCCAACCAACATCACAGAACTCCCCCCTCCCATCACAGATCTCCCCTCCACAACCATGAAACACTCCTATCACCTCCCCCATGGAAACCCCTCGGGCATTGATTGCCTGGCATTGCCCTCTGGGGCATGTTGTGAGGGACCTGTCATGATTCACATTGGCATGCCCTTATGCCAATGTAAATGGTCAACTTACCATGGAGAGACTATCACATGCACAGTTAAATACATGCACATGAAGATCCGACTTTGGGGATTCCCAATACATCCGTTGGGACATGGGGGGCTGGTGGAATGGGGACAGTCGAGGGAGGGAAATCCCGTTGGTGTAAAAACCATTTTGGGATGCTTGATTTTCCACCCCCTCTGCAGTTCCTGCCGCCCGAAAACAGGCGCAGAAAATCCCACTCAAGGCATGGAAAACTGTTCCATTCCATCATTCTAACATCTCCCACTTTGATGTGAAGAGCAATATATAAAAATAACCCCAAAAAAGACAGAATATTGGAACTAAAATGAGGGATCATTGTAATTGCTGGAGAGAGAACAGTCCAGACATGCATTATTATTGCCCTGAATAAATCCCAGGGTTCAGATCAGAGGTTACCACATGTTTGTATAAATAGAGAACACGAGGGAGGAAATTTCCGGAACTCTGTCACAAGTCTTCTAGAAACTATTGTATCCGGGAAGGGAGTCTGTAAATGGGAAAAGGACATTGGGTTGCGTTCTAAGTGCACCCTGGTGGGTGTGTTTCACGTGGGTGAAAGTGGGGGGTGGCACTTAAAAAGGAGCGGGCACCCATCTTGCCACCTTTCTGCCCACATCAAATCTCATCCCAATAATACGGAGAGGCAGGTGAGCACTGAAATTGGCTGATCACCTGCCATAGTAAACCGACCATTTAAGGGTCAATAGGCTTGATAACAAACCAATTGACCTTCAGGGTCAAGCCTCTTGACCCTAATAATATGCTGTCCAAACAATAATACATTTGGCTTGGGCAGCAGGGCAGGAGCGGGAAGCCTAATTGTTAATCAAATGGTTAAAGGGCAGGAACGAAGTGTGGGGGTCGGGGGGAGGAATGCACCTTGCCGATCATGGGACGCAAAATACTGAACCCCCTACTTCATTCATTCCTGCTCAGTGCCTTAAACCTAACCCTGCCACCTCACTGCTGCAAACCCGAGTGGCCCAAAACCCTGGGGTCTCCAGGGGTTCTGAGACCTTAGGCTCCACTCTTCACTGATAGATCTGGAAGCTGTCATTAACATCTTCCCAGTCCTACCCAGTACTGTGATTGCTGTTGGCCACACTTAGCACACTCTCTAGAGCTGTCTATGGTGACGGTGACACATGCAAGGATTGTCAAAGAAAGTGTAGCCTTGGAGCTGTCTTCAAACATTAACCTGAGAATGAAGAGCAGTATGTACGCTTACTGAACTGAAATTCTATAGAGTAGTAGACCTTCCACTCTGCTCTATGCACATCAGATTTGAACTGTGTACCGGTGACAGGCCAAGAAGGTCAACCACTTTCACTCGATCTGCCCTGAGGGGCATCTGAAACCCCAGAGAGTGGGCTGCCGAGATAAGGGAACATATCAACTGCTAACTGTCTCTAGTCATGGACTGGTCAGATGGTAGAACAAAATACAAGACACTGAGATGCTCACCCTTGCAGGTATGCCAAGCATCAGCACCATATTGAGATAGTCACAACTGAGACTGGGACAAGAAAGACTGGGACTTTTTTCACTGGAGCGTCGGAGGCTTAGGGGTGATCTTATAGAGGTCCATAAAATGATAAGAGGCATGGATCATTTAGATAGTCAAAATCTTTTCCCAAAGGTAAGGGAGTCTAAAACTAGAGGGCATATGTTTAAAGTAAGAGGGGAGAGATACAAAAGGGTCCAGAGGGGCAGTTTTTTCACACAGAGGGTGGTGAGTGTCTGGAACAAGCTGCCAGAGGTAATAGGAGTTAAAAAAGGGACGGCATAGACAGGTTGGGCCGAAGGGCCTGTTTCCATGCTGTTAACCTCTATGACTCTATGAGAGGGACTGGCCATATCGCCAGATTCATAGAATCCCCACAATGTTGAATAAGGCCATTTAGCCCATCAAATTTGTACCAACTCTTCAACAGAGTATCTTTACCCCGCTTATCTTCCGAAACTACACATCTTGGGATGCTAAGGGGCAATTTAGCGTGACCAATCCATCTAACCTGCACATCTTTGGATTGTGGGAGAAAACCAGAGCACCCAGAGGAAACCCATGCAGACACGGGGAGAATTTTCAAACTCCGCACAGTCATCCAAAGCTGGAATCGAACCAGGGTCCCTGGTGCTTTGAGGCTGCAGGGCTAACCACTGTGCCACCGTCCACATTCACTTACCAAAGTGAATCTTCTATGGAGAGCTTGAGTCGGGGGTGTGCCCTCATGGTGGTCAAAGAAAGCATTGCAGGAACCCCACCCAACACCCCAAATGTTGAGCATGGTTACCTTCGTCTCGAAAGACGAAGAGCAAATGTTTAAAGTGTGCAATGTCAAGTTTCCCCGCTCACGCGCACTCGAAGCATGAGGCTGAGTCTGGATTGTTCTCAGTTTTTTGCTCACACGGACTCTCGGTTCCAGATTATCTGATTGAGATAACAGGCATTAATAAACTGCATGCACAACACCTGACCAAAAATAATACATACCAGCAGTCTCATTATCAATAGCAGTTAAGAATGTACAGCGCTGTCAAAACAGTTATGCACAGCGACATGACTAATAACTGTGCATAGTGCATTTTATACCAGCAATGTGTACCAATGGGATGTTCCAGGCTCCAGGGTACTGCGGGATTTGTTTCATTAGTTCAAATGTAATTAGTCTGCATTTCAGCCATCCAGAAGTAGATCACTGTTTTAAAAAATTAGTCAAGATTTTAGGTAGTGCTGACACTTAGTTATTTAAATGATTTATTCTTTACTGTAGGATTCTGCTTAAAGATGATTGCAAAACACAGAGATTGACTCATCTAACACATACAAGATAAAGCAACGAGAAAGCTTCAAACCCCATTCACTATGTACCATCAGTTTCCATTACAGTAATAACCTGTTTTACTAGAAAATTGTGCATGCATCTCTGGAGTATTCCACGTAACTATTAATAAGATTTGTCTTTTTTGTCGAGCAGTTGCCTTTAATGGTAAAGTCAAGATATTGCAGGCATAAATTCCTGTGTACAGTTAATGTGATCAGCCTCAGAGATCTTAGTAAAGCTGCATGAATAATAAATTGCTGTAAGCAATGACACTGCTTATACTGATGGAACACATTTGTACCTTAGATTTGTTGGGCTATTTGGGGAGAAGTCGTGATCTTCAGCGCTTATTTCTGGCCGAGTCTATTGTGGAGATATCAATACATGAGCCTCAGACAATCCGCTCTTGGGTCTGGGGTGGCACGGTGGCACAGTGGTTAGCACTACTTCCTCATAGCGTCAGGGGCCTGGGTTCGATTCCAGCCTTGGGTTCCTGTCTGTGCGGAGTCTGCACGTTGTCTATGTGGGTTTCCTCCGGGTGTGCTTTCCTCACACAGTCCGAAAGATGTGCGGGTTAGGTGCGTTGGCCATGCTAAATTCTCCCTCAGTGTAACCGAACAGGCGCCGGAGTGCGGCGACTGGGGGATTTTCACAGAAACTTCATTGCAGTGTCGATATAAGCCTACTTGTGACACTAATTAATAAACTTTAAACCTTGACTGTGTATTTCGAAATTACTGGTTCCCCAAACCAGTCTTCCTGAATATGCCACCTAGTATTTGCATTGTACAGTCCTGTCAATGCATACTGACCGAATTTAGTTGTCATGAAATCCAGCCTAAGCAAATGCCACAGTCACTTCTGCTGAAACAGGAATGCATCCTTGCTGGTGTGGGGTGATTGACAAGGTGACCAAGTTCTGTTGCCTGCTTCAATGGGGAGACAATAATTGATAGGTAGGCTCCGAGGCCCAACTCCTTCTACAACACCCAAGTCCAATTCTATGTGTATCACCATCTCTCCAAGCTTTTAGTGATTGTTCAACCAACTCCAAAGAACGAAGAACAAAGAAAATTACAGCACAGGAACAGGCCCTTCGGCCCTCCAAGCCTGCACCGACCATGCTGCCCGTAAACTCTTCACACTTCCATGATTCGTGGGAGAAGTCACTTGTATTGTTTACATTCTGTCCAACTGTGTCTTGTATTGTTAATTTAAGATATTATTAATTTGTGGCATCTCGCTGACAGCAATTGTTTTTTGAAGAACATTGTCCTACAAAATAACGTTTGGAGATGTAACTATTATGCACACACATACACGCGAAAATTGATTTTTCTGTAATTCACAATGGAATGAAATCAGTGATAATGCGGTAAATCCAATAGCTAACAACATCAGGAATGCTCTTTGTTTGAGATCTTGTGGCAGTGCATTCATCTCCCAGCAGTAACATAAACACAGTTCCACAATGGAGAAAGCACATTTTCGCTGATTACAAACTTTGCGTTAATTTATTGTTTTCCTCATGCCACCTATTACCATCAATAACCAGGATACATCCCATGTACCCTCCTCTATGAAGAGGCTGCCAATAATTCTGCAGAAGTTGGAAAGTGTCTGTCCTCCACTTATTATCATAGAAACACATAAACTAGAAGCAGAAGTAGGCTATTCGGCCCTTCGAGCCTGCTCTTCCATTCATTTTCAAGTTCAATATCCTGATTCCTCCTTCCTCCCATATCCCTTGATCCCTTTAGCCCCAAGAGCTATATCTAATTTTTTCTTGAAGTCACGGAACGTTTTGGCCTCAACTACATTCTGTGGTAGTGAATTCCACACATTCACCACTCTCTGGGTGAAGAAATTTCTCCTCACCTCAGCTCTAAAAGATTTATCACTTATCCTCAAACTATGACCCCCTAGTTCTGGACTCCTCCACCATCGGAAATATTCTTTCTAAATCTAACCTGTCTAATCCTGTTAGAATTTTATAAGTTTCTAACAGATCCCTTCTCAATCTTCTAAACTCCAATGAATGTAATCCTAACTGATTAATGTATCCACATATGAGAAACCTGCCCCGCCCCCCCTCCTGGACCCCGCCCCCCCCTCAACCCCCGCCCAGGAATCAGCCTAGTAAACTTTCGCTGTACTCCCTCTATAGCAAGGACATCTTTCCTCAGATAATGACATCAAAATGGCACACAATACTCCAGGTGTAGCGTCACCAATTCCCTGTACAGTTGAAGTAAAACATCCCTATTCCTATACTCAAATCCTCTCACTATGAAGGCCAACACATACCATTTGCCTTCTTTACAGCCTGCTGTATCTGCACGCTTACTTTCAGCGACTGATGCATGAAGACACCAAGATCTCGCTGAGTATCCACCTCCCTCAATTTACACCCATTCAAGTAATAATCTGTCTTCCCTATTATTGCTAATCATCACACGAGTCAGACCAGAAACTCTTTGCAGGAAATTGAGCATAACTCTTCTCTCTTCCATTTGCTGCATTAGTGCATTGCAACTCTACCATCATAAAGGTCCACACAGAGAGTAACTGACAGTGAGAAAGTTTAGGCCTTACCTGTAGTTGGCTGCATAGTCACGAAATGAGTTACACATTCAGCTGAGGTACGAGTGAGCACGGGTCCGATGTACAAAACTGTCCTGCATTTGATATAAATCGATTTGCAATGGGTAAGATTTTCATAAACCGGTACATTTTCTTCACGTGGGGCAATTTGAACCGCGCCTGCTCAGTGGAAGCTGGGTAGGTGGGCATGCAATTAAAATTGCTCTTGGCTCTCACTCACTGAGGTAACACATTAATATCCCAAACCCTGATTTTAATTTGCTCTTTGAGCAGGAGAGGGGTCAGTCAATGGAAACCAATAAGTTTGTTCTCTTAATGGATGCTAATAACACCTTTCCTAGGCTTTATACTAACATTTACATTCCCTTTGCCCTTTTGTCTATGACATCTTGTTCAATTATACAAACCCCCTCCCTCCTCACCTGTTCAGTATAAATCTCATCCTATTTTCTTTGTCTTCAGCTCTGACGAATGGTCATCCAGACTCAAAACACTGGCTCCATTTTCTCCCACTGATGCTGTGAGACCTGTAGATATTTCCCAGCATTTTCTGTTTACATTTCTGTTTTTGTTTCAGATTCCAGCATCTGCAGTATTTTGCTTTTGTCTGACTGGTTAAAGCTGCTGTGAGGGTTTCAAGACAATCTATTGGAAAGGGATGCTGAAACAATAGGTGGTTCCAATGGTGTGAGAAAAGATGGACACACTCAACCACAAGCAGCCATTATTGAATTAACTATTTACACCTCCCTTGCAGAAAAAGAGAGAGCAGCAGAGAAGCAGCTGTACAATGTACGACACACAAAGAAATCAATTTGCATTCATTGACTTTGTTTTGAGGGTCCAAAGGAGCAGGGAGTCATTCTCTAGGCTTCACTCAGCAAGTTTGAGCCTCGTTAGCCCAGGTATACCCACCCTTTCCTCCCCAGTCATGACCTCCTGCATTCCCTCACCAAAACTTACCAAAGTGCTGAGGACCAGTGCTTCATCCGCTCTGACATTACGCACACTCGGGCTGTGTAAACGAGACCTTGCAGCTCCAATCTTCCCAGAGAGGCACATTGTCAGGTCTGACGGGAAAACCAATATGAAGCTGGCGGGCTGTCCAGCCAGCTTTTCTCACCATATTGAACAGCACTCTGCCATTTCAAAGGGGAAGCGGATTAACAGTCAGCTGGAGGGGCGGGGCCTAAAACAGCTGGCAATGCTGGGAATCCCGAGATGGGGATGCCGTTTTCAAAGGGTGCCCTGATCGCCGATCACCCCGCAACCCCGCCCCCCCCCCCCCCCAGCGCCCAATCACCTCACGGATAATGGGAACCAACCACATGCAAAATGGCAATCTCCCCCCGCACCCCCCCCACCCCACCATGGATAAGAGGAACCCATCCCACCCCTCCTCCAACCCCCCATTCCCCCCTCCACCTCCCCCCAATAGAGGCACTCAGAGTGCCCCCCGGCACTGTCAGGGAGCCGCACCAGGGGGCACTGCCAGGGGCCAATGCCTGGGCATGTCCCTCATCACCCAAGGGCTATACATACCTTTGCGCCCCCGGAAAGCTCATCCTGACTGGTTTTCCATTTTGAAAACTAATGGTGATTCATGCCGGCGTGATCTTAGAATCTTAGAAACCCCACAGCACAGAAAGAGGCCATTCGGCCCATCGAGTCTGCGCCGACCACAATCCCACCCAGGCCCCACCCCCATATCCCTACACATTTACCCACTAATCCCTCTAACCTACACATCCCAGGACACTAAGGGCAATTTTAGCATGGCCAATCAACCTAACCCGCACATCTTTGGACTGTGGGAGGAAACCGGAGCACCTGGAGGAAACCCACGCAGACACGAGGAGAATGCGCAAACTCCACACAGACAGTGACCCAAGCCGGGAATCGAACCCAGGTCCCTGGAGCTGTGAAGCAGCAGTGCTAACCATTGTGCTACCGTGCTGCCCGGTGTGATGTCACACCAGCTGGGTGGGCAGTTATGATAAGGGTGGAATTAGTGGCATTAAGCCCGCTACTGTAATGTTGACTCGTGCAATTCATGTCCTTCCCGACATGAACCTGATTGGGTCATCGGTGGGGGATGGGGATCTTGTCGGAGCAAATCCTGCTTTTTGGCCTCTCATGAGATTTAGCGGCCATTATGGGATTTGCGCCCACGGTCAGCGGGACTGTTAGATCGTGGCACACAATTTCAAATCCCCTGAGGACAGGTTGGTTTACACAGTCCAACAATGGAGGAAAAACATTTTCGCTGATTAGAAGCTTATTTTGTTCATTCATTATTCTCCTGGTACCACCTATCAAGCACCATCAATAAGCAAGAAGGAGTCCAAACGCCTTCCTCTCTGAAGAGACGATCGTTAATTGTTTAGATGTTAGAAAGTGTCTGTCCTCCACTTATCATGAATCAGGCTGGAAAATCTGTGCAGGAACTATAACTATGACTATAACTCTTCTCTCTTCCAAATGCCACATACAGTGCAATGCAACTATGCTGTCACAAAGATTCACACAGGGGACATCAGTTAAAATTAGGATAGTAATGCAGAAAATAAATATTGTCCCTCAGTTAGCAGCATTACACGGTGTTTATTTATTAGGTCACAAGTCGGCTTACATTAACACTGCAATGAAGTTACTGTGAAAATCCTCTCGTCGCCACACTCCTGTTCAGGTACACCAAGGGAGAATTTAGCATGGCCAATGCACCTAACCAGCATGTCTTTCGGACTCATGGGAGGAAACCGGAGCACCCAGAGGAAACCCACACAGACATAGGGAGAACATGCAGACTCCGCACAGTGACCCAAGCTGGAAATCGAACCGGGGTCCCTGAAGCTGTGAGGCAGCAGTGCTAACCACTGTGCCACCGTGCCTTCCATGCAAAGGGAAAGGAAACGTTAAGAATGGTCTTGAAAGGATATGTTTCTGATATATTGGGGATTATGTTAAGGCGCAGTTAGAACCGAACAGGAGTCTGCGCTTGTTCCTTGCTACACCTGATCAGAAACCAAACAGTGTTACTGGGTATGCAATGTGCAGAAATATTTAGGAAAAGTATTTAAAGGTTGACTTTCTGGATAAGCACAAAATGTCATCCAAAAATATGCATTTTAAAAAACTTCTGAAGAACTCTTCCACGAGATTGCCGACTTAGAAAAAGGAAAGGCGACAATGATAAATAAATATTTATATGCAGACTTACAGAATAGCAAGCGTCTCTCATTGAATTTAAAGCCATAATCCAATCATGCAGGTTCAGATGACAAACCAAACCACTCAAAGCTTTGATCTTCCAGTTTATGACACCTAAATTCCTTGATTGGATTACTGTCTTGTAATTCACCAAGAAGTATCCATTAGCCTCAATGTAATTGGGGACATAAATGTGTGATGTTTGATCTGGACAAAACAAATATAAAAATCGTACATCAAGAAATTGCGGCTTGAATCAGGGCACAATGTGCTGATCACGCAAGGCCTGTTTGCAGCAAGTCACATAAGGACATGGGTTCACACCATTAATTCTCCTGAGGCACAACAAATTCAACTTCATTGCCTGGGCTTTATCCTAATGGACAAATGAGTGAAGGACTGTAAGGGTTTTGCTCCATAGGTGGACTTGCTACTTTAGTCAAAGAGGATTTAAGGGGAAGCTAGATAAAGGAGAAAGAAATGTCACAGACGGGGGAGGGGGGTGGTCAAGGTAGGGTTAGGTCTGCTAATTTGATTTTATTTATTGTTGTCACATGTACTGGGATACAGTGAAATGCATTGTTCCTTACATGCTGCACAGACAAAATATACCGTTCATAGAGTACACAGGGGAGAAGGAAAGGAGAGGGTGCAGAATGTAGTCATAGAAATCATAGAATTACTACAATGCAGAAAGAGGCCACTCAGCCCATCGAGCCTGCACCAACAACAATCTCAACCAGGCCTTATCCCTGTAACCTGACGTATTTACCCTGCTAATCCCCCTGACACTAAGGGGCAATTTAGCATGGCCAATCAACCTAACCAGCACATCTTTGGAGTGTGGGAGGAAACCGGAGCACCCGGAGGAAACGCACACAGACACGGGAGAATGTGCAAACTCCACACAGTCATACATGGCCAGAATTGAACCTGGGTCTCTGGTGCTGTGAGGCAGCAATGCTAACCACTGTGCCACCGTGCTGTCCACAGTGTTACAGTCATAGCTAGGGTGTAGAGAAAGGTTAGTAATATATGGTAGGCCCATTCAAAAGTGTGATGGTAGCAGGAAAGAAGCTGTTCTTGCGTTGGTTGGTATGTGATCTCAGACTTTTGTATTCTTTTCCCGATGGAAGAAGGTGGAAGAGAGAATGTCCGGGGTGCGTAGGGTCCCTGATTATGCTGACTGCTTTTCCGAGGCAGCGCCAAGCATAGACAGAGTCAATGAATGGGAGGCTGGTTTGTGTGATGGACTGGGCTACGTTCACAGCCCTTTCTTGCAGTCTTGATCAGAGCAGGAGCCGTATAAAGCTGCGATACATCAGGAAAGGATGCTTTTTGTGGTGCATCTGTAAAAATTGGTGAGAATCGTAGCGGACATGCAAAATTTGCTTGGCCTCCTGAGTAAACAGAGGTGTTGGTGGGCTTTCTTAACTGTAACGTCAGCATGGATGACCCAAGATAGGTTGTTGGTGATCCAGACACCTCGAAACTTAAATGCTTTGACCATCAGCATCATTATGGGAGGTTACGTCTTACAAACGGTTTTCCTTTGTTCAGAGTTAGCTGCACCAGGCGCCTCATCACCATGGCTGTGTTACCCAGAAACTACCGCAAGGCATCAGGTGATTGGCTGAACTGCGTGTTAATTCTGCAATTGTCCATTTTTTTAACAGCATAGAAAAGGAATTTTAGAAAAAACAGTCGAGTTGATGAATAAATATATGTATTTCTGTCACATCTCATCCGTGATAGGAATAAAATGTCATGCTGATAATGTTAAAGTTAAGAGCAGTGGAAGGAGGTTCACAGGGGAATTTCACAGTAACTTCATTGTTGTGTTAATGTAAGCCTTACTTGTGACTAATAAATAAACTTTAACTTGAAACACAGAGCAGGTATACAGGGTTGGACCAGTCAGGTTGAATAGTCTGTTTCGGTGCTGTACATTCTTTATAATTCTATGTTGTCTCCTCTTCTATTTCTCACAGAAAGCTAAAGGGTGTATTGTCTGACCAGGATATAAGGATTGCTATAATAATGTTGAGAATATCATTCTAGGCCGCACCATTGGAATTAATTGTTGGAAGGTTTTTAAAACAAAGTAGAAGTTTGAAAAACAAAGGACAAGAATAAAATTACATGAAAACAAATAAAGTAATATTTCCAAATTCAATCCATTACATTGAGATGCTTCATAATTTTATTTTTCATGGAAAGGATGCTGGAATTGAACTCTGCTTGAATCATGTGGTTTTAAAGCAACATTAATGGTCAAATACCTGCCAGGGGCTGCAGTTATTGAAAATAAAACAACTTGCAAAGAATTCCAAACCATTACAAAGATACTGGCCGGAATTTTCTGACCGTTCACTACAGTGGGATTTTCCCATCCCGCCGCAGTGAACGGAGATTTGGCTTGTCAACAAATTCTCCATCTTCGCTGCAGTGGGAGCGTGGTGTGAATGTGTGGCCAATAATTCTAACTGAGCACTGGGTATGAATGAGTGAGTTCTGGGTGGCTGTGAATTAAACCCTGGAGGTTGGGTGAGACTGAGTTGAGTGGGATGTAAGCATGCTACGAATCTGAAATCTGTCACTGATCCATCTCCAACCCACCCACTTCTGGATTTAACAGAGATGGAGTGGAGGGTGAGCAACCTTCTTCTGGGAGAGTACTGGTCTGAACTGATCTTGTATAATTTAACATGGAACACCAATACAAACTGGGAAATAATAATATTGGTCCGAGCTGTTTTATTTTCCTATATCAACCATATCACTTAGTTAAATACTATAGTGAGGCTGTATGCCTCAAATTGAATCCCAATTGATAATTAAAATGGTCGTCATGATTTCCCTCAGTACTGTATTGGAGTGTTTTTCAACTCAAACCCTGGAGAGGGACTTGTGAACTCAGAACTTTGTGACATAGAGCAAGTGGGGTGGCACGGTGGCACAATGGTTAGCACTGCTGCCTCACAGCGCCAGCGACACAAATTTGACTCCCAACCTGGGTCACTGTCTGTATGGAGTCTGCACGGTCTCCTTGTGTCTGTGTGGGTTTCCTCCGGGTGCTCCGGTTTCCTCCGACAGTCCAAAATACGTGCTGGTTAGGTGCATTGGCCACGCTAAGTTCTCCCTCAGTGTACCCGAACAGGTACCGGAGTGTGGCGATTAGGGGATTTTCACAGTAGCTTCATTGCATTGTTACTTTTTCAGGAAGCTAAGGAAATTCGATATGTCCATTATGACTTACCAACTTTTACAGATGTACCATGGAAAGCATTTTTTCTAGTTGTATCACAGCTTGGTCTGCCCAAGACCGCAAGAAACTACAAAGGGTCATGAACGAAGCCCAGTCCATCACGCAAACCAGCTTCCTATCCATTGACACTGTCTACGCTTCCCACTGCCTTGGAAAAGCAGCCAGCAAAATTAAGGACCCCACGCACCCCAGACATGGGCCGGAATTTTACCACAATTGGGGCGGGTGAGGCTCGCAAAACAGAATTCTCCGCTGGCCTCGGGTAGGTTTTTACGAGTCTTACCCAAGCGAGGTCGTAAAATCCCACCTGTACTCTCTTCCACCTTCTTCCGTCGGGAAAAAGACACAAAAGTCTGAGGACACGTACCAACCGACTCAAGAACAGCTTCTTCCCTGCTACCATCAGACTTTTGAATGGATCTACCTCATATTAAGTTGATCTTTCTCTACACCCAAGCTATGACTGTAACACTACATTCTGCACCCTCTCCTTTCCTTCTCTATGTATGGTATGCTTTGTCTGTATAGCGCGCAAGAAACAATACTTTTCACTGTATGATAATACATGTGACGATAATAAATCAAATCAAATCACATATCAGCCTAATTGTGACGCTAATAAATAAATAAAAATAAATAGATTTCGAAAGAGTGCTTCAACCTGAGCCAAGGCTGACATTAAGTCATGACAAATTTGTCAAGGGACTTTCAGGCAATGACAGCATTCTCCATTTTTGAGGTGACGACAATCAGCCAGGACAGCCAAAGAGAACTGGTCTGAAGGTTAGTAATTTGCAGGCTAGATTGAAGGTTTTCTTTCATATGTATCTGTTAATAGTATCACATGGGCGCTGAGTGACACCAAAGGTGACTTGACACAGCTCTTGACTGCTGCTATCCTGGTCCCGGCCACCACTGAGGGAATTCTATGCATCACAGAATCAACACCCCCAGGAATGATTCGGATATGTTCAGCACATTCCTTCTCTGAGCCTTTCAACAGAATGGACTTCAAAATGGCTAAACATTTTGCATATTATAAGTAAAGTAAAGTTTATTTATTAGTCACAAGTAACGCTTACATTAACACTGCAATGAAGTTACTGTGAAATTCCCCTAATCGCCACATTCCGGCGCCTGTTCTGGTCAATGCACCTAACCAGTACGTCTTTTCAGACTGTGGGAGGAAACTGGAGCTGTGCTGTTTCTCAGCATTCTTCCACCACTTTAAATTTCAGGCTAGGTTCTTTAAATTTGATCATTTATGTAATGCTGGAACTACCCACTAGATGTTGACTAATTTATCTCAATTGAGCCTCCCTATGTAATCCATTGATTTCTTCTGCAGCTGTAGAGTTTAATCCTTTTAAGGCATTGGTAAAAATTCAAGAATACCATTTAGCAAAATTATTTGGTCACTGTAAATCAGTGTTATGTCCCATATGGTATGAACCTCCCTGTCTGAACCTTGGAGATCTGCAAATTCATTTAGACTACACAATTACTTCCTGGCATATTTTAGTCATCGGATGCCAGAGCTCAGCATATCCACTGACTCAGCATGATGCCTCAGATGAGTTGCCGTATTCATTTGATCAAGCATTTAGCTCAATAGGATGAATTGCAATCAGTATTTAAATGAGTCAATTCAGTGCATGAATACAGTTAAGAAGAGTAAAATGCCTTTTGGTCGACTGAAGTTCCATTTTCTTGTAAATGGATGTACTTCCTTGCAAAATATCCATTTGCAGAGAAGGTGCAGTGGCAGTTTCAATGTCTCGAGGCAATGAACCAACGTTACTCAAGGTGCTTTCTTTGAAAAGCCATGAGTAGAACAAATAGAATTCCCATTATTGTCAGTTCAATTTTTTTCCAACCAAACAGCAAGACAATAAGTGTGAAGTGACAGCAATCCAATAGGATGTCACCACCTCAGAGAACATTCAAGATCGACTATTTTTTTGCAAATCTCTATAATACAGAGCAGTCACGTTATTTTGCATTGACTGTCACTTCCATTTTGTTGCAATTTTTGATTACATTGCAGATTTAAAGGCAGACAAAGAGACTCCGTTTTGTACGCTGTAACAAGGGAATGATCAAGTTTATATATCTGCATGAACATTTCATTTCTTTCACTGACTGTAGGTATAGGCCAACAATTAGAAGGAACAATATTATCAGCTAACAAACAGGGTGATTATAAACAGACAAAAATAATCATTAGGAAATATTGACGCTAAGTAGTGGAAAAAAAGGTAACCATGACTATTTTGCACTTAATTAAGCAGTTTGGCACTTTGCCATATTCTTCATAGAATCCCTACAGTGCAGAAGGAGGCCATTCAGCTCATTGAGCCTGCACCAATAACAATCCCACCTACGTCCTCATCCCGTAACCCCACGCATTTATTCTGCTAATCCGTGAGACTAAGGAGCAATTTAGTTTGGCCAATCAACCTGACCTGTGCTCATCTTGAACTGTTCCAAAATGCCAGTGCACATCATATAATTTAGCTTAAGTTCCTACAAGACGCACTGAGAATATATTTTATGAACAGACTAGGGTTAAACTTGACTATTGAGGATTGTAACATTTTGCATTTTTCACCTAAATTGGCTTGGCCGAGGTGTTATTTTTATTAATATTAATTGTGTTATTTTGTATCTTTTTTTATCTGTAACACTGCATTCTGTACTTTCTCCTTTATTTCTCTATGAATGGTATGGTTTGTCTGTATAGCATGCAAGAAATGATACTTTTCACTGTATACCAATACGTGTGACAATAATACATCAAATCAAATCAAAATTATTTAGAAGTTAAGTCCCAAGTTAAATTCCTAAGGTATTCAAGACAGAAATTCCTCAGGTTATATGTGAGGCTAAGGCTATTTCAGCCACAAACCTCAGTTACATCCCATTAAAATGGCAGTATGGGTAGGGATGGGAATGGCATTGTAGCCGGCAGACTCGAGCAGGATTTGTCACAGGAACCAGAAGCCACCCGTGACCCATAGACCCTCAGGATGAGTTAGTGCTGGAAAGGGTTTCTCCAAGGGACTGACACTGCTGGGATGAAAGGGCAAGACTGAGGTTGGAGAGGTCCAAGGACTGCTTCTGGGACCCAAGGGAGGACTCAATCCTGTTCCTCCTGACCAATAGGGATTCGAAACAAAGGAATGAAAACGGAACGTAGGCGAAGTATCCAGAAGAGGCAAAAGAGATGATGTAGCAAATGGTAGTGATCTAGAAGCTGCAAGAAGGTGATATGAGAGAATCAATTTGGTAGACATTCTAGCACACTTACCTGTGCACCTCATTCATTTCCCCAAGGATAACAGTTTGCTCATCATCATTTTGAACCATATTCCATATTAAGCAACATGTTTAGTAATTGTGATGATTTGTGGTGATTGTCCATTTAAGGGAAACACAGCAGAGTAAGGGTCAACTGGCTTCAGGGACCAATTGGGACTGAGATTGGGGTGGAATCCTCTCTTAGGCAGAAGACATAAAGGGACCTATTAGCAGCCATGTGGCTGCAAGCCTCTGTATAGTTTTTCTTATTAATAAGTAACTTATGTGTTTCTAATGAAGTCTGTGAAAGTGCATTGTTACAGTAATCCTGGCCCAATTCTCTGTGGTGGTTGTTGTCAGTCATGATTAGAATTAGTAATGCGGTTAATTTCCCTAAACCTACAGACTAGCAATGTCAAAATCTTAAAAATTTATGTTAAACAATTCATGACTTCAGGAAGCATCGTGGAGAACATGCCCCTGTCTACATCAATGGGGATGAAGTGGAAATGGTCATGAGCTTCAAGTTTCTAGGTGTCCAGATTACCAACAACTTGTCCTAGTCCGTCCAAGCCAACACCATAGTTTTGAAAGCCCACCAATGCCTTTACTTTCTCAGGAGGCAAAGGAAATTTGGCATGTCCACTAAGAGTCTTACCAATGTTTACCAATGCACCATAGAAAGCATCCTTTCTGGACGTATCACAGCTTGATATGGCTCCTGCTCTGACCAAGGCCGTAAGAGACTACAAAGGTTGTGAACAAAGCCCAATCCATCACGCAAACCAGCCTCCCATTCATTGACTCTGTCTACACTTCCCACTGCCTCGGAAAAGCAGCCAGCATAATCAAGGACCCCACGCACCCTGGACATACTCTCTTCCAGCTTCTTCCATCGGGAAAAAGATACGAAGGTTTGATATCACATACCAACAGACTCAAGAACAGCGTCTCCCCTGCTGCCATCAGACTTTTGAATGGACCTACCTTATATTAAGTTGATCTTTCTCTACACCCTAACTGTGACTGTAACACTACATGCTGCACTCTCTCCTTTCCTTCTGACCTATGTACTCTATGAATGGTATGATTTTGTCTGTACAGTGCACAAAAAAACAATAGCTTTCACTGTATCCCAGTACATGTAACCATAATAAATCAAGTCAAATCAAATTAATTAATTAACTCATAATTGACTTTGCCTAGCTAGTGCTTCTTTTTAGTCACACTTCCAACTGCTAGCAGAATGCACATGATAGTGTGTGTTAGATCACAGCATCAACAATATATGTGAGAATTTATTTTTATCTTCCTCCTGATGTTATCACTGAAAACTAGATATTGAATTGTAAAGATATTCCCTGTTTAATAATGTGCATACCGTAGTGTTAGGATCACGGACCAGAAATCCAAGGTATATTATGAAGCCAGATTAGATCCCAACAATTTTTCTATTTTGGCACAAATTTGAGGAAAGGATACTTCATTCCAGGAGTAAATCCACTGACAAATTATGGATCTTTTATTGAAACAAGCTTTATTAATAAAACAATATAGCTCTAACAAAATGAAGCAACTTAACTCTCAACAGGCGAACAATCTTTAAACATGAAAAGAATCAACTCTAATTTCCAACTTATCATTATTTCAGTTCCAAATAAGCAACATTCTTCTTAACGACATAAAACTCACTTTAAATATATAGTTTGCAATCACAGATATACTTGCTATAATGAACATAGACAGCCTTGGAGTTTTTAGAAAGATATAGAACTCTCACAAGCCTGAAAAATTCTCCTAACTTCAACAGGAACAGCCAAACTCCAACTTCTTTCTGAAAAACTTGTTTCCTTTTTGCTACACAGTCAAGGCTGCACAGAAACCAAAATATCACATGACCCTGTCAACCACTCTAATCTGAAATCCCTGGGGAACTTTAGTAAACAAAAGTGCATTATTTCTATTAACTTAACCACTTGCAATATTGAAATGAGTAATTAATTATTCTGCTCTCCCAGCATCGGAGCTGTATTCCTGCCAGACATACTGACTACCTGTAGAAAAAAGTTGATCGAGCTGGCCAGCAAACGGGAAGATCGGAACCACTGCGCATGTGCAGAGTTCCGGAGCTGTCAGACTCCAGCGCGAATAGGCTCCACCCCCTGGGTTTGTAATGAGATTCATGATTGTGATCTCTGCAGTGCACAGAGTGGGGAGATTCGAGTGTGAAGCTGCGCTGAAAAAACAGTCGTGATCCAAAACAGTTTTCCCACCAATTCAGTACTTTTGGGAGAACCACCCCCATAAAAGAACACAGTGTACATATACGTATCATTTGCACACTTTCATCACGGTAGTAACAACTTACATTGAACCGATTGGATAGTTAGGGCAAAATGTTCCATGTCACCCTGCCCCCACTCCCGTGCAGTGTGTTTTCTCACTGTGGGCCACAAGTGGAATCTTCTAGTCCCACAGATGTCTACGGTGTTGTGCATGGCTTGCCCATCCCTCACCAAGGAACCAGCTGTGGTGGGTCATCTTCAGCGGAACCAGAAGATCCCGCTGGCGGGAAGAGCCAGGAAAATAAATTATCCTCCAATGCGACAGCTTGCATGATCTTCCTTCTCCACCCAGTCTGAAATTCAAGGTGTGAAACTTTCACCATCTCCTTCCACTCCCAGTATCAACAAGTGTCTAGGTGAGCAGAGACTAACAATTCCATGGAAACCTGAAAATCGCGATCATGACAGCGGGATTTAATGATGGGAATGTGCCTTCCTGCTTGTTGTGGTGGGATAATGGCATATTACCAATCCTGTTACAGGCCGTCACCCCCAGCTGTCGTGATATCTCAGCAATCAGAAACACGTCTAGACCAACTTGTCGGGATTTCCCTGGATGGAGCCTGGACACTGGAAAAGATGGAGGACTCAGAAGCTGGAGATTTCTGCAGCACCCCATGGTCCATCAATTAGATAGGCCATCACTCAGGTAAACTCTACTGGGAGGTGAGCATTGATGCAATGGACTTGTTGCCTCTCGGATATGTGTGCGGTCAACTGCCATTAGCTGACATTATGGATGTCATGTCATGGTATTCCAGTGTTTGGTAGGAACAAGAGGTATTTATTGAATTAAGGAAACTTGGTACTGTGGTTTCCAGCCCTAGGCTGCATTGGAGCAGCTGATCGGGCACCCCAGTCCTTACATGCTTACTACATGGTTTCCAGACATATCCTGCCAAGAAAGGATTTCACCGTTTGGGATGATCACTCATTCTGGTTCCTATTGGTCCCTCATGTCAGGTGACCCGCTTCTGCTGTGCTGTCTTAAAGAGACAAGCACCACAATCACTACATTCCTCCCCTTTTATTTTTTTATACACTCTTCAAAATCGATTTACTCAAACCCACATTCTAAATAAACGTTATACATACAAATTGGGCATTTGTAAAATGATGTAGCAATTGTTCAATGTTGAGATCTTGAGGCTTGCATACAGCATAACACTTCTACATGTAGGCTTCAGCTATGCACAGTACCAAAGATGACCTTGCATGGGATTCTTCCAAATAGGCTTGCTGCATTCCAACATCTAATCTAGACTGTACACTGACCAAGGACCACATACTTTACTTTGCAAACAGTGTGACTCTCCAATCCTCTGTTCATCCTTTTCTCTGTCAAGCACCTTACCCTACAATGCATGCAGGTACCATCCGCGATACAACACAGTCTTATATCTTTACAGCTCATTCACAAACTCAGTCTGTTAGTTATGAGGGAGATGTTTGTGACACTCTATTTCTGGTACTTAGGTTGTGTGATAAAGTTCCTTCTCTTTCCAGCATTTCTATTTGGCATCTTTTCCATGGGTGGCACATTGGCACAGTGGTTAGCACTTCTGCCTCACAATGCCAGGGACCCGGGTTCAATTCCCGGCTTGGGTCACTGTCTGTGCGGAGTCTGCATGTTCTCCTTGTGTCTGAATGCATTTTCTCCGGCTGCTCCAGTTTCCTCCCGCAGTCTAAAAGATGTGCCGGTTATAGGTGGATTGGCCATGCTAAATGCTCCCTCAATGTGCCTGAGCAGGTGCCGGAGTGTGGCGACTAGGAGATTTTCATAGTAACTTCATTGCTGTGTTAATATAAGCCTACTTGTGACACTAATAAATAAACTTGACCATTTTATCATATTAGTTCTGATTATCATATTAGTGTGACCATTTCAGCAATCTTGTTCTTGCATGTAGGCCGGAATTTTATCGCTCCGCTTGCCACAGGAATCGGAGTGGGTGAGGGGCGGACAATGGGAAGGTCCGTTAACCTCGGGTGAGATTTTACGATTTCGGGACAAGTGAGGAAAAGGGATGGGAGGAGGAAGGAGAGGAAGGAAAAGAAGGAGAGAGTTGGAAGTTGGGGAGGGAGGGGAAAGGCAGAATGGGGAAGGGGGAGGGGATGAAGAGGGGAAGAAAGGGGAAGGAACAGTTTCGGAATGCGTGAGGAAAAGGGAGGGGGAAGGAAAGGGAGAGGAGGGGAAGGGGTTGGAAGTTGGGGAAGGGAGGGGAAAGGGGAAATAGGGAACAGGGAAGGGGTGAGGATGAAGAGGGGAAGAAAGGGGGAGGATTGGTTTCAGGATGAGCGAGGGAGGGGGAGGGGAGAGGGAAGGAAGGGGAGACCGGGGAAGGAAGAGACGAGGAGGAGGAAGGGGAGAGGGGGAGGAAGGGGGAGGGGGAGGAAGGTGGAAAGAAAAGGGGATAAGAGGAGGGAGGAAATGGGAGGAGGGTGAAGGGAAGGGGGAAGTGGGGGTAGGGAAGGAGCGGAATCAGGGGGTTGTGTCAGGCCAAGTCTGGAGGGGGATGGGAATGGGGAGGTCAGCACTCGGGCCTTGAAGGTGGAGAGACTTGCCAGGCCTGGTCAGGTAGGGTGTGAGGTGAGGTGAGAGGTGGAGGATCCTGGGTAGTGAGGGAGTGGAGAGGAAAGTTGGGCGTTATGGGGTGTGGGGAGAGAGGAAAGTCTGGTGGAGGAGAAGGGAGTTAGCCCTGGTCAGATGGGCCTGGCCAGGGGTGAGGGAGTGGGGTGGTGAAGGATGGTTTGCAGTTGTGAGTAGGGAGTTTGGAGAAAGAGAGAGAGTAAAGAGACTGGCCAGGGGGAGGAGAGGGTGGTCAGACCTTTGCCAGTGTGGGGTGCAGGGGTGGAGAAGGGAAAGGGAGATGAGAGGGAGCTCAGCATACAGGCCTGGTATGGAGGGGGATGGATGTACATTTGGCAGTCAGAGTCTGTCCTTTGTGTGAGGAGTGAAGCGGGGAGTTGGGCTTGATGGGGTATGGGAGGTTGACATTCGCGTCTTGGGGGTGGGGCGTTCATGCCGGAATGTTTCGATGGGGGCTGGGGTATCCCCAACTGGGATGGAGAGAAGTGGCGGCGGGATTCGGGGGGGGGGGGGGGGGGGGGGGGCGGGGGGGGGGAGTTCCCATGGTGGGGGTGGGGTGGGTGATTGGAGGATGGGAAAAGGTATCATAAGCTGTAAGTGGTTTTAATTCTTTGACATTTTTCTGGATAAGTATTGATGTAAGACAGTTGGAACCATCCAAAGTTTAAGATTTAAATTGCTTTTTAGATGGTTCCAGAGTGGAACAATTGCCCAATTTGCAGTTCCCGGGCAATTGTCATTGTATGTTTACCTGGGAACCTCTGGAGTAGGTGGGTAGGGGTTTTTCAGTGCATCTTTGGGTTACTCCCCGGTTACACTGCCCTGGAGCTCAAAAGTTACAGCAATAGCACAAAGATAGCTAGAACTAATCAAGAAATACATAAAAATATCATTTTCAATTAAATCTATGTGAACAGATAAACCATGCAATTTTAAAAAAACTTTTATTCCTGATTTAAAAATTCAAATGCAATAAAGCAAGTGTATCTGATACTTCCAGAACCGCAGACCCATGTTTTACAATCTGAAAATGGCCCTGCCAATGAATTGGACTGTGCAAATTCAATGCTTCACTTCCCTTCTAACAGTCTCTCACTCCCTGATGGAATAATGTCCTTTGTTATTACTCGATTAGTTAAGTGGCTGTTGAAGCGGAAAATAAGCAGTGTGAGAGGTGAGTCCTTGTTGGACAGATTTCTACTACTAAAGCTAACAAAATCAGGTAGAAACACTGTGCAAAAACCAAAGTGGCAAAGATTTCTACTGATTGTAACTAATGGAAACAAAGAGTGCTGCAATTCATACCTCAGTTTTTAAATATGTTATATGAATTTATCAAATCCCAGGGTTACTTGTAACTGTCTTTTCCTTCTTTAGCTCTAAATGGGGTCAGCGTCCTTACCATTCCATTGGCACCTGTGTTGAAAGTTTTTAAAGTTTATTTATTAGTGTCACAAGTAGGCTTACATCAACACTGCAATGAATTTACTGTGAAAATCTCCTAGTCGCCACATTCCGCACCTGTTCGGGTACGCTGAGGGAGAATTTAGCATGGCCAATGCACCCAACCACCACCTCTTTCAGACTGTGGGAGGAAACCAGAGCACCCGGAGGAAACCCACGCAGACACGGGGGGGTAAGGTGCAGATTCCGCACAGACAGTGATCCAAGCCAGGAATTGAACCTGGGTCCCTAGTGCTGTGAGGCAGCAGTGCTAACCACTGTGCCACCATGCCACCCTACTGTGCCACCATGCCACCCTACTGTGTCACCATGCCACCCTACTGTGCCACCATGCCGCCCTTATGGACAGGTAGGAGAGACATGGGATAATTTCTCCCTTTTTTCACTCCTTGACTGACCACAACAAGACGTATTTTTGTGAAGAAGTGTTTTAACCACTTGAGTGCTGTGACTGTAAAGAATAGACATGAAACAGGCTTTCCTGTAAATTTAAATCAAAAGAAAGCCACATGTTTATTTTTTTACAACTCCCAAAATTAAATGCAACAAACAGCCAGTCCCAAATAGAGATGTACGCACCTGCACACAAGGAAAGATGATTTCTAAAGAGATAACATGCATTTAGATTACTAAAAGGATTCCTTTTGTGGGCCCCACAGCATCCATGAAAATGATTTGGGCCACTGCCAGCCTTCGCCAACTTACCTTGCTGGGAACTAGCCTCCTACTGAGACCTGGTGAGGTGCCCGTGAGACGTGGAGATTAGAAATTACGAGACCAACTGGATTGGACAACAACTCTGCAAATTGATCAGCCAAAATTCAAAATTGATTCCACAAAACTCAAAATTTGATTGTCATATTCTCAGATATAATATGATACTTTTTCAATGTGATCTATTTATTAACACTGCTATACATCTACAGGAACAATGAATTATTCCAACAAGTCATAGGATCCAGTAATACTTCAGACAATAAAGTTTGACTCTCTCATGCCTGTCTCTTTTGCTTCAAGAACAGTGTGTCAAACTTGCATCCATTATGTAAATGCACACACTTCTGATGCAAGCTGCACTGGACACATTTGTAGTAAGAGTATTAACCTGAGTTTGGGAGTGAGCTGCGTGTATGCAGAGTTGGCAGGCTGTGACGCCAATCAGTATGCACCAATATTTTGACATCAGTGCTGATATTTTGGAGGTCAACACTAGCTTGTACCAACTGTTAAACACAACTGAACAGACATTCATCAGCAGGGTAAGAGCCAAACATTACCTCCAACACCAGTGCTATAGAAAGACACCATCAAATATTTTCAGCTCAGTTGCTGATTTGATCCACTGGGTATCGCTATGATTATACAAATGTATGTAGGTTTCTTCTGGCATAGAACCATAGAATCCCTACAGTGCAGGAGGCCTTTCGGGTCATTGAGTCTGCACTGACTATCCGAAAGAGCATCTTATCCAGCCCCACTTTTGCTTATTCTACCTTTCACATTGCAGTCCAAAGGGAATACATACAACTGCACTCATGTCTGGGACCAAATTGTTTGCACAGTGTACTTGAAGCCAGGAAAGGGCATTCAGCATATGCCACTCCCTGTATGCTTTTGGAGCTTTAAAGAACTCAGTATAAAGAATCGATTGGCTGAATGGCCTCCTTCTGCACTGTAGGAATTCTATGGGTTCTATGGTTCTGTGTGGCTTTGTCCTCGTGCACTTCCTTATGCTTGCCCAGTGGCTGCAGCTTGACCAGTGTAGGCTGTTGACCTTCAGTGGGGGAGGCGGCAGATGGCCTTGCAAGATGCCTCGAGCAGCTCTGACTCTAGATATCCTGGTTGGGATCACATCATTAATTCATAGGCATTAGCAGTCTGGGCTGGCTGGCCGGCAAAAAAACATGATGTGGAGATGCCAGCGTTGGACTGGGGTAAACACAGTGATGCGCGATTAATTCACTCGGGAGGCTAGATCGTACCCGGGGATAAAGGCTTTCATTCGCAACAAGAATGGAGCATACTGCTTAACAATACAATCCCAGACTAAAGGGTCACTAGGAAGTGCAGTGACCTTTATACTCCTATAGGAAGGCGGAGCCAACCGGAGTGTACCACAGAACAATGCTAACAGGTGGAACACCCCAACCCTAACCCCAACAGTAACAAGAGTAACATATGCACAAGTACCCATAGTGATAACCATCTATGGTTCAGTACCCATAGTGGTAACCATCTATGGTTCACCACACACAGTAACAGTTTTAACAACACCAGGTTAAAGTCCAACAGGTTTATTTGGTAGCAAATACCATTTGCTACCAAATAAACCTGTTGGACTTTAACCTAGTGCTGTTAAAACTGTTACGGCAAAAAAACAAGCAGAGTGCAACGGCAGTGTTGGGAAGATGATTGCTGTCATCCTGAGAGAAGACAGCAGATTGGTCCTCCCTGGATTGATTGATGCTGTTCCAGGGCAAGGCCTCAATAATGGTGGTATTCTGAGGACTGATTGCTAAACTACTGTGAAACCTGCAAGCCCCTTTGAGCATTGGTATGCAGAGCCATGAAGGCTGCAGTTTGAGCTTGTGAGCAGTAAGCTGACAGTGCATTACAGAACATGTAGCTTCTACTGCAGCATCCAGACATTGTGTGGCATCAACTGTGCTGCAATGGAGAACCGGGGGAAGGGGGTTGGGGCGGGGGGGGGGGAGGTGGGGGGGGGGGGGGGGGGTGGAGGGCGGGGGGGGGTTGGTTTGAGGTTCGGTGGTATTGAGCAATGTGATTCTTGTCGTGTTATTGGTGGGATATGGTCTTTTAAGGTACATTCATTGACCTGTAGCCCTCATGAAAGGTGTGCAACACTGCATCCAGGTCTTCAAAACTAGATCCTTGGCATTGACCAACACAGCTTTCCAGTCCTACTTGTAGAAAAGTTTAAACTTAATAATTATTTTCAATTAGTTTGTAGTTCAGTTGTCAGTATATTTATTAATCAGTGAACCCAATACAATTCTGCTTCATTGTAGTCAGTGCAGGACACTGGTATATTATGCAACTAACTCTTTGTTAACATGCGCATCCCCACTTGACAAGTGAGAAACACTGCATGGCCCCAAGCCATGTAGAGTTACACTACACAGTCTAATTACAGAACAAATGCTGAAACACTGTCAAAGTTGAGAAATCCGAGTCTGGGACCATCATACTCCCTGGCAATGTAAACCTATCTGTGGTGCTCCATTCCTATGATTGAGAGGGGAGTTAGAAAGTCCTATGGTACAAAGAAAAGAGCAATGAAGTGTTAAACATTCAGGCGTACGTCCTAAATGAATGTAGGTTTTAACTCACAATATTTTAAGAGAGAAGCAGTCACTTTCCTTCACAATATGTGTAAGTCTTTTGATCTGTAAATTTAGAATTAAGTTCTGTAATCAGTTTTTGTAACTGTAGATTTCTTGACATTTATATTAATTCGGAATATGTATCAGTTGAATGTGCCATGCTGTATTTTTTAAGTGTATCTTGCTACCTCATCTTTAACACAGCAATCATTTCTGTAACCTGGCTACATATTTTTGTAATTTCTGTAACTTTGTAAATTCTATAAGGCTATGCATCACCATGTGCCCTAAAATTAACTCTTATCGTGCACTGCTCGCTACTATTAAACAAAGGGTGGCACAGTGGTTAGCACTGCTGTCTCACAGCGCCAGGTTCAATTCCAGTCTCGGGTGACTGTCTGTGTGGAGTTTGCACGTTCTCCCTGTGTCCGTGTGGGTTTCCTCCAGTTTCCTCCCACAGTCCAAAATGTGCAGGTTGCCTCTTAGCGTCCCACGATTAGATGGATTAGCCATGGTAAATGTGTGAGGTTATGCAGACTCGATGGGCCGAATGGCCTCTTTCTGCACTGTAGGGATTCTATGATTCTATGATATAATAGCAAAACTGTTCCCATAATTAAAATATCTTGATAGTGTAATGGTAATGGTACATATTGATGCATAATGACACATTTTAATAGTGTAATGATACATATTGATAGCGTAATGATATTTCAAGCAAGTAGGCACCAAACATTATTTCAGACCCCTGTTAACTCAGTAGAAAATCATAAAATACAATGAAACAACAGAAAGTAAAATGACTGGTCCTGAGGGCTAGTCAGGAGACAATAGGAAATTACATTATGTGGAGATGCCGGCGTTGGGTTGGGGTGGGCACAGTAAGGAATCTCACAATACCAGGTTAAAGTCCAACAGGTTTATTTGGTATCACAAACTTTCAGACCGCTGCTCCTTCATCAGGTGAGTGGAGAGTTGGGTTCACAAACACGGCATAAAGAAACAAAGACTCAATTGCAAGATAATGGTTGGAATGGGAGTCTTTACAGGTAATCAAGTCTTTACAGGTACAGACAATGCGAGTGGAGAGAGGGATAATCACAAGTTAAAGAGGTGTGAATTGTCTCAAGCCAGGACAGTTAGTAGGATTTTGCATGCCCAGGCCAGATGGTGGGGGTTACATGTACTGTGACATGAACTCAAGATCCCGGTTGAGGCCGTCTTCATGCATGTGGAACTTGGCTATCAGTTTCTGTTCAGCAATTCTGCATTGTCGTGCATCTTAAAGGCGACATTGGAGAACGCTTACCCGAAGATCGGAGGCTGAATGCCTTCACTGCTGAAGTGTTCCCCAACAGGAAGAGAACACTCCTGCCTGGTGATTGTCGTGAGGTGTCCGTTCATCCGTTGTCATAGCGTCTGCATGTACCATGCCTCGGGACATCCTTTGCTGCAGCGTATGAGGTAGACAACATTGGCCGAGTTGTATGAGTATGTACCCCGAACCTGGTGGGTGGTGTTCTCACATGTGACAGTGGTATCCATGTCAATGATCCGACATGTCTTGCAGAGGTTGCCGTGGCATGGTTGTGTTGTGTCGTGGTCGCTGTTCTCCTGAAGACTGCGTGGTTTGCTGCGGACAATGGTCTGTTTGAGGTTGCATGGTTGTTTGAATGCAAGTAGTGGGGGTGTGGGGATGGCCTTGGCGAGATGTTCGTCTTCATCAATGACATGTTGAAGATTCTGAAGAAGATGTCCGGGTGTACTCTGTCAGTCATGTCCTGTGTTTGTCTTCTGAGGAGGTTGGTGCAGTTTTTCGCGGTGGCGCATCAGAACTGTCGATCGATGAGTCGAGCACCATATCCCATTCTTACGAGGGCGTCTTTCAGTGTTGGTAGGTGTCTGTTGTGTTCCTCCTTATCTGAGCAGATCCTATGTATACAGAGGGCTTGTCCGTAGGGGATGGCTTCTTTAATGTGTTTAGGGTGGAAGCTGGAGAAGTGGAGCATCGTGAGGTTATCCGTGGGCTTGTGGTAGAGTGAAGTGCTGAGGTGACCGTCCTTGATGGAATTACATTAGTAGATGACCATCACCCTTTAGAAACCAATCAGAAATTGATCATGCTCCACCCTAAACCATTCAGGTTCTAATCATATGCTGCCCAAACCAATCAACATTTAGGAACAGGACTGACCATACACTTTGTGTTGCGGTTTGGAAAGAGTTAAAAAGCACTAGCTTTGAGCTGCCAAGTCTGCTGAATTTGAAAAAGAGGACAATAAAGTGTTTTCCAGCCGAGGATGAAGATTATGGAACTGACCGAGAGAGGGAAGGAAAACTACATGTCACCTCAGAACCTAGACTGAATTGGGAAGTAAAGTAAATAAAGTCGCTGCCTAGCTTGTTAAGCATGACTTTTGTTGCCTAATGAATGTTTCCTCAGCTACATCAATAGATTGTCTCCCATTGCCTGATTGGTTAAAGTCTCTGAAGAACAAATATATACGGAGTGAGGGCAGACTCATGGACTTTAAGGTTAAACACCCCCAAAGGAACTTAAACACAGCCAATGCAAAGGTTGTCTGCAGGCCTCCTGTGGGTAGAGCACATCTCTCTCTTCACCTCCTCCAGCACAGCATCCAGTGATCCTCAGAGCCCACTCTGTTTATTATGTGCCAATGATTCACTCTTCTACCTGCTCAAACTCTCTTCCACAAACATTTCCAGCAGCTGCCTGAATGTACCCCTAGACCTTGAATAGGAGGTGAAAAGAATACACAGAATGGTAAGCAGGCTGGATTGGGACAGGCCACATAAAGGCCTGAATCTGTGTGACCCAGATACTCTTCTCACTATTGCAACATTATGCTTTTGTTTCCTTGTGGACATGGCATCAATCATGTACTTTCTCATGTGTCACACTAACTGCCTAAAATGAGTCCTCTGTCTTACATTAAAAACAGGTCACCAGCAACCAACACATGGGTATCAACCCCATCATTGCCAGTGCAACACCACATTAAATACTGTCGTTCCACTGTAAAAACAATTAAACTTTCATCCTTGCTACCAACATGGTCGCATCATTTATAGGGAATAGTTTGATATGATTTACCTGCAATGTGCCTTGGCCATTGTCATACACGCTGTAGCATTATAACAGCACTGTACTATACTGGAGAACTGTGCAACATTTGAAAAAGATCAACCCTAACCTAGGGATTTCCTTCTGAAGCATTGAAAATGCAGTTTCCATTGTTCTGTGTTTGATAGCGTGAGTCTGTTTACTATTGATGCTCACATTGCTTGATTGGTTAAGTATGAGTGTAGACTCAGAGAAGAGTAAACAAATTGTAGAAAGAGCTGGAAGCATGGAGTAGACATTTTAAAGCATTGTGAGTTAAACCTGTTGCACATTTAGAAGCTGGTGTGTCATCTCTGCATAGATCCACTATGTATGAAATATACAACAAATGAATTATAGGAGTTCCATGATTACATCTTGTTTCCACTGGTGGGTGAAATTAGAACTAGGGGGCATGGCCTCAAAATAAGGGGGAGCAGATTTAGGACTGAGTTGAGGAAGAACTTCTTCACACAAAGGGTTGTGAATCTGGAGGAACTTCTTCACACAAAGGGTTGTGAATTCCCTGCCCAGTGAAGCAGTTGAGGCTACCTCATTGAGTGTTTTTAAGGCAAGGATAGATACATTTTTGAACAGTAAAGGAATTAAGGGTTATGGTGAGCGGGCGAGTAAGTGGAGCTGAGTCCAGGAAAAGATCAGCCTTGATCTTATTGAATGGCGGAGCAGGCTCGAGGGGCCAGATGACCTACTCCTGCTCCTCGTTCTTATGTTCTTACTTACAGCAAATAAAAAGATCACATTCAGGAATTGGAGTGGTTAAAAGTAAATGAACTGATGTGGTGTTATTTATTTCCATTTCTTTGTCCATTCGCGGCATCTGAACAGGGAACAACTAATGAGCAAAATACAGCAACATGCTGTAAATGGCAACTTTCAAATCGACATTAATGGAAATGGTCAATTTCTAATTAACCAACTGCCACCAAGATGTGTTAAGTGAAGAGGAAAGTAGACCTTCAAGTCAATATCAGATATTTTGGTAGACACAGAAGCCTGTATCCATTCCATAAATGTTGCATTGCAGTAAGTAAACAACTTTTAAACTAAATTAAATGCCCAATTGGATATGTCAAATTGAATGTATGAAAAGCAATAGACGTTTTTTTCTAAATCATGATTACTTTGGCACAGAAATAAAATTCACCGTTAATTTGATCACATTCTAGGACAGAGTATTGTTTTAAGACTGTTACTGGGTAGGTTTAGATAAGCAAGGGAATATAATTTTTAAAGCATCAACTTTTGTCTGAGGTAATTGTGTGGCTTCAATGGAACTGATTAGTAGGTATGGAGTATAACATACGGTTTGTGTGTACATCACCATGTAGGATGCCATCTTGGTAAAGGAGTGGAAGCCAGCCACCTGGAAGCTCATTACGGAACTGGTTGTCACTTACCAGGCAGTATTTTTGTGGAGCGCTTGTCTTACCAACGTTTTCTAACAGCAGTCAGCTGTTTGGGACTAAACCCAATATTAATGTTAATTTCAAAGGCGGCTTAAAGAATGTGTTCACTATTTCAAGTTTGTTGCTCCTGGAGCTGCGATGAGTAACCTCTGAAACACTTCAGGGGACATTCTGAGACACTTTGTTAAGAGTCCGTCAACACTTGAGTGACATTTATTCAGCAAACTCTCTAAGCACTTTAACTCAAAAGAGTTCAAAGTTTATTTATTAGTGTCACAAGTAGGCTTACATTAACACTGTAATTAAGTTATTGTGAAAATCCCCTAGTTGTCATGCTCTGGTGCCTGTTCGGGTACACTGAGGGAAAATTTAGCATGACCAATGCATCTAACCGGCACATATTTTGGACTGTGGGAGGAAACCGGAGCATCTGGGGGAAACCCCACGCAGACACGGGGAGAACGTGCAGACTCCACACTGACATTGATGCAAGCCGAGAATCGAACCTGGGTTTCTGGCACTGTGAGACCGCAGTGCTAACCACTGTGCTGCCCTTACCAGGTGAAAGGGACTACCTGGTCATGGGTATCTTGCTGGGTGTCACCCTTGGTCTGGTTGAGAAGTGAGAGGAGGACAGAGACTAACCAGCGCAGTTGGAGAGAAAGACAGGAGAACAAGAGGGTAAAGTATCATCTTCCCCTCCCACACTGCCATACAGAACATCGTTCCTCTTCTGGACCTCCTCCATCAGGACCTCCAGTGCTGCATCCTAGAACTTGCATGCTCTCTCCCTTGGTTCCTGAACCATCCTGCAATGTGCGACTCCATGTCAGCCAGCATTCTCCATACATTTTGTGGGAGTAGATGTGAGCATCATAGAATCGCTACAGTGCAGAAGGAAGCCATTCAGCCCATTGAACCTGAACCAACAACAATCCCACCCAGGCCCAACCACTGTAACCCCACCTATTTACCCTGCTAATCTCCCTGACACGAAGGGGCAATTTAGCATGGCCAATCAACCTAACCCACACATCTTTAGATTGTGGGGGCAAACCGGAGCACTCGGAAGAAAACCCACCCAGACATGGGGAGAAAGTGCAAACTCCAGTCAGACAGTCACCCGAGGCCGGAATTGAACCTGGGTCCCAGGCGCTGTGAAGCAGCAGTGCTAACCACTGTGCTTCCACCTGAGTGAGGGACCAAAATGCCATGCTCCAGCCAATTACTGCCCCTCGGAGTGTTAAATGGTTGTGGTGCTGCTGTAATTAACGGGGATGTGTTTTCTGCTGACTCATCATGTGGTTGAATGGGAAAGCTCACGATCTTATAAACCCTGCCCTATGAAATTTGCATTTCCCACAGAATCCCTACAGTGCAGAAAGAGGTCATCCGGCCCATCAAGTTTGCACTGATTCTCCAAAAGAGCATCCCACCCAGGCCCTCCCCTCTGTACTGTCTTCATATCCCCAGACATTTAACATGGCTAATCCACCTAGCCTACACATAACTGGACACTAAGGGAAGATTTACCATAGCCAATCCATCTAACCTACACATCTTTGAACTGAGAGGAAACCAGAGCACCCGGAGGGAACCCACCCAGACACGGAGAGAAAGTGAAAACTCCACACAGACAGTGACCCGAGGCCGGAATCGAACCCCTGCCCATGGTGCTGCGAGGCAGCAGTGCTAACCACTGTGCCACCATGCCATCTAGTCAGCATGTGAATGCTAAACCTCTGGGTTTCCAGTGAAGGACCTCCAGGCAAGATCAAATTCTGGTCCATTGGTAATCCAGACCAACATTATGTGCAAACTCCAATGATCCAAACAGATATGTCTTATTATCATTTCGCTCATTTAACGTCTATTTTCACCCTGTGGCCGACATCGCTCCCACAAAGTGTTTTCAGCCTTCTCAATGTACAAAGGAAAAAGAGAGATCAACTATTCATTGCGCAGCATTTGTGCACTTTTACCTCAGGGTTTTAAATTATTTATGTGAGCTTCACAAAGCATTAATTTTTTATTCCATACAAGGTATGTTTATCGAACTACTTTAAATTATTCAATCTTCTTGGATTTTCTTCAGAGTTAAACATTCCATTCAAATACTGGTCTTTCTCACGTAGGTCAAATAGAATGAGATTCCCCTTAATATCAAATGAAAGGTGCGGTAAAGCTTGGAAACTTCTCTCTCAAGGCCATTTTACATCAATACATTTTCGTGTACTAAACATCACATCCACATACATTCAATCAGGATTTGGCTGATCTGAAGCAAAAAACACATCGTTCAGAAACTTTGGGCTGCATTTTAGCAGGTTTATCGCTCCCCAAGCTGACTGACTTTTCAAAATGGCTGTCCCACAGTGATAATGCATTGGCAATGGCCTTAACAAGGTGAGTGTGGGAATTCTGTCCCTCAGGGAGATGCAGGTACCTGTCAGTCTGATGCTGAGTTGTCCCAACAGGGCAAGAACTCAATGGTGGAAGGAAATAAGCCCTTATGTAGTCATTAATTGGCTACTCAAGAGCACAAAGTTTAAAGTTTATTTATTGGTGTCACAAGTAGACTTATATTAACACTGCAATGGAGTTGCTGTGAAAATCCCCGATAAGGGTAAGGGTGAATGTTGGCTGTTCGGATGGAGATATGAAGAGGTGTCTGGAGTGAGGGGGATGAGTTGATCTGCAGGGTATGATGGTTAGAGGATCACAGAATCCCTACAGTGCAGAAGAAAGCCATTTGGCCCATCTAGTCTGCACCATTCACCAACAGAGCATCCCACCCCTGCCCTATCCCTGCAACGCCATGTATTTAGTCTACTAATCCCCCTAACCTACACTAAGGGGCAATTTAGCATGGCCAATCTATCTAACCTGCACACCTTTGGACTGTGGGAAGAAACCGGAGCACTCGGAGGAAACCCTTGCAGACACGGGGAGAACATGCAAACTCCACACAGTCACCCAAGGCCAGTATTGAAACCTGGCGCTGTGATGCAGCAGTGCTAACCACTGCTAACCACTGCTAAACCACCATGCCGCCCTCCATGTTCTGGGGAATGCTGGGAATTCAGAATGGAGGCCTTAGCACCTGATGATTTTATGCCAGTCACCCAGTCTGCCCTCTTGAGTTTGTTGAATCTCTTGAGGCACTGTTTCCAGGTTCAAGGGATTGCGTTTCTGAAGCTCATTTCTCCAGCCGCCTCCTTCCACATCTGTTTTATTTGAGAGGCTGACGTCTTGTTCACATCCTTGGTAAACATTCCTCACTTTGGTCCCTTTGATCCACAGGTCCAGGAGTCCTGTAGGGAGTCTTTCCAGGTCGGCTGTCCTGTGATTCAGCCATTCTGAACACTGCCTTAACAAAAAAATTCTTTCTTTGACAGAATCAACGTGTCATTGTCTGTCCTATTTGGTCAGGAAACCCAAAAGCGGGACTGCTAATGCTATGGTTGAGTTAAAGGGACAAAAGGGTTTCCAAACTACTGCTAGCTCCGCTGATAAGTGTGGCTTTGTTTTCAGTAGAATTCACCGTGTGCTGAATTTTATGTGCTCTCAACATGCATGTTGCCAATGGAGGGGGCATATAAAATGGGGTTTGGGGTTCATAAAGTAGAGCGGATGCCCATCTCACCACCTTCTGCCCATCGCCGTGCTTATCCCCCTAATACGGGGGATGTGTGGGCACTGAAATCGGTATCCTGCATGCCATACTGAATTGACCAGTTAAGGGTCAATTAGGTTTGTATTCAAGCCACCACAGGTCTGCTGGCACCTGTGAAGAGACAATAGAGTTAACATTTCCAGGCTGGATGACGCTTTGTCACAGCTGAAAGGCAATAGAATCATCCTATTTTCTATTGTCTTCAGCTCTGTTGAAGTCACCCTGACTCAAAATGTGGACTTGATTCTTTATCCACAGATGCTGTCAGACTTGTTGAGATTTTCCAGCATTTTCTGCTTTTGTTTCAGATTCCAGCATCCGGAGTAATTTGCTTTCATTATATTATCATCAAGCGTATTGATCTTAATAACATACTGCCCACACCATGATACGTTCAGCTTGGACAGTAAGGTGGGAAGCCCAATTCTTTTTACAAAATGTGTTATTCCTTTCTTAAAATGACAATGACAATGTGCAGATTTGACAAGGCAAGCCCTTAATCCATCTCCTTGCTTGCTCCAAGAACCAATTCAAATTGAATCCAATTGATGGTTCCCACAAGAGAGACAAACGAGAACCAAGCTGACAAGTAAAGGCATCGCACGCCATCTTGGGTTTGATCTCAGGCAAAAAGCTGAGCTCCCCCAAGTGCAGGAAGGAAGTGGTGGGGGAGGGGCTGTGAGGAGGGAGGAGTGCTCGAACTTCAGGGACTGTCTTTTAGCCAATAGTGGCCCCCTCTCCCCGCCTTAGACTGAACCTCTCCCAGGGATCCTATGCCTTGGGCTCCTCACTTCAGCTGCAGTCCCGGCAGCTGCCACTGATGTATTTCTGGTGCTGCTGAGACTGCTGGACCTCTTGACCAATCCGTTAGGGGTGAAGCTCCCACTCAGCCCTGGTTAATGAGCCCCGTGACATTTTATTTCTGTGGGGCTGCTTGGTGTGGAGTCAGCCAGCTTCACACTGACATGGTTTCCAGTGGTGAGGGGCTGGGGGAGGGAGAAGGGTGGGGTGCGTGCCTTCCACCCCCTCTCCCCCACCACCCCTGCCAGCTCCATATTATGATGTGGAGATGCCGGCTTTGGACTGGGGTGAACACAGTAAGGATTCCTGCAACACCAGGTTAAAGTCCAACAGATTTACCAAATAAACCCTGTTGGACTTTAACCTGGTGTTGTGAGACTTCTTACTGTGTTAGCTCCATATTATTCAGTTCTATGTTTCTACTTACTGCTATATAGAGGTCAGCGCTGTAACGATCCTGAATAAAAAATCCTTTGTGTACTCTTTTAAAATATTCATTAACTCACTTAAAATAGTGGATAACATAATTTTATGTGAATACATTGTGTGTTGCTAAAGAAAATTAAACCACTAATGATTCTATTATGAGGTACATACATTCTTAAGGCATAGAATCAATAGGGTATTTTAACAACTGTCTCATCATTCAAGGTGGCTGTTCTCATTGTCATCGCTGTTTGTAGTTACTCTTACCAGATCTGCTGTCATGGTATGGCAAATATGTCTTTCTTCCCCAATGCTCACATATCCACTGCAGCTGATGAGCTATTTTCACTGATGGGCATTACAATTTTTGAAAAATGAATTCTCATGACCTGGGCATCATTTCAAATTTCATGTTAATTGCTCTTTCGCTGAGAAGTGGATGGACTTTCTCATGGAATTTCATGGACTTTCTTTTGTCTTGACCATCTGTTATCCATGTGGCTAAGGTTTTCCCCAGCAATGCTGTCAAGTACGAAGTTTCAGGATTTTGGCCAAATTATGTTAAAGGACCTTCGGCTGGAGGTCTGTGACCAGTGGTGTTCCGTAGGGCTCTGTGCTGGGACCTCTGCTATTTGTAATATATATAAATGATTTGGAAGAAGGTGTAACTGGTGTAATCAGCAAGTTTGCGGATGACACGAAGATGGCTGGACTTGCGGATAGCGATGAACATTGTCGGACAATACAGCAGGATATAGATAGGCTGGAAAATTTAATCCAGATAAATGCGAAGTGATGCATTTTGGAAGAACTAATGTAGGGGGGAATTATACAATAAATGGCAGAATCATCAAGAGAATAGAAACACAGAGGGACCTAGGTGTGCAAATCCACAAATCCTTGAAGGTGGCAACACAGGTGGAGAAGGTGGTGAAGAAGGCATATGGTATGCTTGCCTTTATAGGATGGGGTATAGAGTATAAAAGCTGGAGTCTGATGATGCGGCTGTATAGAATGCTGGTTAGGCCACATTTGGAGTACTGTGTCCAGTTCTGGTCACCGCACTACCAGAAGGACGTGGAGGCTTTAGAGAGAGTGCAGAGAAGGTTTACCAGGATGTTGCCTGGTATGGAGGATCTTAGCTATGAGGAGAGATTGGATAAACTGGGCTTGTTCTCCCTGGAACAAAGAACGGAGAATGAGGGGAGACCTAATAGAGGTGTACAAAATTATGAAGGGTATAGATAGGATGAACAGTGGGAAGCTTTTTCCCAGGTCGGAGGTGACGATCACGAGGGGTCACAGGCGCAAGGTGAGAGGGGCGAGGTATAACTCAGATATCAGAGGGACGTTTTTCACAGAGAGTGGTGGGGGCCTGGAATGCGCTGCCAAGTAGGGTGGTGGAGGCAGACACGCTGGCATAGTCACATGAGCAGCCTGGGAATGGAGGGATACAAATGAATGGTGTAGTTGGACCAAGGAGTGGCACAGGCTTGGAGGGCCGAAGGGCCTGTTTCCTGTGCTGTACCGTTCTTTGTTCTTTGTTTGTTCTTTGAATGGCAATATTGGTCCCAGTCAGAATATTGTGTGACTTGGAGGAAAACCTTGAGGTGATGGTATTCCCAGACACCTGAAGCCCTTGTCCTTCTAAGAGACAAAAGTCATAGATTTGGAAGCTGGTGCCAAAGAAGCTTTAGAATCATAGAATTCCTGCTGTGCAGGAGCGGCCACTTGGACCATCGAGCGTGCACCAACAACAATCTCACCCAGGCCCTATACACATAACACAATTGTTATGGGGGATTTTAACTTGACTAATATTGACTGGAATTGTTATAGCTCTAGCTCGTTAGAGGGGTCAGTTTTTGTTCAAAGCGTGCAGGAAGGTTTTTTGACTCAGTATGTAGACAGGCCAACTAGAGGTGAGGCTATATTGGATCTGGTGCTGGGAAATGAGCCAGCCCAGGTGCTAGACTTGGAAGTTGGTGTGCATTTTGGTGATAGTGACCACAATTCGGTTACGTTCACCTTAGTGATGGAAAGGGATAGGCATGAACCTCGGGCCAGTGGTTTTAGCTGGGGGAAGGGTAATTATGAGGCTATTAGGAGAGAATTAGGAAACATAGGTTGGACTAGGAGATTACAGGGACTGGGAACGTCCGACATGTGGAGTTTTTTCAAGGAGCAGCTACTGCGAGTCTGTGATAGGTATGTCCCTGTCAGGCAAGGAGGAATTGGTAGGGCTAGGGAACCGTGGTGCACCAAAAAAGTTTCTTTGTTGGTTAAAAAGAAAAAGGAGGCTTATGTTCGGATGAGACGTGAGCACTCGGGTAGTGCACTAGAAAGCTTTAGATTGGCTAAGAGGGAGTTGAAGAGCGAGCTTAGAAGGGCTAAAAGGGGACATGAGAAGACTTTGGCGGATAGGGTTAAAGAGAATCCTAAGGCGTTCTATAGGTATGTCAAGAACAGAAGGTTGGTTAGGGCAAGTTTAGGGCCAGTTATAGATGGCAGAGGGAAGTTATGTGTGGAACCGGAGGAGATTGGTGAAGCATTGAACCAATATTTCTCTTCGGTGTTCACGCAAGGGGACATGAATATAGCTGAGGAGGACACTGGGTTGCAAGGGAGTAGAATAGACAGTATTACAGTTGATAAGGAGGATGTGCAGGATATTCTGGAGGGTCTGAAAATAGATAAATCCCCTGGTCCGGATGGGATTTATCCAAGGATTCTCTGGGAGGCAAGAGAAGTGATTGCAGAGCCTCTGGCTCTGATCTTCAGGTCGTCGTTGGCCTCTGGTATAGTACCAGAAGATTGGAGGTTAGCGAATGTTGTCCCATTGTTTAAGAAGGGGAACAGAGACTTCCCCGGGAATTATAGACCGGTGAGTCTCACTTCTGTTGTCGGCAAGATGTTGGAAAAAATTATAAGGGATAGGATTTATAGTTATTTGGAGAGTAATGAATTGATAGGTGATAGTCAGCATGGTTTTGTGGCAGGTAGGTCGTGCCTTACTAACCTTATTGAGTTTTTTGAGAAAGTGACCAAGGAGGTGGATGGGGGCAGGGCAGTGGACGTGGTATATATGGATTTTAGTAAGGCGTTTGATAAGGTTCACCATGGTAGGCTTCTGCAGAAAATGCAGATGTATGGGATTGGGGGTGATCTAGGAAATTGGATCAGGAATTGGCTAGCGGATAGGAAACAGAGGGTGGTGGTTGATAGTAAATATTCATCATGGAGTGCGGTTACAAGTGGTGTACCTCAGGGATCTGTTTTGGGGCCACTGCTGTTTGTAATATTTATTAATGATCTGGATGAGGGTATAGTTGGGTGGATTAGCAAATTTGCTGATGACACCAAAGTCGGTGGTGTGGTAGACAGTGAGGAAGGGTGTCGTAGTTTGCAGGAAGACTTAGACAGGTTGCAAAGTTGGGCCGAGAGGTGGCGGATGGAGTTTAATGCGGAGAAGTGTGAGGTAATTCACTTTGGTAGGAATAACAGATGTGTTGAGTATAGGGCTAACGGGAGGACTTTGAATAGTGTGGAGGAGCAGAGGGATCTAGGTGTATGTGTGCATAGATCCCTGAAAGTTGGGAATCAAGTAGATAAGGTTGTTAAGAAGGCATATGGTGTCTTGGCGTTTATTGGTAGGGGGATTGAATTTAGGAGTCGTAGCGTTATGTTGCAACTGTACACAACTCTGGTGCGGCCGCACTTGGAGTACTGTGTGCAGTTCTGGTCCCCACATTACAGGAAGGATGTGGAGGCTTTGGAGAGGGTGCAGAGGAGGTTTACCAGGATGTTGCCTGGTATGGAGGGGAGATCCTATGAGGAGAGGCTGAGGGATTTGGGATTGTTTTCGCTGGAAAGGCGGCGGCTAAGAGGGGATCTTATTGAAACATATAAGATGATTAGAGGTTTAGATAGGGTGGATAGTGATAGCCTTTTTCCTCTGATGGAGAAATCCAGCACGAGGGGGCATGGCTTTAAATTGAGGGGGGGTAGTTATAGAACCGATGTCAGGGGTAGGTTCTTTACCCAGAGGGTGGTGAGGGATTGGAATGCCCTGCCAGCATCAGTAGTAAATGCGCCTAGTTTGGGGGCGTTTAAGAGATCCGTAGATAGGTTCATGGACGAAAAGAAATTGGTTTAGGTTGGAGGGTCACAGTTTTTTTTTAACTGGTCGGTGCAACATCGTGGGCCGAAGGGCCTGTTCTGCGCTGTAATGTTCTATGTTCTATGTTCTATGTTCTATAAGCCCATGTATTTACCCTTCTAATGCCTCTGACACTAAGGGTCCTGTTTTACCATTTTGATTCTAAGTGCTGGACAGACTTGAAACTGGGAGCGTTTCAGATCTGACTTTTAGACCCGTTCTCGGGCGCCCCATACACACTCTGCCTGCAAAAATATCAGTGAGTCCGAATCGCCCTTCACAAGACTGTGGGCAGGGCTCAGTGCTCCTGAAACCCTGCAGCTTCTATCGGAGCCTCCAACTGCGCATGTGCAGAAAGAAAATGATTGATTGCTGCTCCCCTGCCACATCTCTCCCAGGCCGATTAATGCCTCCCCCAGCCCCACAGACATTGCCTCACCCCAACAACATTACTGACCCCCTTATCCCCCCCCCCCACCCCCCCACCACCCAGACTGATCGCACCCCGCCCCTTCCCCCCACCGATCCCAGAGTGGCAGCAGACCCCCCCTTACCCTTGACTGATCTCAGGCAAAGTGGCAGCGGACCCCCCTTCCCCCCATTGATCTTGGGCAGAGTGGCAGCAGACCCCCCTTCACCTCCACTGATCTCAAACAGAGTGGCAGTGGACTCCCTCTTCACTCCCCACCAATCTGAAGCAGTGTGGCAGCGGACTCACCTCCACCACCCCCCCCCCCCCGCCCCGGTCCCCCGTCCCCCTCGTCCCCCGTCCCCGTCCCCCCCACACCACCAATCTCAAGCAGAGAGGCATTGGATGCTCGGCACCTACCTCCTCACTAACTGGAGCACCCAAATTAAACTTCGATGGAGCATGTCTGTTTTGAGCCAATTCTGGATGGGCGAATGCAATGGTAAAGGGGGAAGTGCCGGTAAGGTTGGGCGTACAGCCCATAAAGTCAATTTAAATGCATGCAAATGCATTTAAATGGCCGTCGCGCCCATTTCGGGTGGCGGTCCCAATCGCAGTCATTTTCGGACCTTGGTAAAGGGGGAATCGGCGCAGAGGCGAGCGCGGATCGCGCTACTTGCCTCACGCCCGACTTTACCAAGTTTTCGCGCCCATAAGCGGGCGCGACGCGATGGTAAAATCGGGCCCTAAGTGTCAATTTAGCATGGCCAATGTAATCTGTATACCATTGGAGTGTGGGAGGAAACCCATGCAGACATGGGGAGAACATGCAAACTTCACATAGTTCACCCGAGTTCAGAATTGAACCCGGGTCCCTGGCGCTGTGAGGCAGTAGTGCTAACCATATAGTAGCATACTCTAAATGGCACACACAGGGCAGGTTTTTCCAGTCGTGCGTGGTAGCACAGTTGTTAGTACTCCTGCCTGACAGCACCAGAGACCCGGGTTCGATTCCCAGCTTGGGTCACTGTCTATGTGGAATCTGCATGTTCTCCTCACGTCTGCGTGAGTTTGCTCCGGGTGCTCCGGTTTCCTCCTACAGTCTGAAAGACGTGCGGGATAGGTGCATTGGCAGTGCTAAATTCTCCCTCAGTGTACCTGAACAGGTGCCAGAGTGTGGCGACCAGGGGATTTTCACAGTAAATTCATTGCAGTGTTAATGTAAGCCTACTTGTGACATTAATAAATAAACTTTAAATTCCCACTCGAAGTCAATGGACCTTTAAATAATCTATCAAATTTTCCATCCTGCCCGCCACGACTCGCACGGTGGATGGGACTGGAAAATGTACCCCACAGCGTGCTTGCCAGTGGAGAATGTCGGTGTTCACACTGGTGGCTAAGGCATTGTTCGAACAGGTTCCCTTGCTCTGGACGGTGTCCACATTCTTGAGTTTGATTCAAGCTGCAATCTTCCAGGGCCTACGGGCAATATTTCGTCACACACTTAAGTGATACTTTGTAGCTGGTGGAGGGGCTTTGGGGAGTCGGGAGGTGAACCACTCGCCATTGACTTCGAGTGAGAACTCCCAGCCTCTGACCTGCTCTCCTACATTACTAAGATGTTGAAATTAATGACACAGGCAATCTGAGGAATGATTCAAGCTAGTTCCACATGACTTTAATCATTCAAACCTGTGAGAATTGTCTCAATTTTTAGCACGAATCAGGGCTATGCTGATTGCAGTCAAATAAACCTCTCATGGAAAGAAGCAAGCAACTGTGGATGAGCAGAGGGATTTAGTGATCCAAGTGCAGAATCATTAAGATCTAGCAGATGGGCATGAAAATAATTAAAAGAGCTAACTGGAGGTTGGCATTTAACTCCAATGCGCTGAAATATAAAGGGGTGTGTTGTGATTGCCTGGTGCTCTGGCTACAGCTCATTTTGAGTATTAAATTTAGTCTGGGTATTGCACCTCAGGAAGGTTTATAATGACCTTGGGTGCAGCATTCATCGGATTGATACTGGTGACAAAAAGGTTTAAATCGTGAGGAGAGGTTGTGTTGGCAAGACTTAAATTCTCTTGAGTGTCAAAGATCAAGGGTTGATCTCATTGAGGTGTTTAGGGCGATTAAAGGATTTGATAGGATAGAGGGAAATGATCTCTGATGGAGGAGTCAAAAGCAAGAGGAAACAAAGCCAGGAGTTTGAAGATGACATTAGCAATACCTCATACAAAAAATGTGCTGGTAATCTGGAACTCCCTTCCCAAAATACTCACCGGTAGAATGCTCATTCTTTCCCTCTAGTACAAGATGAAGTAATTACCTTAGCAGATTTTCTCTCCGAGCACCAGCACACGGTAATACAACCACAAGCAAGGGATAAAAATGTTCAGCTTTGCTCTTTATGATATTTGTTTTGGAGCTTAACTGTTCAGAAAATTAGCGGAACTATTTCGAGGCTTTCGGTCATCCACCTTTTCTCGTACCTAATTTCGGATTAAAGCACTTCTTCATTCATCATTTTAAAATTAGGACTTCAAATCTGATTACACTTTACTTACGAAATGAGAGTCAATTTGATGGCATCAAGGAATGACTCAAGTGCATAGGACTTCCAGGATTTATTTGCAATCAGGTGATCTGCAATGCAAGTAGGATGAATAAAGATCCTGTCATTTATATTCACGGAACTGGTAACCATTTCAAAATATTCTTATTCATAACATTCACACCCTTCAAACAGAATTAATATGATTCCCAGGTCATGTGTTCATGAGAAAAAGATCACAGCATTTGGCTGATCTTCACAGATTAGGTTTGATTGACAGGAGTTGGAGTGGAACTGCTCTCTTTAATATTGCTGGCTCTCAGACGGTTGTTTATAGCCTATCCTCACACCCATACTGTTTTATTTTACCCTTTGGGAAAGTGGAGGGAAGTGTAGAAGGATTTCTGAGCTGAATCGTGTTGGACACTCCTTCTGTGGCCAACAAATTGTGGACGGAGAAAGAACAGCTACAACAATAATTTAACAACGATAATGGCAATAGTGGCTTTAAAATGGCCATTCTGGCTGAGAGTGAAGCATGCTGGGAATTTTGGTCAACTTAACGATTAAAACCAGATGCAAGTCGTAAAGAGGCTCTGGTCTGGGAGCGTGATCTGAAGCTTCCTGTGTTGGTCAGATCAGGGAAGTTTTTTACATTAACTGAGACATCTGGCTCTGAATTTTATGGCTGCTATGTATGGGACATGTAAAATGAGCTAAGCATCATGGCGCCATTCAAGAATAATTTCCCTGGATGGTCGAGCCATGTGATCAGTTTCTAGTGACACAGTTGGCTGGATAACAGAGAATCTTCTGGAAGCAAGTGGAAAATTGTGGATAAAAGACATGTATGTGAATTCTTTGTTTGGCAGCGATAACTCCAAGAGACCTTCCATCACAACAAGACCTTGTACCCTGAAGGATACTTCAGAGCTAAGAAGATAAATTCTACATCGAGGGTATTTCTTGGCCAATGTTTTCCAAAACTCGGTAGGATCTATTTTCAGTTAAATAGTTAAAGTTGATGTTCAGTTAAAGTTAATATGCAGTTTAAGAGTTAAAGTTTAGTAAGGAGTTAATGACTTACAACTGTTTATGTTTGAGTTGGTACTAGAAGTGTTCAATAAGGGAATAATTGAATTATTGTCCTTGTTTGCCTCATTAAACTGGAATGCTTGGAATATGTTTAAATTAAAGCTGTATAACAAAATCATAGAATCATAGAGATCAACAGCACAGGAAAAGGTCCTTCAGCCCATCACATCTGTGTCAATCAAAGGCAAACTATCTCGCAATTCTAATTCCAATTTTCCAGCACTTGGCCCATAGTCGCATGTGCCTTGGCATTGCAAGTGCACTTCCAAATACTTCTTAAATGTTGAGGGTCTCTGCTTCCACCACCTTCTCTGGCAGTAAGTTCCAAGGCTCCTATCATCCTTTGTGTGAAAGCTTTTTTTTTTCACATCACTTCAGGACCTCTGGCCCCTTACCTTAAATCTATGCCCCCTAGTCATTGATCCCTCCACCAAGGGGAAAATGTTCTCTCTATCGACGCCCCTCATCATTTTATACATAGAAACATAGAAAAACTACAGCACAATACAGGCCCTTCAGCCCACAAAGTTGTGCCGAGCATGTCCCTACCTTAGCAATTACTAGGCTTACCTATAACCCTCTATCTTACTAAGTTCCATGTACTTATCTAAAAATCTCTTAAAAGACCCTATCGAATCCACCTCCACCACCGTTGCTGGCAGCCCATTCCACGCACCCACTGCCCTCTGAGTGAAATATTTACCCCTGACATCTCCTCTGTACCTACTCCCCAACACCTTAAACCTGTGTCCTCTTGTGGCAACCATTTCAGCCCTGGGAAAAAGCCTCTGGCTATCCACTCGATCAATACCTCTCAACATCTTATACACCTCTATCAGGTCACCCCTCATCCTTCGTCTCTCCAAGGAGAAAAGGTCGAGCTCACTCAACCTATCCTCATAAGGCATGCTCCCCAACCCAGGCAACATCCTTGTAAATCTCCTCTGCACCCTTTCTATGGCTTCCATATCCTTCCTGTAATGAGGTGACCAGAACTGAACACAGTACTCCGAGTGGGGTCTGACCAGTGTCTTATATAGCTGCAACATTATCTCACGACTCCTAAACTCAATTCCTCGATTGATGAAGGCCAGTACACTATACGCCTTCTTAACCACAGCCTCAGCCTGCACAGCTGCTTTGAGCGTCCTATGACTCGGACCCCAAGATCCTTCTGATCTTCCACTCTGCCAAGAGTCCTACCATTAATATTACATTCTGCCATCCTATTTGACCTGCCAAAATGAACCACCTCTCACTTATCTGGGTTGAACTCCATCTGCCACTTCTCCGCCCAGTCTTGCATCCTATCAATGTCTCGCTGCAACTTCTGACATCCCTCCACACTATCCACAACACCTCCAACCTTTGTGTCATCAGCAAACTTACCAACCCATCCCTCCACTTCCTCATCCAGGTCATTTATAAAAATCACAAAGAGTAAGGGTCCCAGAACAGGTCCTTGGGGCACTCCACTGATGACCGACCTCCATGCAGAATATGACCCATCTATAACCACTCTTTGCCTTCTGTGGGCAAGCCAGTTCTGGATCCACAAAGCAATGTCCCCTTGGATCCCATGCCCCCTCACTTTCTCAATAAGCCTTGCATGGGGCACCTTATCAAATGCCTTGCTGAAGTCCATATATACTACATCTACTGCTCTTCCTTCATCAATGTGTTTAGTCACATCCTCAAAAAATTCAATCAGGCTCGTAAGGCATTTGACAAAGCCATGCTGACTATTCTTAATCATATTATATCTCTCCAAATGTTCATAAATCCTGCCTCTCAGGATCTTCTCCATCAACTTACCAACCACTGAGATTAGACTCACTGGTCTATAATTTCCAGGGCTATCTCTACTCCCTTTCTTGAATAAAGGAACAACATCCGCAATCCTCCAATCCTCCGAAACCTCTCCCGTCTCCATTGATGATGCAAAGATCATCGCCAGAGGCTGAGCAATCTCCTCCCTCGCCTCCCACAGGAGCCTGGGGTACATCCCATCCGGTCCCGGCGACGTATCTAACTTGATGCTTTTCAAAAGCTCCAACACATCCTCTTTCTTAATATCTACATGCTCAAGCTTTTCAGTCCGCTGCAAGTCTGCACTGCAGCCACCAAGGATCCTTTTCCATAGTGAATACTGAAGTACAGTATTCATTAAGTGCCTCTGCTATTTCTTCCGGTTCTATACAAACTTTCCTACCATCACACTTGATAGGTCCTATTCTTTCACGTCTTATTCTCTTACTCTTCACATACTTGTAGAATGCCTTGGGGTTTTCCTTAATCCTGCCTGCCAAGGCCTTCTCATGACCCCTTCTGGCTCTCCTAATTTCCTTCTTAAGATCCTTCCTATTAGCCGTATACTCTTCAAGATCTCTAACATTACCTCGCTCCCTGAACCTTTTGTAAGCTTTTCTTTTCTTCTTGACTAGATTCATTACAGTCTTTGTACACCACGGTTCCTGTAACCTACCATAACTTCCCTGTCTCATTGGAACGTTGCTATCTCAATCATGTCAATCATATCCCCCTTCAGTCTCCTCTACTCCATGGAAAACAACCCCACTCTATCCAATCTCTCTTCATAACTAAAACTCTCCAGCCCAGGCAACATCCTAGGTAAATCCTTCCTATGATGTATGTTCCAGAATTGAACACAATACTCTAACCAACATTTTATATAACTGTGGCCTAACCAACTTCCCTGGTTTTAAACTCTATGCCATGGCTAATAAAGACAAGTATATCACATGCACACTGATGCCCCTCTGATTCTTGGTGCTTCCCAGGTTCCTGCCTTTCAAAAGATCATAAGACCATAAAGCAAAGGAGCAGAATTAGGCCACTTGGCCCATCGAGTCTGCTCCACCATTCAATCATGGCTGATATTTTTCTCATCTCCCTTCTCCTGCCTTTTCCCAAAATCCCTGATCCCCTTGTTAATCAAGAACTTATCTATCTCTGTCTTAAAGACATTCAATGACCTGGCCTCCACAGCCTTCTGTGGCAAAAAGTTCCACAGATTCACCACTCTCTGGCTGAAGAAATTCCTCCTCATCTCTGTTTGAAAGGATCATCCCTTTAGTCTGAGGTTGTGCCCTCGTGTTCTAGTTTTCCCTACTAGTGGAAACATCCTCTCCACATCCACTCTATCCAGGCCTCGCAGTAACCTATAAGATCCCCCCTCATCCTTCTTAACTCCGACGAGTACAGACCCAGAGTCCTCAACCATTCCTCATATGACAAGCTCTTCATTCCAAGGATCATTCTTGTGAACCTCCTCTAGACCCTTTCCAAGGCCAACATATCCTTTCTTAGATACGGGGCCCAAAACTGCTCACAATACTCCAGATGGGGTCTGACCAGAGCCTCATACAGCCTCAGAAGTACATCCCTGCTCTTGTATTCTAGCCCTCTCAACATGAATGCTAACATTGCATTTGCCGTCCTAACTGCCAACTGAATCTGCACGTTAACCTTAAGAGAATCCTGAACAAGACTCCCAAGTCCCTTTGTGCTTAAGATTTCCTAAGCATTTCCCTATTTAGAAAATAGTCTGCGCCCCATTCCTCCTTCCAAAGTGCATAACCTCACACTTTTCCACATTGTATTCCATCTGCTACTTCTTTGCCCACTCTCCTAACCTGTCCAAGTCCTTCTGCAGCCCCCCTGCTTCCTCAATACTACCTGTCCCTCTACATATCTTTGTATCATCTGCTAACTTAGCAACAGTGCCTTCAGTTCCTTCTTCCAAATCGTTAATGTATATTGTGAAAAGTTGTGGTCCCAGCACCGACCCCTGAGGCACACCACTAGTCACTGGCTGCCATCTTGAAAAATACCTCTTTATCCCCACTCCCTGCCTTCTGCCAGTCAGCCAATCCTCTATCCATGCTAGGATCTTACCCTGAACACCATGGGCTCTTGGCTTATTTAATAGTCTCCTATCCGGCACCTTGTCAAAGGCCTTCTGGAAATCTAAATAAATCACGTACACTGGTTCTCCTTTATCTAACTTCCTTGTTATCTCCTCAAAGAACTCTAACAGATTTTTCATGTCTGACAAAGTCATGCTGACTCAGTCCTATTTTATCATGCATTTCCAAGTACTCCACAATCTCATCTTTAATAATGGACTCTGATATCTTGCCAATGATCGAAGTCAGGCTAACCGGCCTATAATTTCCCATCTGCTGCCTCCCTCCCTTCTTAAACAGCGGTGTTACATTAGCTACTTTCCAGTCCTCTGGGACCCTCCATGCCTCCAGTGATTCCTGAAAGATCTCACCACCAATGCCTCCACAATTTCCTCACCTATCTCTTTTAGAACCCTGGGGTGTAGTCCATCCGGTCCAGATGATTTATCCACCTTCAGACCTTTCAGTTTCCCCAGAACCTTCTCCTTAGTGATGGCCACTACACTCACCTGTGCTCCCTGACTCTCCTGAAGCTCTGGCATCCCACTGGTGTCTTCCACCATGAAGACTGGTGCAAAGTAACTATTCAGTTCCTCTGCCATTTCTTTGTTTTCTATTATTACTTCTCCAGCCTCATTTTCCAGTGGTCAAATGTATACTTTTGCCTCTCTCTTACCTTTTATATATTGAAAAAACTCTTACTATCTTCTTTTATATTACTAGCTAGCTTACACTCATATTTCATCTTCTCCCCCTTTATTGCTTTTTTAGTTGCCCTCTGCTCGCTTTTAAAGGCTTCCCAATCCTCTGGCTTCCCACTAATCCTCGCCACTTTGTATGCTTTTTCTTTTGCTTTTATGCTGTCCTCGACTTCCCTCATCAGCCATGGATGCCTCGTCCTCTCCTTAGCATGTTTCCTCCTCCTTGGGATGAATTTCTGTTGTGCCTCCCGAATAACCCCCAAAAACTCCTGCCATTGCTGTTCCACGGTCTTCCCTGCTCGGCTCCCTTTCCAATCAACTTTGGCCAGCTCCTCCCTCATGTCTTTGTAGTTACCTTTATGTAATTGTAATACCTTTACATCTGATTCCAGCTTTTCCCTCTCAAACTGCAGGGTAAATTCTATCATATTGTGGTCACTGCTCCCTAAGGGTTCCTTCACCTTAAATTCCCGAATCAAGTCTGCCTCATTACACATAACCAAATCCAGAATAGTCTGTTCCCTGGTAGGCTCTGTCACAAGCTGCTCCAAAAAAACCATCTCTTAGACATTCCACAAATTCCTTTTCTTGGGATCCATTACCTACCTGATTTTCCCAGTCCACCTGCATATTGAAGTCCTCCATGATTATTGCAATATTGCCTTTCTATATTTCTTTTCTATCTCCTGATTTATTTTCTGCCCTGCATCCTGATTACTGCAAGGGGGCCTGTACATAACTCCCATCAGGGTCTTTTTACCTTTGCGATTCCTCAACTCTACCCACAGAGATTCTATGCCTTCTGACCTTATATCCCTTCTTGCTATTGATTTACCTTCATTCTTTCCACACAATGCAACCCCGTGCTCTTTGTCCATCTGCCTGTCCTTTTGATAGGACACATATCCTTAGATATTTAGATCCCAGCCCTGATCCCCTTGCAGTCATGTCTCTGTAATGCCCACAACAATTTTAATGTATGTATTTCATTATGAATTCCCTTGCCTTGTTTGTCCTGCTCCAGTGTATCATCTCACACTTATCCGGATTGAATTCTATTTGCCACAGATCAGCCCATCTATATCCTCCTGTAATCTAAGGCTATCCTCCTCATTATTTTCCACCCTATAACATTTCCTATCATCTGCAAACTTACTAAGCAACCTTCCGACATTCAATTCCAAATCATTTATATAAACTACAAACAGCAAGGGCCCCAATACTGATCCCTACAGGACTCCACTGGACACAGTCCTCCAGTCAGAAAATCACCCTTTTGACCATTACCCTCTGCTTCCTGCCACTCAGCTAATTCTGGATCCAATTTGCTAAATTTCCTTGGATCCCATGGCTCACTGTTAGGCTCCCATGTGGGACCTTATCAAAAGCCTCATTGCCCTCATCTACACATCTGGTCACCTCTTTGTAAAATTCAATCACGTTGATCAAACATGACCTCCCCTTAAGAAAACCACGCTGACTGTTCTTGATTAATCGCTGCCTCTCCAAATGCAGATTAATTCTATTTCTCAGCATTGCTTCCAATAGTTTTCCCACCAGTGAGGTTAGACTGACTGGTCTGTAGTTTCCTGGACAGTCCCTTCCTCCCTTCTTAAATAATGATACCACAATGGCTACCCTCTGGCACCTCTTCTGCGTCGATGGTAGTCATGATGTGGAGATGCCGGCGTTGGACTGGGGTAAGCACAGTAAGAAGTCTCACAACACCAGGTTAAAGTCCAACCCTAAAATGTAACCCAATGACTTCAGCCAAGCACAGCATGTCGATACTACACTTGGTCTTAGCCAAAAGGCCGAGAAGCGATTTGTACAGGGATAGTGCAGGGAGGGGGGATTGAGATTGATTGGATTACTCTACAGAGAGTCAGCATGAAGTCAATGGGCTGAATGTCTTCCTTCTGGACCCATTGGACTTTAACCTGGTGTTGTGAGACTTCTTACCTCTTCTGCAGCCAGAGAGGAATTGAAAATTATTGTCAGTGCTCATGATATTTCCTGCCTTGCCTCAGTCAGCCTGGGATACATTTTATCCAGTCCTGGAGATTTATCTTACCTCCCCAGACTTAATTAGGAGAAGTCAGGAAGGCAATGGGTTCTCCAATCTATGCCCTCTCACCCCATTATACGACCACCCTCACCCCACCCCCCAGCCCATTCACTCCTGGGGGTGCGTGAATTTCCAACCATAGAGCCATTATGGCACAGAAGGAAGACATTCAGCCCATTGACTTCATGCTGACTCTCTGTAGAGTAATCCAATCAATCTCAATCCCCCCTCCCTGCACTATCCCTGTACAAATCGCTTCTCGGCCTTTTGGCTAAGACCAAGTGTAGTATCGACATGCTGTGCTTGGCTGAAGTCATTGGGTTACATTTTAGCTTCATTTGAAGCAATTTTTAAAAGCAGCGTCTTGGCCTTTTGGCTAAGATGCAAATGAGATCAAGCCTTGGAGGAGGAGCTATGCCTACTCCAATCAGCTTGGATCATGTAGATCAAGCCCAAGACAGGAGGTGAGAGCCCTGTCTTGTCAGCTTGGATCGGGAATGTCTCAACTTGTTGAGACTCTGAATTGGACTTGGTTTGATTGAATTGGAATAAAAATACAAAAAACTGCAGTTTTGGATTTGCAGATAGTGGTATGAACCAAGAAAAAACAATTAGAGCAATTGAGACAAAGCTCTATGAGAAGCTAAGTGCCAGGTCAAACAGGAAAATGGGCCAGAATTAGCCTCACGGCAACGAAAGTAAGATCTTCCATTTGACTCCTGTCTGCAATGCCAAATGCTTTGCATCCCATGGGGCCCAGTTACGATAGATAATGCTCTCTAGCTGTGTTAGTCCAACCTTGAAGTGATGAAAAGACATGCAAAGTATCAGAATGGCACTCCTGGGTCATTTAGACACCATAATAACATGTTTCATTTAGGGGCTTTCTTCAGCCTCTGGAAAAGTCAATCATATACAAGCAGGACAGAGAGCCTGTGTTGCAGTTCTCTGCTCCTTTTCAGTTTCTTCAACACCCAAGAGAATTGGCAGGCAGATATGGCAAAGGAAAGATCAGCTTCAGCGTATTTTTTCATGTAATCTTTGGTAACAAATTGCAACTCTTGGCATTTCATCCTTATTTTATTATTTTACTAACCTGCATTCAGAGATGGATTTGCGCGCCCGAGGCATTTGAGAGGAGTTTGGAATTTCATCTTCTTGTGGTTGAGAGGGAAACCAGTAACGTGGGGTGGGGGGGGGGGGGGGGGGGGGGGTGTTATCCAGGGGATAGGGCGGAGGAGTGATATTGAAAGAAAAGCTTATCAGAGGGTAGGAAATTGACACTCTGCGAAATAAACGCTAAACAAATGCTGGGTACAATGCCACCCCATTACCAAAAATAAATCCTTTGGAACATCCTTTAGAAATGTAAATCAAAATAAAATCAGATCATCATTATGCAGTTATAGCATGTCTTTAATATATTAAGGTATTCTGAGCCATTTCACGCGAATTTAATCAGATAGTAACTTGATAGAAGACATTAGGACAAGTGTTTGCAAGCTTGGTCAAACAGGTGGGTTTTAAGAAACATCAATAAAGGATCTGAAGAGTTGGGGAACTTTAAGGGGGAAATTCCAGGGATTAGGGACTTCATTGGCAGGCAAGATTGAATGAAGAAAGCTGGAGATACACAAGAGGCCAGAATTCAGGAAGGGGGGAGACATTTGTTTGGGCAGCACCGACATAACTGTTGGTAGAATTTGATCCTACAGTGACAGTGGATTATGTAATAAAAAGCTTTAAAAAGTCATTCATTCATTACTTTCCATTAGGTTAAAAAAAGCACTTCACCACAACAGGACAATAAAAGTGTCAACCATCCACACCCTTTAAAGTATCAATCAGGGAAACTACAAGCCCTTAAAACCACTTAATCTTGTGTAAATAAATGTTGTGAAATTGACAGCAGAGATCAGAGAGCTAGAGATGTCAATCAAGTAATATTTCCCTGGGTTTCAGGTGTTTCATCAAGAGTAATAGATTTCTTTTGCTTTAAGTCAAGAATACATAATGAGGCTATTTTATTTTACATCTGTTGTCGCTACAGGGTTAACTCATTTTATAAAATGTATCGTGGGTGAATGGGCATTGAAGTACCATAGCTTGGCATAGCCAGAATGAGGGGCCAATGAGGGTGGGGGAGTGCCATAGCCTGATATGGGTGGGGGGGGGAGGTGGGGGGACACAAGGAGGGTCTTTGGAATTCATGCAGACTCCGATTCACAACTTCTGTGAGGGGCCATGAAAAATTACTCTAAAAAACTGGTCCAACTCCATGAAACTTTTGTAAGAATAGGATGTGTCTTTTTCTGCAATAGAACTGGCCAAGTCAAGAGTGCTGGGTGTGGGCTTGTGATTCAGTGAAAGTCCAACGAATACTTTCTCTCATTTTGCTGTAAGCATTTCCTTTAGCAGCGAGTGCTGAGTCTGCATGTTCTCTCCGTGTCTACGTGGGTTTCCTCCGGGTGCTCCAATTTCCTCCCACAGTCCGAAAGACATGCTGGTTAGGTGCATTGGCCACGCTAAATTACCTGGTCTGGCCTACATGTGACTCCAGAGCCACAGCAATGTGGTTGACTCTCAACTGCCGTCAGGCAACAAGGGATGGGCAATAAATGCTGGCCCAGCCAGTGATGCCTATCATAGAATCCCAACAGTGCAGAAAGAGGCCATTTGGCCCATCGAGCCTGCATGGACAACAATCACACCCAGGCCCTATCCCTGTAACCCCATGTAATTGCCCCGCTCGTCCCCCTGACACTAGGATCAATTTAGCATGGGCAATCAACCTAACCCGCACATCTTTGGCATGTGGGAGGAAACCGGAGCACCTTTAGGAAACCCACGCAGACACGGGGAGAATGTGCAAACTCCACACAAGCGGCAACCCGAGGCTGGAATTGAACCCGGGTCCCTGGCACTGTGAGGCAGCAGTGCTAACTGCTGTGCCACCGTGCCGCCCACTCCGACGAATGAATAAAACAAATGTTGTTTCTGCCTCATGGATCAAGTATACCATGCCCTGTAACAAAATCTTTTTTTTCCCCTGTGTTTTAATGGCTACTCTACAATTTCCCCTACAACAACCGCTGCCCCCCCCCCCCCCCCGATCCCATGCAATGTTTCACTTGTGTGGGCAAAATTTAAAGTAGAAATGAAGAAATGTGTGTGACTCCACACAGATGCTTTGTTTGGGATTATCCTTATGAGTCAGGTCTTGGTACAATCATTAAACACAGTGAACCATATTTTTGAGCATATTGTTCCGCTGCAGTGACTTCACAAATAGCTAAGGAGGAAAATTTCTCCTGTATGTAAAAATATGCTTGAAAAAATATATTTTAAGTCACTGAAGCATTGAACCAGAATAATAAGGATTAGAGAAAGAATTCCCTGTCCTCAGGTTAGAACTGTGAAAGAAACAAAACTGTTTCACATTCCAATGGCCACAGGTTTGAACCATATATCTGACTGGCACTTAGGAGGCGCCCACCAGCCATATGAGTGACGGGAACCATTAGCCATCAGCTGGCCCATTGGCTGGAACGACAGGAGGGGCAAAGTCGCTCAGGATGTTTCATCTCAGAGTTGCTGTCGTGTCAAGCAAGGCTGACATCAGGTGACATGGTAAATGCTCCTCAGTTTCATCTCCCTGTGATTCAACCCAAGGTGTAAAAGACCAGACTGATAAAATGAAAGAGGGGAAAGGTAAGGTTAAAACGCAGCAGCTTCAATGGCATGAGAACTTCAATATTAATTTGTCGTCACAAAATCATTTTGAATAAGACTAACTGCTTATATTTTTTTCCTTTTGGCATTAAGCATTGCCGAGATTTTAATCTTTATAGTGGAAATAGGAATCACATTGCTGCCAATTACAGTGCCAGATTGGGGAGACAATGGCCTAGTGGCATTATCGCTAGACTATTAATCCAGAAACTCAGCTAATGTTCTGGGGGCCCGGGTTCGAATGGCGGATGGTGGAATTTGAATTCAATAAAAAATATATCTGGAATTAAGAATTAAGACCATGAAATCATTGTTGATTGTCGGAAAAACCCATCTGGTTCCTTCCTTTAGGGAAGGAAATCTGCCGCCCTTACCTGGTCTGGCCTACATGTGACTCCAGATCCACAGCAATGTGGTTGACTCTCAACTTCCCTCGGGCAACTAGGGATGGACAACAAATGCTGACTAGCCAGCAATGCCCATGTGCCACAAATGAATAAAAAAAGATCCCAGGGTGAAGTGGGGAGCTGATGGTGTGAGAATGACCAATTGTAACTGGAAAAACATGGGTGTGGAATATTACGTGGGGGGTGCTCAGGGTACGGGGAAGGTGGTGCAGACAGCTCATCTGAAGCCGATGTGGATCCGTCCCTCTCTACGCGGCCCACCCTGCAGCTATTCCACTCTATGGGGGGCAGGACAAACAGGGCCAGTGTGACCACCCTCCCCCTCACAGTGGAGGAAATCCCACCCTCGGGAGCTGCTCGCCAATCTGACTGACATCAATCCTGGCAGCGCCAATCACACATTAGTGGCCGCTGCCAGAACTTCAGCGGGGAAGCAGAACAAGGCTCACAGACCCCGGAAACAGCGCAGTCTGGGGCCTTGGGCAAGGAGGGTTTGGGTAGGTTAGGGAGAGGGCTACGGGGATGGGGGTGGTGGATTTAAGGCAGCAAGAAGGTAGGAAAAGAAGGCTGAATTTTAGAAAGAATCATAGAAACCCTACAGTGCAGAAGAATGCCATTTGGCCCATTGAGTCTGAACGACAACAATTTACCTAGGTCCTATCCCCATAACCCCACATATTTACTCCACTAATCCCTCTAACCTATGCATCCTGGGACACTAAGGGGCAATTTAGCATGGCCAATGCACCTCTAACCCACACATCTTGTGGTGTCAGGGTCAATTGTCTTGGTAACAAGCCTGATTGACCTTTGATTATTTATTTAAATATGGTGGGTGGGCTGCCCATTTTGTCACCCACCTACTCTCTGTATTATGCGGGGATGAGCTCAGTGGTGGGTGGGAAGATACTGGGGTCAATACTCATCCTATTTTGCTTCTACCCCCTCCCCCCCATGACAAAAATATACCTAGCAAGGACATTGTAGAATCACAGAATCCCGACTGCACAGAAAGAAGCCATTCGGCCCATCGAGTCTGCCTTACCCTATTGCTGTAACCCCCTGCATTCACCATTGCTAATCCGCCATAACCTACACATCTTGGAACACTAAGGGGCAATATAGCATAGCCAATTAACCTAACCCGCACATCTTTGGAGTGTGGGAGGAAACCGGAGCACCCGGAGGAAACCCACGCAGACACGGGGAGAACGTGCAAACTCCACACAGACAGTGGCCCAAGGCTGGGATTGAGCCCGGCTCCCTGGCGCTGTGAAGCAGCTGTGCTTGTCACCATGCCACCGCTGCACGTAAAATGTAGCCCATGCTTTCACAATTGTAACTTCTTTAGTTCCCAGCTTCCAGCCAAAACAGCAACAATTACAATGGGGGTTGGGGGGGTCGGGGGGGGGGGGGGGGGGGTTGGGGGGCTGGGGGGAGGCGACAGAGCCAATGTTTTGTGTGCCCATTCGACAAAATGCATCTGGAAAATATGCCTTTGTGCTACCTCCCCTGGGAGAACTGCAAGCACAGGCCAACATTCTACCTGGTCCATATCCATAAGAAATAAGAACAGGAATAAGTTACCCAGCCCCTCAAGTTGGCTTTGAACATTCAGTATATTCATGACTTAACTGCCAGGTCAACCCTACCTTCCTGCACCATCCTTGTTTCCCTTGCTGGGCAACAATCTATTGATGTCAGGCTTGAATATACCCAATGACTGAGGCACTCTGAATGTATAGAATTCCAAAGATTTGCATCTCAGTTCCAATTGGCCAACTGCTTACCCTGAGATGATGTGACCACTCTCTACCATTCTCCAGCCAGGAGAAACAATCTCTCAGCATCTGTGAAAGATCATGGAGGCAATATGTGTTCTGGGTGCCTGGGTCATCAAATCGTCATGGGGGAATGTTAAATAAAATTGCAATACAGTAAAATCCTGCCTTTTACAGGGTGTTCCCCTGGAATCATAGAGTCCCTACAGTGCAAAAGGAGGCCATTTGGCCCATCGAGTCTGCACCGATTCTCTGACAGAGCATTCCACCCAGGCCCTATCCCCATAACCTTACTAATCCCCCTAACCTACACATCATAGGGGCAATTTAGCATGGCCAATCAATCGAACCTGCATATCTTTGGACTGTGGGAAGAAACTGGAGCACCCGAAGGAAACCCACACAGACACGAGGAGAGTGTGCAAACTCCACACATGTTCATAATAAATTTAAAGAGAATATTACTGGAGAAATTGTTTAATAGGACAGTAAAGCAAGAGCAATATAAAATTTGTCACACGTACGACGCTGGTGAGTGGAGAGGGATTGTGATCAGAAATTAAGTCATAGCAACATGGAGTACCCATGTGCAAATAAAGGCAGAGAACACATCCAGTGTGCATTTTTTACAGCAGGATATACATCATCGATACCTTCAGTAAAAGAACAAAGAACAGTACAGCACAGGAACAGGCCCTTCAACCCACCAAGTCTGTGCCAGAACAGATGCCCCTCTAATGTAATATTTTCTTGCTTCTGCATGGTCCGTATCCTTCTATTCCCTGCCTATTCATATATCTATCCAGATGCCGCTTGAACACTATTGAGAATCTGCTTCCACCACCTCCTCTGGCAGCGCGTTCTAAGCATTCACCACCCTCTGTGTGAAATATTTGTCCCTTAGATCTCTTTTAAACTCTCCCCCTCTCACTTTCAACCAATACCCCCGAGAAATTGATCCTTCGACCCTGGGAAAAAGGACTCTGACTATCCACTCTATCCAAGGCTGTCATAATCTTGTAAACCTCTGTCAGGTCCCCCCTCATCCTCCAACGCTCCAATGAAAACAATCCAAGTTTGTTCAACATTTCTTCAGAGTCCATATCCTCCAAACCAGGCAACATCCTGGTAAATCTCTACTGAACCCTTTCCAGTGCATCAACATCCTTCCGTTTTAACTTAATTTCAGTGTTTCTTTTTAACAGCGTTTTCTAAAGTTGGCTTTGATTTGTTAGGTTTGTTATAATGAACAAACATTTGTGGCCACAGTGGACAACCTGGTGTACAAAGGTTTCTGCGCGAATAAGCCAATTTGCTCAAGAGGAAGTTGTGAATGGTGGGACTTCACTGTACTTACTTGTGAGTTTTTGGCCCCATGTCAAGCCCTCTAGCTCATGGGGTAGGTCTAAGGAGCCAGAGAGGAGAGGCGGGGCTATTTTGCCAACTTTTTTTACAATGAGTGCAACCCAAGCGGAAAGAGGCAAGAGGCCTGTGAAATAAATATCACAAAAATAAAGGCTTGCATTGTTATAGCATGTTGGATATAGCAAAATATCCCAAGGAGTTTATAATAGTGTTAACAGGCAAAATTTAGCAGCAAATTACAGGAGATGTTAGGGTAGGTGACTAAAAGTTTCATCAAAAGGCATCTTTAAGGAGTGATTTGAAAGAGGAAGGAGGGGCAGAAAGGCAAAGGGTTTTGGGGAAGGTATTCTGGAGTTTCGGGTCCAGGCAGCTGAATGCAACTGATGAAGTAAAAGAATTTGGGGATGCACAAAAGATGCCATACCATTAAAATACAAACACTGGGTCAACATTACAGCCTGAAGATGGGCAATAGTCATATTAGAACAAAAGTCCAAATCTATAGGATCTGCGTACAAATCCGACCAAAACGAATAGCACGAGAGTTCTCTCTTCTCATAAATGCCAGAGTGAAGTGAAACTCAGCTCGGACCCAATTTTGAGTAGCCATATGAAAGTTAACACATGCTGCCATTAAACTGGTACCATCATCGGCGGCATGGCGGCACTGTGGTTAGCACTGCTGCTTCACAGTGCCAGGAACCCGGGTTCGATTCCTGGCTTGGGTCACTGCCTGTGTGGCGTCTGCACATTCTCCCCATGTCTGCGTGGGTTTGCTCTGGTCACAGTCCGAAAGACGTGCAGGTTAGGTGCTTTAGCCATACTAAATTCTCCATCAGTGTATCCGAACAGGTGCCGGAGTGTGGCGACTAGGGGATTTTCACAGTAACTTCATTGCAGTGTTAATGTAAACCTACTTGTGACACTAATTAATAAACTTAAATAAAGCAGAGTGGCCACAATGATGCCTGGTCTGGTGAGTCAAATGTCACACTGAGAGTATGATATAGGAGATTAGAGCAGAATTAGAAGGAATCTTTCTTGACATAAATCACTTGCATTTCCTGTCCTGGGAATATTTGATGTCAATATTCTGTGTATTAATCAATTATCTAGTCCTCAACACTGACATCTCATTTCCATGGGTACAAAATTCCATCCAGAAATTGTGTATCGAAAAATTCTGCCACTTTAGAACGTCTAATATACAACTGCCTCTCTGTTCTCCAGAGTGCCTCAAATAGAATTTAATGAATCCCGTAGATGCCATTGGGTAACAGTGACACCCAGTTCCATATCAACATTGCACTATTACAAAGTAGAGCATTGTCACAGCTATTAAAAATTGATGTTTGAAGAGTACTTGGGCTTCCTTTCTTTATCTTCTTGTTGACAGTGATGTGGATTCACACTTAAAAAAGCAAGCAGGACAGATTGATAAAGCTACATATTGGCAGAAAGTTAACCAGCCCAAGGCTGTCACGTGTTAGGGCCAGCTCTGCATGGATTATCCTGATTTATTGTCGCCCTCCTGTTGCTTTGCAGCAAATGAAGCCCTATTTATCTGACAACGTTGGATTCTCCGCGGCCCGCGCAATTTATAAAGGGGAGAAAGTTTGATAGATTATGAATAAGTCTTTGTGATCCACCCCCATTACCAAATTGCACCACAAAGTTACAGATGCAAATCTGCTACTTTGAAGTTCCATTGCCAGTCAAAGCACAATGAGTCTAAGCAGATATGTTTAATGCTCTTGAGAGCTTCCAGCTACATTGCCTCTGAGGGAAAGGAGGCGTAATGCTCGCAAGAAGCTTTATGTATCTGAGCCCACAATGGATTTTGAAACATATACAAGTAGGCATTGGTGAAATTGTTTCCTGACCTTACACATGAACTAAATTATAAATAATTCAAGAATGTATTCACCGAATAAATTTGTGATGTTTTGCTGTGCAAAAGTCATGAATATACTTACCCCGGCCTTTTTAAAAATAAAGCTATATCTTTATGCTCATCGAAAAATGCATGCTCATTAAATTATAGAATTGGAAAAAAAGTGAAAAGCAGTTTAGCACAATTATCATTAGCTATTTGCTTAACTAAAACAGTTTTAAAAAGCTCCTCTTTGTAATCCTCTCTTATCCTTAATTACATGACCTTGTAATTCTAATTTTGCTGGGAACTGTGATATTTATTTTTGTATGACTTCATTTTCCAAGGAGCCTCTTGAAATCCCACACCACATAAAACAACAAGCTTGTTAATTCAGAGTTTCTAGATTAGGACTTAATTAAGTTTCTATTCAGGTTGAATGCACTGTGTGTATGTAGTTGGTGATTCCTCCTGAATGTAAATTAAAGCTCACCTCTCTCCCAGGCTACACATAATTAAACTTCACTGAATCCCATTTACCTATCCCTCAGATACGTAGGGATCAGTCGACTTTGAGCAGTGATTCCTTTCTGCACCAGTATATAAGATGTGACATCAAATGCGTTAGACTTGCATTACTATCACTGTTCATCTTTTACATTGCTCAGAACAAAACAGAACGCATCTTCAACAAGTAATGTTAAGGGCAAATTAAAGGCAAGATTATATGGACAAAATATGCAGTTCCAAATTTTAAATATTTCATCACATTAATTAGCCACTGAAGTTATAGCCTGATGATGATTTTTAGAGCAGCGACTCCAATTTGTTCAATTATATGTTCTTGAACACTCTGAAGTTGAACATAGCGGTCACGCTTAAAAGGGAAATGACACTCGTTTTAATGACCAAAATAATCTTTTGACATGAGCAGGACAGAAACAAAAACATCACAAGAGGCTTGAAATTATGTAAAACAAAATGCACTGAAGGTCAATTTTAAACACAGCCGGGTGAATTTTCCTCAGGATTTGGCAAGAGTGGAATGAAGCTTGTTTCTCAGCTGCCTGAACGAGGGATGTACGACGCAACTCAAAATTCCAGGAGCCACCCAGTTTCAATATTGATAGCAAGTGCCCATAATACTCACATTGAGGATTCATTGACTAGGGCTGGGATAGCTGGGGGCTGCTGTGGGGTGGTGGGGGGGTGGGGGGGGGGAGGTTCTAATGCCCTGCTGCACTTGAACAGGGAGGGCACTTTGTTCAAGAAAATGGAGCAGAAGCAAAACAGAGCAGCATGTTTCATTACCTGATATAAATAATCTATGCAAAGTATCAAAGTCAGAGTGTTTTGTCTGCCTTGTACTACAGTTCCATAAATGTTTATCACGCATGTCGATTCTGTAGCAGAGAGCTCCACCTCATACATGTAATTCTTCTCCTGCCCATTTCCAAAAGCCTTTCAGGATTCATTTGAATGTTGCTGTGAGATGCATGCACAAACCATAAAGACCACAAGCTCCTGGATTGCTGCATAAATCTCACAATATAGCTCCTGACACTTCCATTTCCTCAGCTCTCCTCCCCTGTTTTTTTTTCCGTTCATTCATGGGACATGGGCGTCGCTGGCTGGCCAGCATTTATTGCCCATCCCTGGATGCCCTTGACTTTGTAGCGATTGAGTGGCTTGCTAGGCTATTTCAGAGGGCAGTTGAGACTTAACTACATTGCTGTGGCTCTGGAGTCACATGAAGGCCAGACCAGGTAAGGATGCCAGATTTCCTTCCCTACAGGACACTAGTGAACCAGATGGGTTTTTCCAACAATCGACAATGGATTCAGTAGATTCCAAATATTTTTAAAATTCAAATTCCACTCTTTGCCATGGTGGGATTCGAACCCGGTCCCTAGAACATTAGCTGAATTTCTGGATTAATAGTCTAACGATAATACCACTAGGCCATTGCCTACTCTATAAGTTATCATACGAAAGAAGTAGACTGGAGAAGAGTCCAATAATATGGCAGACTGGCTGAATAGCCACATTCTGCACTCGAAAGTTTCTATGTTAATGTGTTTCAAACATCAAGCCCTTGAATGCATTTGAGGGTTAGCACTGTTCAGCACTGCTGCCTCACAGTGCCAGGGACCTGGGTTAGATTCCCGGCTTGTGTCACTGCCTGTGTGGAGTTTGCACATTCTCCCCGTGTCTGCATGGGTTTCCTTTGGGTGCTCCGGTTTCCTCCCACACTCCAAAGATGTGCAAGTTAGGTGGATTGGTCATGCTAACTTGCCTCTTAATGTCAGGGAGACTAACTAGGGTAAATGCATGGGGTTACAGAGATAGGGCCTGGGTGGGATTGTGATTGGTGCAGACTTGATTGGCCAAATGGCCTCCTTCTGCATTGTATGATTCTATGAAGGTGCCACCTCATAGAAAAGAATCCCTACAGTGCAGAAGGAGGCCATTTGGATCATTGAGTCTGCACCAACAACAATCCCAGGCCCTATCCCTGTTACCCCACATATTTACCCTGCTAGTCCCCCTGGCATAGCCAATCAATCTAACCCGCACATCTTTGAACTGTAGGAGGAAACCAGAGCACCCAGAGAAAACCCACGCAGACACGGGGAGAAGGTGCAAACCCCATGCAGACAGTTTACCCAAGGCCGGAATTGAACCTGGATCCCTGGTGCTGTGAGGCAGCAATGCTAACCACAGTGCCACAGTGCCGCCCTCACTGATCATTGGGTCAGAAGGCAGAGAGGGAATGAATGGAGAATGATGAGAGTCCAGGGCGAATACCACGGGGTGGAGGGGGGTGGGAGTTGGGTCCCACCAAGAAATGTAGTAGTGGATGTCTTCCAAAGTGTGGATGGGATTGAGGCCTACACTCACCTGACGAAGGGGCAGCGCTCCGAAAGCTAGTGGCCTTTGCTACCAAATAAACCTGTTGGACTTTAACCTGGTGTTGTGAGTCTTCTTACTGTGCCTACACCTGAGCCCAGAGATCACAAGACTGCCCTGGATTATAGGACAGAGTGAGGAGGGGTCATTCTGTTGAAGTATGGCTAAAGTGGAGATGTCCTGCATTCAGTATTTATGCATCAATACACAAAGGCATGTTTTATCAACTGAACTTTGTGAACTAGATTAGTGCTGATGTGGAGATGCTGGCATTGGACTGGGGTGGGCACAGTAAGAAGTCTCACAACACCAGGTTAAAGTCAAATTCCACATGCATGAGGATGGCCTCAACCGGGATCTTGGGTTCATGTCATACTACTTGTAACCCCCACCATACTGCCTGGGTTTGCAAAATCCTACTACCTGTCCTGGTTTGAGACAATTCACCTCTTTAACCTGTGTTTATCCCTCTCTCCATGCACACTGTTCGTACTGTAAAGATTTGATTACCTGTAAAGACTCACATTCCAACCATTCGTCACATTCCAATCTGCAATTATCTTGCAGTTGTGCCTTTGCCTATATATGCTGTGTTTGTGAACTAACCTCCACTCACCTGATGAAGGAGCAGTGCTCCGAAAGCTCATGATTCCAAATAAACCTGTTGGACTTTAACCTGGTGTTGTTAGATTAGCATTGTTCTTGATACATGTATCTTACGGTGAAGTAAAGCTTCTTAACAATTTTAGCCAAAATTTGCACTTTCTAGTGTTAATGTCTTGAGAGAGAATGCAAAAATGTACGTGGTGAAGACACAGGAGAATATTATTGTTCCGCTCCCAAGTGTCTCTGCTATTTAAGTGGTTTTGGGACTGTATAAATCAATTCCCATAAAAGTGTGATATTCTGAGCTGAACAACTGATGCCACTGATTCCAAGAAGGCAGCTAGGGGACAGCTGTATTCTCTTGTTCAGCTTTGAATACAAAAACAGGGAGTTAATATTAAATTTATATCACATCTTGTTAAGATCACACTTATTCAAAATGTACAATTCTGGTTTCCACGCTGAAAGGGAATAAGCTGGAGCAAGCACAGAAAAGATTGACACTATGTTAACAGCATTGAGAGGAAGGATTGAGCAGGCTGGGATTCTTTGGAAAAGAGACTAACTGGAGACCTGACATGGGGGGTGGAATTCAATTTCCCCCAGCGGAGGGTTTGGAGGCAGGGGAGCATTTAATTGGGTGAGATAGTGCTTGATGGGGACTCTGCTGTCTTCTTACTTCTTAAGAAGTTTAACAACACCAGGTTAAAGTCCAACAGGTTTATTTGGTAGCAAAAGGCACACAGCTCTTGTGTGGCTTTTGCTACCAAATAAACCTGTTGGACTTTAACCTGGTGTTGTTAAACTTCTTACTGTGTTTACCCCAGTCCAACGCCGGCATCTCCACATCATTCTTACTTCTTCCCAGTTAAGTCTGGGATGTTAAGACAATTAATGCCCATTTAAGAGCCTCATCCTGCCACTGGTATTTAGCCAGAGTGGGCGGGAGAGTTGCCATGCAGGGAGCCCTTGCCAGGTTTGGTTGCAGGTTTCTGGGGCTGGGGATGGATGGCCTCTTACTCATGCCTGAATGAGGGACCCTGCACTGGGTAACGGGGAGCACTGAAAGCCACCTACTACTCGTGCTGCTGACTCCGCTCACCCCACCTGCCCTGTGGCCTTCACCCTATGACCCCCATCCCCTCGTCACCACCTTTGATCATAGAATCATAGAATCCCGACTGTGCAGAAGGAGGCCATTCAGCCCATCGAGTCTGCACCGACTACAATCCCACCCAGTCCCTATTCCCGTAACCCCTCATATTTACCCTGCTAATCCCCCTGACACTAGGGTCAATTTAGCATGGCCAATCAACCTAACTGACACATCTTTGGACTGTGGGAGGAAACCAGAGCACCCGGAGGAAATCCACACAGGCATGGGGAGAATGTGCAAACTCCACACAGACAGCGACCCGAGGCCGGAATTGAACCTGGGTCCCTGGCGCTGTGAGGCAGCAATGCTAACCGCTGTGCCACCGTGCCGCCCAAGTGATTTTTGACCACTTGTTGATCCTGGGCCTCTATAGCGTGCATTACCAGAAGTTATCACTGCATCTGGTGGCACTTTCTGTAATGGAGAACTGCCAACCTCTGATTGGCTGACAGCTCTCAGGGAGGGTGGGATTTCTGCCTCCCTGGGTCCTTAATCCCGGGGAAGGCATGACGGTGGCCACTTAAAGACCTGCGAGACACCTAATAAAGTAGGCCTTCCCCAAAGGAAGCAGCACGTAGCTCTCGCGAAATGTCCAGTCAGCGGGCGAGACTCCTGTCATCTGGATTACATTCTACCCAGAGTGGTGGGAATGTGAAAATTATCACATAGAATGGGTGGGTAAAACAGCATTAAATAATATTGAAGAGGAGGCATGATGCATATGAGAGGGGTGAGATAGGAAGAGATAATTAGAGTGAGTCGGGCCTCCCAGGGAATATTAACACTGTTGTAGATCAGTTGGACCAAATGGCTGGTTTCTCTGCTATAAGATCTATGTGATTCTGTGCAACAGACTAACACCAAGGTGTCAGCAAATGTATACTCCCAATCTGTATCAGTTTATGCATTTAATACAATTACCAGTGAACTCACAGAGCAAATCTCAGCTAATAAATAAATAGTATGGCCTCTTGAGTGGTGGAATCACTATTGATATTGCAGAAGGCATTTGATCGACCTTGTCTTCTTTAAGGACATTTGTGCTGTGCTGAATTCTTGGAAAGGTTACTTTACATTCTATTTCTCTGTGATATCGGACACAAAGATGGGTCATAGAATCGCTACAGTGCAGAAGGAGGCCATTTGGTCCATCAAGTCTGCACCGACCACAATCCCTCCCAGGCCCTATCCCTATAACCCCATGCATTTGCCCTAGCTAGTCCCCTTGACACCAAGGGTCAATTTAGAATGGCCAATCCACCTAACCCGCACATCTTTGGAGTGTGGGAGGAAACCAGAGCACCCGGTGGAAACCCACGCAGACACAGGGAGTACGTGCAAACTCCACACTGTCACCCAAGCCAGGAATCGAACCTGGGTCCCTAGCGCTATGAGGCAGCAGTGCTAACCACTGTGCCACCGTGCCGTCCATACCGAGAGTCTGCTTGCCTCTCAACAGAAAACATTTCCTCCCAGTTCTTCTGGTAAAACCTTGGGAAAAAATTTATCAACATGCTCACAAAAAAGGCAAGGTGTTCCTCTTTTTTCCAAAGGAAACTATATGGTGTAGAATTTTCACAAGCGGCACGCGAACACCAACCATAATGCTGGTGGGGAAGTCAGCCGTAATCCTGGAGAAGAAGCCACCATTCGTCCGGAACGTCTACTCAAGTTAGGAAGTCTCCACATAAATGAATGCCGCATGCCTTTAATATCTGGTGTGAATGGGCAGAGTTTGAGCTGGACCGTACCTCTTCGCAGACATCAAATGATTTGATGAGGGCAGCATCGACTTCATTACTATGCTGCATGTGTAGTTAAGAAGCCTACTGTTCGATACAAGCTTAATTGATTAATGCAGGCATATAGCCCCAATGGAATACAGCAAATGGCAGCAGCCATAACTGCCCGAGCTCCTGTTCCCTGCCTGCCCATGCCCCATGGACAGTAATGTTAACAAATGTTTGAAAATCCACTCTCTTGCAGCATAAATTATCACGGTTCTACATAATTATGATGAAACAGGTTAAACTTGGAACACAAATCATTATGACTGCCTGTGTTACATGCACAAGTGTGTTTTTAAGAGAGTTACTGGATTGTTTCACCTTCTCAGCATGTTACACTGCCGTTTTTTTGTGTGTATCTATTGTATAATCGTCTGTCACTTGAATGATTTAGGGCAATTGTCATACTGGCAGGATTGTTGTCTTGTTCAACACCTTTCAGAAACAGTAAGACATGACCGATGATTACCATGGCTAATGAGATAAGTGTCTTGAAGTATGTTTGACACTAATGCCCACTCACTACCATTAATGTGAAAGACCACACTTATTAGCCTGTCATCAGGTAACTGTACATCTATGGATTTGATAACACGAATACAGCTACCTCATTTTCAAGCTCTCCAACTGCCCAGCTGACTCTTTCATTACTTTCTGCGTGAATGGACGCTCCGTGCAATCTAAACACAAATAAGGAAATTGCCTGAAATTTAGATGAAGATCATAAAATAAAACTCTAAGCAAAATACCACCCCTTGAGGGTTTCTAGGGGCGGTACTGGGGCACAGTGGTTAGCACTGCTGCCTTACAGCACCAGGGGCCTTGTTTTGATTCCTGGCTTGGGTCACTGTCTGTGTGTCTGCACATTCTCCCCATGTCTGCGTGGGTTAACTCCCACAGTCCGAAAGGCGTGCTGGTCAGGTGCATTGGCCATGCTAAATTTTACCTCGGTGTACCCGAACAGGTGCCGGAGTGTGGCGACTAGGGGATTTTCACAGTAACTTCATTGCAGTGTTAATGTAAGCCTATTGTGACACTAATAAATAAACTTTAAACTCGATTGACCAGTGCAAGAAAATGTTCTCTGCTGATCTCAAACTTGGATAGATCTCGTCCACCATCCCATCCAGGTCAACCCAGCAGAGTTGAAGATGCTGTCAACATTTCGAGCGGAACTCTCCACTTTTGAGATTAAGCACAGTGACAGGCGGATCCGACACCATCTTTCCCATTGGCCAGAATGGCGGGATCTCGTGCCAAATTCTGCACTTGGAATCTCATTAATTAATTAATGGTAGGGTTAGGAAAGTTAAAAAGTTTTGATATCACCTCAGGGTCATGGGTGCTGTAACACTGTAAATAACCTGCCCTTACATGAGAATCTGAATTTAATGGTCAGATTGAAAGTATTTTGGTTTGGATCTTTGCAATCCTCTTATTCTGAGGTTCAGCCTTTCTCACACTCCATTTTTAAGATTAACATTTGTGTGATGTCAACTTTAGTGCAACTTGTTACTGGAACCTTGTGTGTTGTCTGGGAGATGTGGGTAATTCTTTATTCGGAGCGTATGATGGGTGAGTTCTCAACCCTTAGTCCTCAAGGGATAACAATGGCTGAGGAGGGCTCATCCGGTATGTGACTCTCAATGCATCTGGGTTTCCTAACTAATAGCTTCCCAAACCAAGACATGGACTTTAGGATGAGAATCCCACGCTGGTTGGCATTCCCTTTGCATCCTTACATGGTGTGGGAAGTGTCCAGCCTCCACGCACATGTCTGATTATCCCTGTTCTTCCTTGCTGGACTTTAAATTGACAGATGAGCATATTAGCAAGTGGCCAAAGCTAAGATCTGACTGATCATAGAATAGAATCATAGAATCCCTACAGTGCAGAAGGAGGTCATTCGGCCCATCGAGTTTGCACTGACCATCATCCCATCCAGGTCCTATTCCTGTAACCACACATATTTACCCTGCTAATCCTCCTGATACTAGGCTCAATTTAGCATGGCCAATTAACCTAAACCGCACATCTTTGGACTGTGGGAGGAAGCTGAGCATCAGGAGGAAACCCATGCAGACACGGGAAGAATGTGCAAACTCCACAGGTACAGTGGCCTGAGGTCGGAATTGAATCCGGGTCTCTGGTGCTGTGAGGCAGCAGTGCTAACCACTGTGCCACCATGCCGCCTGAGTGAGTTGTGAGCTCTTAAGGCCCAAGTGTGAATGCAGGGCCTGTCCTCTCAGCGATGGTTCAGCTATTCCCTTAGAAGTCACAGAATGTCTTGGAGGGCCAGAGGAGATGTATCCTGATGATCAGATCTTCTTGGAACCTTTCAGCTTTTAGGGTATTGCGGGCACACGTCCCCTCCTCCATGGCGTCAGCATGCTCATGTTGTCCCTCAGCATCCCTTGGGTTTCCTGCACCTCTGATTCATGAGCCAATTTTTCTGTGGGAAGCCCTTACCCACCAGCAACTATGCCTGTAGACGCTCTGTCCCCACAACAATCCCAAACACCATGTGGAGTGTGGAGTGACTGAGAATGGAGTGACTGAGTTATGGGGACTTCCCTGGAACCATACACACAAGTGCGGCATGGTGGCACAGTGGTTAGCACTGCTGTCTCACGGTGGCAGGGACCCGGGTTCAATTCCGGCTTCGGGTGGCAGTCTGTGTGGAGTTTGTACATTCTCTCCGTGTCTGCGTGGGTTTCCTTCAGATGCTCCGGTTTCCTCCCACGGGCAGATGTATGGGTTAGGTTGATTAGCCATGGTTTATTGCCCCTTAGTATCAGGGGGATTAAGACTCTACATATGTGGGGTTACAGGGATGGGACCTGGGTGGGATTGTTGTCGGTGCAGGCTCGATGGGCCAAATGGCCTCCTTCTGCACTGTAGATTCTATCTATCTAAGTGCAGGATTTGCAATTGATGGTCACGCACTGACTGCAAGTTGATGGAAAGGAAGACTGAGAGGCGAACTAAGAGAAACATAAAATTATGAAAGGTTTTGATCGAGTGAACATAGAGGAAATGTTTCCTCTTGTGAGTTTGAGCATAATTAGGGACTATCAATATGAGAGTCACCAAGAAATCCAATAGGACATTCAGAAGACATTTCTTTATGCAAAAAGTGATGAAAATGTGGAACTCACTACCACAGGGAGTAGTTGAAGTGAATAGAAAAGAGTCATTTGAAGGGAAGTTCGACAAACATATGTGGGAGAAGGGAATAGAGGGTTACAATGATAGATTTCGATGAAAAAGGATGGGAGGAGGCTTGAGTAGAGAATAAATTGCGGCATGAATTAGTTGGCCATTTATCCTTTATATTCCTTTCAATATAGTGCCAGACAGCGAGATGCCATTTTCTGGAAGCTTGCAACGAAATAATGCATCTCATTTTTTGATTTCTGCATTTAATCATGCGTCCGCCCTCACCTACAGTTGTTGTGCCATTTGCCCTTCCGTAATGGTGAGGTCTATTAGACTCACTGTTACTTTGACAACAATACTTGGGCCATTATCTTGCTGGTCTGTTTGTACCATTATTTGTGTGGCTCAGGCTGTGCGCTGCATTAAAAAGTCTGCTCAGGTAAAAAAAAAGGCATGGTTCATTTAGCTTCATTAAAAAACAGACCTTTCTCCTTGTTCACAACCTTGCCAAAATGTGACAAGAGATTTATGTGTTTGGAGTCCTGTGTCTACAGAGAACCGGCACATTAGAACAGTCTTGTCAAAATCTGTTGGTGCTTTGGGACCATCCGCACAATTGGAAGGGAGAGATGAAGCGAGATTTGCCATTCAAGCAGCTACCCTGACTTTTACTTATAGTCAAGGGCTTTCGCGTCTCCAAGAGAATGTGTTTTCTGGTGACAAGGAAGGGAAAACACATCATTACCCTAGAAACGGACACTTGAAACCCTGGCCAAAAACACAGACTTCACACTTATCAAAACCTCCTTCCTGTACGTTAATGAGTCCTCCAATTATGGTGTCCCCAAAACACTTTGCAATATGATAAATTGGACCGTAATGCATGGCATATAAGTGCAATTTCAAAGATGTGTATGCAGAGTTATACTGAGAGGTTTGCATCTTGCTGATACCGTGCATCACCAGTCCCCTTAAACCATAAGATCTTATTTCCCTCTGGAAAGCTGCCTTCCTGAAGTCACCGTTACTCTTTCCACCAACATGCTGCCACATCCTGATTAAATTGATGCCAATTAATTTACTGAAGTTGTCCTTTGCAGTTGTGTGTAAAGGTTATTAATAATTTATGTTTTCAATTTTTCCTGATGTTCGTCCACATTAAGATGACTCAAAATAAACTTTTGATTATTTAAAACTGTTAAGGAAATTTTTGGTACATTTACTTAGATTTGGTGTCTATTAAACAAGAATTTAATTGCATCGAACAGTTCCCAAAATACTTCAATATTCTTAAGGAACATTACTTTGATGTTTCCATATTCATATGTACCAATGTCCCACTATTATCAGGAGTTTCCGATTTCCATAATTACAGAGAATGCATCTTCATCCTCATTATGTATGCTTAGCTGAGAGCTTAGAAATTCATTAGAGTATTTAAACATCTGAGCCCCAGAGAAATATTTCTTGGTTAACAGCTCTGTTTCTCTGATCTATGCTGTCAAATCCATAATGTTTAGGTACATAAGATAACAAGGCTTCGAGTGCTTGCAGTTTCAGCTATTGATACTTTAAAGGGTCTGAATATTGACATCTTTATTGGGCTGCAGTGGAAAGATTTTTTTTAACAGAGTGGTAAGTTATCGATGAATGTTGTTATTTTAAAGCTTTTCTTTTTGCACATCCTACTGTCGCTATGGTGTTCTTTGTTTCTGTACAGTGTATAGTAGGGGAATGAGTATAGAGGTGCCACACCTTGGCCTGGGAGCATGAAGGGACATAGGGGATCTTTTGGCGGCATGACTTGACATAGTGGCATGAGGGAGTCATCGGAGTCATCTGGGTGGTATACCTTTGCATGGGGGCATATGGTGGATAAGGGGTAGGTGGGGGGGCATACCTTGATGGGGGAGCAAGAGAGACAATCAGGGGTTTTAGCAGGCGCATAATTTGGCATGGGGCAAGAGGCACCATTGATGTCATATAAGAGGGCAAGCCTTGGCATGGGGGTACATTGGCATTCTTTGAGGGACATACAGTCCAAAGATGTGCGGGTTAGGTTGATTGGCCAGGTTTAAAATTGCCCCTTAGAGTCCTGAGATGCTTAGGTTAGAGGGATTAGCGGTTAAATATGTGGGGGCAGGGCCTGGGTGGGATTGTGGTCGGTGCAGACTCGATGGGCCGAATGGCCTCCTTCTGCACTGTAGGGTTTCTATGATTTCTATGATACCTTGGGATAGGGGGCAAGAGGTGGAATTTTTGAACTTGTCTTCTAAAATATTCCCTCGTGCAGGCCATAGATCTTGACACCTCTGATGTTCCATGAATCATGATTCTTTGAAAAGTTGGTCTGAGTACCTGAAAATTGAGGAGGAGTAGGCTTGAATTGCTGAGTGGCTTACTCCTACTCCTAATTCATTTGAGTGGGTCATGACTATCCCCACATTAGAATCGGCTGAGTTAGAAGCACAGGGTGCAGGATCACTACCTGAACCAGCCCACACCTTTAAAAGGCACTCCTGAAAATTGTAAACCCTGGAAATGGGGTCAGGAATCTCGGAACTGGGACTCACTCAGAATATCTTCAGGGCTCCCAAGTCAACCTGAGTCAGTGAAAATCCAGCCCTAAAAATTAGAAATCTGATAGCTATCAACCCTCAACAGGTGAATGATTCCATAGAAACTCAAGAAGATTGACATCTGTTACAGCCCTAAACATCAGCTGATTACAACAGGAGGCATTGTCAACACTGAATTTTTTATTGTTGGATCCTCCATTGACATCTAGAATTGAATAGAGACCAATTCAGAAGCTGCACCATCTAAAGTGTCTTCACCGCAACCAAGTGCAAATTTACTAGTAGAAGTTATTCTTTGAAAATACTTTGGTTAAATCAGGTTAATTTGCTGTTTTCATACTTAGCGATCCCCTGCTGTCTACCTCATGATCTTTCATGTCAAAAGTGTCGTTAAGTACTATATCCTTGGGAACTGCTATATGTTAAATGATGTGGAGATGCCGGCTTTGGACTGGGGTAAGCACAGTAAGAAGTCTCACAACACCAGGTTAAAGTCCAACAGGTTTATTTGGTAGCACGAGCCATTTGTGCTACCAAATAAACCTGTTGGACTTTAACCTGATGTTGTGAGACTTCTTACTATATTTTAAATGAGCAATGATCTATATCCAGATGGTAAGGGAAGGGAAATGGTAGACTGCCCTTCTGCAGACACGTGGAAGAAAATGGATACATTTCCCTATTCAGCTGATAGCACATCAACAGCTCACAGTGCTTTTGAAGTTAAGGAACATCACAAATTGAAAATGGTGTTACTCTGTCATTTATGTGACACTGAAAACCTTGTTTGCAAAAATGACACCTCACGATGCTGTTGGACACTCCACTGGAGGCTGGAGCGGTTCAGCATTAGGTGCAGTGGGCACATCAGACCATGGATATTTGAAGTGGCATAATGCGCAACTCCACTGTGGTGGCAAGTTGGCTTGTAAAGAATGTCACGGAGGTTTGTTCATCTTAAACAGAGCTCTTCTGTAATGTTCAGAGGATCCTCCCATATTTTAGGCCCCAAATTTGCTTTCATCCCACTTTCCCAGGGAAAATACGACAAGGCAGAACTCCTAGCCACTCACTAAATGCGGCCCCTATCCCAATTTGTAAATGTTTTGGGCTCTGCGCATGATCTCAGTTGGGGAGCAGGATTTTTATTTACTTATGCACTGGGCATGATTTTTCTCCCTCTCTGCGGGGTGTTTGGTAGCGGCGAGAGGTGACACACCGGTTGCTGATGGTGGGGCCTTATGGCCCCACTGTTGTCAATAGGGTTTCCCATTGAACGCACCCTTCACCGCCGGGAAACCCACAATGGGGGTGCGCCGTCAGCAGGACTGTAGGATCCTGCTGGCAGGAACGGCAACAGGATTTCGGCAATTATCTGCTTCAATGTCAGACTGAAGGATAGAGAACTATCTGTGCCATTCAATCTCAATATTCCCATGTTTTGCCCTTGATGCCTTCCTTACTGCAATGGTCCATGATTTATTTATTTGTCACAAATAAGGCTTACATTAACACTGCAATGAAGTTACTGTGAAAATCCCCCAGTCACCACACTTCGGCGCCTGTTCGGGTACACTGTGGGAGAATTTAGCATGGCCAATGCATCTAACCAACACATCTTTCGGACTGCAGGAGGAATTCCAGGCAGACACAGGGAGAACGTGCAGACTCCGCACAGACAGTGACCCAAGTCGGGAATTGAACCCGGGTACCTAGCGCTGTGAGGCAGCAGTGCTAACCACTGTGCCACCATGCCGCCCAATGATGGAGAAACCAGCCATCCACCATCCAACCATGGCATCGCAAGGCCAACAACACCTAAGCAACACTGGGTGCCTCAGTTTGCACTGGCACCCATTGTGCTCACCTTTGCCAGGTTGCAAAAGCTGAGAGAGGCTTTTTGCATGATCTATTCATCTCATTAGCATGGCATCTTTGCGTGCCCACGTGCTGTTTATCAGCTGAGAGCAGAGCTCTGCGCATCTGTACAGCAAATGTTTTGCAGAGCTCTCTCCTGGCCTGAGAATTCAACACAGAACCAGAAATGATAAATCAGGTGCTCCCACATTGGAAGCAATTCTTTCGCTATCAGCCTCAAACCAATGGCAACTTGTCTAAATGCAGTCTCCAAATCACTGAAAATGCTTGAAGCCCGCTAAGGCAGAATCAGTACATCCTCCCTGGAGAGACAACCAGGCCTTGCCAAACCTGCAATTGCTAGCTAATGAGGTAAGTTAGCCTTAGCCAAGTATAACTGTAATATTTCTCTGCTATATGGAAATACAGTTCATTCACTCCATATGTTTCTTGATGAATTTCTACTCTTGAAGGCGTACAGAAAAAAAAATATTGGAAAGCTGCCAACAAAGTACAGGGGAAAATACATAGCTGCAGGAGAAGTCTGCCAATGAACTATGAATGCTGGATACGTTCCATAAAATAACCTTTCATTGTCATATAAAAATGGCTTCAAGATTCTAAATACCTGCACAGTAGAATTTGTTACCAAACCCTAACAGTTGATCAAAAGCCATCATTATACGACACGAGCCCGAAATAACCTGACAAAAAAACAATCCTGTGGTTGATAAGTGGAATGCAAATGGAATCACTTTAGGGCTGGATCTGAGGCCAATGTTAAATCTGTTGGAAATAGAGTATTCCAATATAAACTGATAACTCAAATTGTGCCTACATCAGAAAATGTAGTTTGACTGTTAATTAATATAATTTCTCCTCATAAAACCTGTCATATTTTGTGCAAACACCAGGCCCTCTGTTCTCATTTGCATCCCACCGTTCCATTTATTTAAAGAGAATAGTCTGAATTTGCATGATGGTTTTTGATTTTTGAATGGATTTTTTTTAAGGTGAAAGGTCAATGTAAAGTTTATTTATTGGACACAAGTAGGCTTACGTTAACACTGCAATGAAGTTGCTGTGGAAATGCCCTCATCGCCACACTCCGGTGCCTGTTTGGGTATGCTGAGAGAGAATTCAGCATGGCCAATCCACCTAACCAGCATGTCTTTCGGACTGTGGGAGGAAACCGAGCACATTTCAATGCTGACCAGTTATTGAAGGATTCACTGGTTCTATTGTACAGAAAGGTGAGTGGGCATGGAAATGCGGCGGGGTGAGGGCATGAAGGAGGTTTGGAGGGCATGGCACTGGCATGGGGAGTGGATGGGAAGGGTGAGGCCTGGAGGGCCTCGCAGTCATTGTTCCAGCTGGGACAAACTCGCAGAGAGCTGAGAGATGGGGTGGGATTTTCCCGGCCCGCCCGAGACGGGAATTGTAGCGGGTGGGAAAGGACCATGCAAAGGTCCATTGTCCTCAGACGGGACTTTCCCGCCTTGGGGCAAGCATGGTCGGAAAGTTCCACACATAACTTTTGAACTCACCCACCTCCGAGCCCGCTCCAGAATTGCGTCCAAAGCTGTCAGACCCGGATCCATCCCACCACCTCCCGCCTGGAAGGAAAATACCAAAGAATGAATGGGGGTCTTTTTAAAGGAGATAGTTCATAGAATCTACAACACAGAGTCAGGCCCTTTGGCCCAAACTGGTCCATGCCAACCAAAATGCCCACCTAAGCTAGCCCCATTTGCCTGCATTTGGCCCATATCCCTCTAAACCTTTCCGATCCGTGTTCTGCCAATTCTGACTCAGAATTTCCACCACAATGGTGAGGATCTTCCAGTCTCACCGAGGTGAATGGAGATTCCATTGGCTCACTGGCCCTGCTGCAGGAGATTTAACAAAAAAAAATTCTAAGCGCCAAACGAGCAAGAAAATGGGAGAATTTCAGACATTTTATTTGGGTGAGTTAAAAAATGCAATCTTTTGACTTTTAGTGGAAAAAAGAGCCAGGATGTGATTCTCGCCAGCAAGGGTGTGGGTAGTGGAGCCTGAGCCCGCCAGAGGAGCCAGTTGCTGAGCTCGAGTAGCCCGAAAGTTGGGCGTGATGAGGTCATAAGATCGCACCCAAGTCTTTGAGAAAGCTTTTGGTCATGTAGGTCAGGATTTTCCGGCCCCTCCCACTGACGGGATCTTCGGTCCTGCTGAAGGCGACCCCCCCCCCCCCTCCCCCCCTGCGGCAATTTTCCCGCGGCGCAGCCAGTGAGCATCGCAAATGGCCATCGATTTCGACAGGACTGGAAGATCCAGCCGATGGCCAATGGCGAACCACCTCCGCCACCACTGGAAAACACGCCACAGGAGGAAGGGGTGGTGAAAAGCCTGGCCATAATCTAATAACCCTTGTGCGGCTGGGTATCGCAATCTGTCAGTAAACGCTCCTGCAAGGCAGATTGGGATGTCTTCCAAAACTACACATGCTGCAAAACTATCTTATTGTTAATGTTGCACTGACACAGAATGAAATCAAAATAATGTGTCGCAATGTAGCGTGGCAGGCATTCATAGTGAAAGAAGCCAAGTTAAACAAATTAGTTTTCACGTTTCATTCTGAAAAAGAGAATAAGTTGAAGACAGAAATTTGCATTAGCTTAATCTTCCTCTCTCCATTCCTAGTGTTGTTAGGCTCAAAGGCAAAACTGAGCATCTAAATGATATTGGAACTTCAGACATTAAAGGATGCTCACCAGATGAGTAATGTATGGATCATTTGTTTAGCTAAGGAAAACTTACCAAGGGCTGGAACTATGGAAATTGGCAGGACTGTTGGTATGCAACGAACTAATCAAACATTTCATCATTTGCAAGATACATTGCATCAATATGTTCATGCAGACTAATTGTCATTTCATGCCCTACAATACACTTGTGCACAATATAGTTCTGCAATAAATAGATCTACTTAAAATACTCAATGGATAATTTCACAAGTGTGGAGCCTCATCCACCCAAAGTGTACAAAGAGAATTGGGGTGCATGCCTGCTTTGAATTTATTTTCTAATGAAGTTATTGGGTAAAGTATCATGGGGTACATAATTGCAGATACATTCTTCCAGCAGGTGAGACTCTGCATCAAGACAAGTATAAACCATACAAATAACCCTCTCTTCACTAAGCAGGGAACGCAGAGATGAGCCACATCTATAAGAAAGTCATTCATTTAAGAAGCAAATGTTGCCACCTCCTCTCTGAAGTAGACACTACAACAGTTACAAAATTGGGACCACCTATGTTGTTGAGGAAGTACAGAGTGAGGCAGCAATAACTGATGAGGGAATGGTGGTATTGATGGTTCTTCTATCTTTAAAACCCCTACCCTCCCCCAGACCCATCCTGGCAAGGTAAGCCTATTCACTTGAACGTATTGCCAGTTTAACATCTTAACTAAAAGAAATTTCTATGCATTAAAGGAACAAAATCATAGACTGGATCCTCAAATAAAAAGTTATCTTTCCCCAGGAGTCTCCAAGTTGGCAAAGTCATCAAAGTATGGGACATACATTGAGGCATGTCTTAGTCGACCAAACTTCTTTGGAGGTTTACTAATACAGCCCCCTTTGGGGTCTAACTCCTAGCAGACATGAATATGTGGGTCCTTGATATAATGGGGAGGAATTACTGGCCTCCCCATGGTGTGTTTCTCACAGCGGGTGGGGGTGCGCTGTTCACCAGTGGTTGAATCCCACCACTGTCAATGAATTTCACACTGACTGCACCCCATGCCATCGGGAAACCCACGGCAGTGATGCACCATCGGCAGGATTAGAAGAACCCGCAGACATGAACAGCCGGAAAATTCCGGCCAATATATACTTGCGAATACAACGCTTTGTATGCTTCATTGATACATACCTTTTATTTTCGGTTCATACATGAGGTTATAGATAGTGACTAATGCGAATCGTAACATGTTAATAATGTTATAAAAAACATGCACATTTTAAATCCACCTTCTCTGAAATTTTGGATCTTCAAACAAGTATTGATAGAAAATTATACTTGTAATTCCAAAATCGTTATATTAGATTTTGAAGCATCTTCGTCTCAAAATCAAGCGAGGGGAAATTCAACAAAGGAACGGCACAGTGGTTAACACTGCTGCCTCACAGCGCCAGGGACCTGGGTTCAATTCCGGCCTCCGGTCACTGTCTGTGTGGAGTTTGCACATTCATCCCGTGTCTGCGTGGATTTCTTCCATATGCTCCAGTTTCCTCCCACACTCCAAAGATGTGCGGGTTAGGTGGATTGGCCATGCTAAATTGCCCCTTAGTGCCAGGGAGATTAGCAGGGTAAATACATGGGGTTACGGGGATAGGGCCTGGATGGGATTGTTGTCAATGCAGGCTCGATGGGCCAGCTGGTCTTCTTCTACACTATCAAGATTCTATAATTCTAACTCACCCCCTTGTATACAAAGATAGCTGCCTGGCCTGTTTAGCTAATAGTCAGTGTTGTTAAAGAAAATTTCTTAGCAGAATTTTAAAATGACTTTGTGCATTGTGTTTCTGAAAAATAATCATCCTTCACTAAGTGAGATCTCAATTAATCAGGAATCAAATCATAGTGTCTCAAACTTGGTAAAGGCATGTGGCTAATCTGGCTGCTTCCAAATTGACAAACTCTGAAGGACATTATTGACTTGATACATTTTGGCAACAATTCACAAATTTTCATGTCGAGCTACATTTTTACTATGCTATTTTGGAATTAACATTTCAGTTTCCTTATTAAATGTGTGAGTTTGTAAGATCTTGAACTGTATCAGTTGTAGACCATGATGAGGCATTGGATGGTGTAGGGCAATTGTCCAAAGTGGCAGGTTCACTGGATTACAGAACTTAAATCATCCAGCGTTCAAAGTTCTGAAGCAGCAGTCTCTGGCCTCCTTCCAAATGTAATACAAGACCAGATCAAGAATCCAACACCAAAAAGAAGCATAAAGGCAAAATACTGTGCATGCTGGAATCTGAAACAAAAACAGAAAATGCTGGAGAAGCTCAGCAGGTCTGACAGCATCTGTGGAGAGAGAATAAAGCCAATGCTTCAAGTCAGGATGACCCTTCATCATCACGTCATCAACATCATCACATATGAGAACACCACCCATGAGGTACACGGTACATACTCATGCGACTCGGCCCTCATTGTCTACCTCATACGCTGCAGGAAAGGATGTCCTGAGGCATGGTACATTGGCGAGACCATGCAGACGCTACGACAATGGATGAACGGACACCGCTCAACAATCACCAGGGGAACACTTCAGCAGTCACGGGCATTCAGCCTCCAATTTTCAGGTAAGCGTTCTTCAAAATGGCCTTCAAAACACACGACAACGCAGAATCACTGAGCAGAAACCGACAGCCAAGTTCTGCATGCATGAGGACGGCCTCAACTGGGATCTTGGGTTCATGTCACACTACATGTAACCCCATCATTTGACTTGGGCTTGCAAAATCCTACTAACTGTCCTGGCTTGAGACAATTCACACCTCTTTAACCTGTGATTGAACCTCGCTCCACTCTCATTGTCTGTACCTATAAAGACTTGATTACCTGTAAAGACTCGCATTCCAACCATTATCTTGCAATTGAGTTTGTGTCTATATATGTCCTGTTTGTGAACCCAACTCTCCAAACACCTGATGAAGGAGCAGCACTTTGAAAGCTTGTGATACCAAATAAACCTGTTGGACTTTAACCTGATGTTGTGAGACTTCTTACTGGGATGGCCCTTCGTCAGATCTCATGGGACAAATACAAACTATGTTTCATGGGAATAATTACCTACAGTTGTACGCACTGAAGTCAGCCTTTCAGTGAAGAGTACCATTCCACAGCACTAATCTGTGACATTCAGTGTCACACTGAGCAGATTATCCTCTGCAGCCAAGGCTTTGGTGCAAACTCCAAGAATACCAACATCAAGAACAATTATAGGCAACCAAAAGATTCTGAAATCCCATACTTCTGTGCCACGTGTACTGTGAGGAGATGCACAGTAGTATAACATCAGCTGGTTGACATCTTGTCTATGGCTGTTCCATGCTACCACAAGTCCAGCGCAAAGAACACGGACAGGCTTTGTGTTGCAACTCACCATTTGGCAATGCACCCATTGACATTCTTTTCTCTGAAGTACAAACACTCTCATTGTGGATACCTCCATAGCCAATATGGAGAAATCACATCACACAAAGGTCAAGATGCATCAGCAAAACACATTAGATACCAGTGCCCTACAACTTCAAAAGAAGACCATCTTTCATATATTCCACACTGCCATTCTTTCATTGAGAAGGAGTATAAAGTATCCATTGTCCAGTCGTGAATCAAAGTTTTCCTTGTGAGTACTGGGAAGGTCCCAGTGGCGTACAAATTAAATGGGACCAGTCACTTCCACTGCCTTCAAAGTGTACTGGGGGCAATCTATTGTCACTGCGCGCCTCTTCGATCTGATGGGACAAACCTCTGTTCAGACTTTCTTACATACTCCTTCTAAGCCATCCTTACATAACTGACCTTCTTTCAGAGCATACAACCCCTGTATAATAAATGCTGTAACTTGTGATCCTTTCATGCCCTCTGGACTCCCAGGCAGTCCTCTTCTCCTCCTCCTCCTCCACTGTGATGCACTGACTAATGGTTATTATATCCATGCTCTCAGCAGAAAACACTCTCTGTCCTAGCCACTTCTGTGTTACATTTCAAAATCTTCCCCTTTCATCAAACAGATAAAGGTCTCGAGTAAATTATTCCATTTCAGTTTGAAACCCGGAGTGCTGCGCAAACTCACCATTCATATACATAGTTTGTTAAAAGCTACTTTTTGTTAAAGTCTTTTTACTGGCCTTTTGAATAGTCTGTGTGGAGGGGTTGGAGCATTCAGAAGAGCATTCACAATGGGTACATCATGAAGGTATTTGCACTTTTCTGTTTAGACCACACCACAACTTACTTACGCTTATTTTTTTCCACAAGGATTAACGCATATATCGGCGTCAGGTACAATATTTGCCCTTGTTTTTCTCTCGTAATCCTCCTATTTATTCGACAAAGGGCAGTAATAATTGCAATACATCTTAGAATAAAATCCCTACAGTGCAGAAGGAGGCCATTCAGCCCATTGAGTGTGCACCGACTCTTACCCAGACTTACCGCGTAACTCCCTGTATTAACCCCGCTAATCCCCCTAATCTATATATCTTGGGACACTAAGGGGCAATTTAGCATGGCCAAGTCACCCCACCTGCACATTTTTGGAGTGTGGGAGGAAACCGGAGCACCCGGGGTAAACCCACGGAGACAAGGAGAGAATGTGCAAACTTCACATAGTCACCCGAGGCCAGAATTGAACCCATGTCCCTGCCGCCATGAGGCAGCAGTGCTAACCACTGTTCCACTTGATATTCAAATTGTTACTACAAATGGAAAATACCTTGATGGCTTGAAGGCTTCCAGCAATGGCCTGAATTGTCCCTAGTCCTTACTTTCACCACAAAAAAGAAAATATATCAACAAAATGAAGTGGAAGAAAAAAAGAGTTAACTTTATGACTTAAATTTACGATAAATAGCCTTCAAGGCACAAACATACCTCAAATATCTGAACCTACTTTACCATAAAAGAAAGAATTGCATTGAAGATTGCCGCCTTTAGTTTGAAATACAATTTTCCATTAGCTTTACATCTTGGCATCTGCTATTAAATTCTCTGATGCATTTTAAGTGTATCAAGGTCATCACTCGGGGGTAAGGATTCTCTAATAATGAGGCCTTTTGATGCTATAAAGAATCATGATGCTATAAAGAATCATTAGCCTCTAATGCAGATTCGGTGCATTCACAACATGTTTCTCAGCAGTTGAACCAAATAGCAGAAACAATTATTACTCAGCAGTGGTTTCTGGCTCGGATATGAAATGCATTTTGCAAAAAATTATTGATATTTGTACAGCTAATGTTCTTGCATGAATAAAGGTTAAAAAAGAAGTTATAACTCTTATACATTGTCACGTTTAAGCAGAAGAAAGAGGGCAGAGAGCGGCTTTGTGGTGTTTAACATCATGGGGCAAAGGTCACATTATTCAGAAGGTAAGTGTCTTTATAGATAATGCTTTGTTCATTGGATAAAAGCAAACTACTGCGGATGCTGGAATCTGAAACCCAAAGAGAAAATGCTGGAAAATCTCAGCAGGTCTGGCAGCATCTGTAAGGAGAGAAAACAGCTGATGTTTCGAGTCCAGATGACCCTTTGTCAAAGTTGACTCTGTTCTATAAATATGTGAAGAGTAAAACGATGAGACGTGAAGGAATAGGGCCTATAAAAGGTGAAGGCGGGAAAGTCTGTACGGAACCAGTAGAAATGGCAGAGGTGCTCAATGAGTATTTTGCCTCGGTTTTCACAGAGGAGAAGGACCTGGGTGGATGTACTGCGGGCGTGCGGTGGACTGAAAGGATTGAGTATGTGGACTTTAAGAAAGAGGTTGTGCTGGAATCTTTGAATGGCATCAAGATAGATAAGTCGCTGGGTCCAGATGGGATGTACCCCAGGTTACTGTGGGAGGCGAGGGAAGAGATTGCAGAGCCTCTGGCGATGATCTTTGCGTCGTCGATGGAGACGGGAGAGGTGCCGGAGGATTGGAGGATTGCGGATGTGGTTTCTATTTTCAAGAAGGGGAATAGGGATAGCCCAGATAATTACCGGCGGGTGAGCCTGACCTCAGTGGTTCGTAAACTGATGGAGAAGATCCTGAGGGACAGGATATATGAGCATTTAGAGAGGTTTAGTATGCTCAAGAATACTCAGCATGGCTTTGTCAAGGGCAGATCGTGCCTTACGAGCCTGGTGGAGTTCTTCGAAAATGTGACTAAACACATTGATGAAGGGAAGGCGGTAGATGTGGTTTATATGGATTTTAGCAAGGCGTTCGATAAGGTCCCCCATGCAAGGCTTCTAGAAAAGGTGAGAGGGCATGGGATCCAAGGGGCTGCTGCCCGGTGGATCCAGAACTGGCTTGCCCAAAGGACCCACAGCTTGCCTCCTGGACTTGCACAATTTCACAAGCTGTACTGTCTGGAGACAATACACATCTCTTTAACCTGTGTTGAATGCTCCCTCCACCCACATTGTCTGTACATTTAAGACCTGGCTGGCTGTAGAGATTTGCATTCTAATCAGTATTCTGTAATTTGATTTCTGTGTCTGTGCCCTGTTTGAGAACAGATATCCACTCCATCTGACGAAGGAGCATTGCTCCGAAAGCTTATGGTATTTGCTACCAAATAAACCTGTTGGACTTTAACCTGGTGTTGTGAGACTTCTTACTGTGCTTGCCCAAAGGAGGCAGAGAGTGTGTATAGATGGGTCTTTTTCTAAATGGAGGTCGGTCACCAGTGGTGTGCCCCAGGGATCTGTTCTGGGACCCTTGCTGTTTGTCATTTTCATAAATGACCTGGATGAGGAAGCGGAGGGATGGATTGGTAAGTTTGCCGACGACACGAAGGTTGGTGGGGTTGTGGATAGTCTGGAGGGATGTCAGAAGTTACAGAGGGACATAGATAGGATGCAAGACTGGGCGGACAAGTGGCAGATGGACTTCAACCCAGATAAATGCATCGTGGTCCATTTTGGTCGGTCAAATGTGATGAAAGAGTACAATATAAAGGGAAAGACTCTTAGTACTGTAGAGGATCAGAAGGACCTTGGGGTCTGGGTCCATAGGACTCTGAAATCGGCCCCGCAGGTGGAGGAGGTGGTTAAGAAGGAGTATGGTGTGCTGGCCTTTATCAATCGAGGGATTGAGTTTAGGAGTCCGGGGATAATGATGCAGCTATATAAGACCCTCGTCAGACCCCACTTGGAGTACTGTGCTCAGTTCTGGTCGCCTCACTATAGGAAGGATGTGGAAAAGATTGAAAGGGTGCAGAGGAGATTTACATGGATGTTGCCTGGATTGAGAGGCATGCCTTATGAGAATAGGCTGAGGGAGCTCGGTCTTTTCTCCTTGGAGAGACGAAGGATGAGAGGAGACCTAATAGAGGTATATAAGATGTTGAGAGGCATAGATCGGGTGGACTCTCAGAGGCTTTTTCCCAGGGTGGAAATGTCTGCTATGAGAGGACACAGGTTTAGGGTGCTGGGGGGTAGGTACACGGGAGATGTTAGGGGTAAGTTTTTCACACAGAGGGTGGTGGGCGAGTGGAATCGGCTGCCGTCAGTGGTGGTGGAGGCGAACTCAATAGGGTCTATAAAGAGACTCCTGGATGAGTACATGGAGCGTAATAGGATGGAGGATTATAGGTAGGTCTAGAAGGTAGGGATGTGTTCGGCACAACTTGTGGGCTGAAGGGCCTGTTTGTGCTGTAGTTTTTCTATGTTCTATAATGGATCCCATAGTCCCTTCCTGCCCCATAGGTTTTGGATGTGCATCTGGTTAAAATGTACGGGCCAAGGGCTGTGGAGAACAGGATTCAAGCATAAATTTTAAAGCACACTGCAAGGACATGTGGAGGAGACAAGGTAGCAGAAATTAACCGCAAAATATTGTGGATGCTGGAAATCTGAAAAACAAACGGAAATTACTGGATAAACTCAGCAGGTCTGGCAGCATCTATGGAAAGAGAGAAAAAGTTAATGTCCAAAGGACCCTTCTACAGAACTGAAGGGGGATAGAAATGTAATGAATGATATAGCTGGAGGAGGGAGAGGCAGAATGGAAGGTCAGGGATGGGTCAGAGCTCAGGGGAAAATGGGGTGTCAATGGTGCCATTAAGGACTGAAAAAGTGTTAACAGTGGCATAAGTGTAAGATAGCAGAATGTGTTAATAGGAGAACAAAGGTCAGTGGGAGCAAAGCCGAAGAACAAGTGACAGGTGGCCCTGTGGGGAAGGACTGGAGTTGTATTGGGCCAAGCCAAAGGAACCAAAAAATGAAAGAAGACAACAATGGGGGAGGGGGCGGGAAGGTGGGCAATCAAGATGGAGGGGAAAGTTCACAGTCTAATGTTGTTGAACTCAGTGTTGAATCCAGAAGACTATAACGTGCCTAATCAGAAGATGAGGTATTGTTCTTTCAGTTTGCATTGGACATCAATAGTTTCCCTTGGCTTGCCCCAATACTACTCCTACTAACACATTCTGCTATCTTACACTTATGCCACTGTGAGCACTTCTTCCATCCTTAATGGCACCATTAACACCCCCTTTGTCTTATGTCCATAAAACCTTTGTCAACTTCCCCTTAGCTCTGACCCATCCTTGACCTTCCATTCTGCCTCCCCCCACCTCCAGCTATATCATTCATTAATTTCTATCACTCTCCAGTTCTGTAGAAGGGTCATTCGAACTTGCAATGTTAACTCTGTTTTTCTCCCCACTGATGCGGCCAGATTTGCTGAGTTTATCCAGCATTTCCTGCTGTTATACGTGAAAATAAATGTCCTGTTTTGAATGATTCGGATATTATGACAGCAGACAATTGAGGCCAGGATGAAAAACCGTGGGCTTTGGTGCTTCTCCTCTTTCCAGGCCCCTTATTGCCCACAGTTCATGTCTTCCCTCCAAACCCCAGCTCTCCCCCCAACTTAACCCTCCCCAGGCATGATATTTTACTCCTTTTCAAGACCAATAATCAATTCACCAATCACAGAAAGGTGAAATGATCACACCCATTGCTGACATCTGCTTAAAAGCATTGTCTGATATATTTTGATTTGATTTATTATTGTCACATGTATTAGTATACAGTGAAAAGTATTGTTTCTTGTGTGCTATACAGACAAAGCATACCGTTCATAGAGAAGGAAGGGAAAGGGTGCAGAATGTATTGTTACAGTCATAGCTAGGGTGCAGAGAAAGATCAACTTCATGCGATATGTATATGTACATACGTATACATATGTGCATAATATGTATACTTTATATATATATATATACATATATGTATCTAGCATGGGTCATTAAGAGCAGATTATATGAATTATATGTATACTTAATGTATACATATATATACATACACAGCATGGGTCACAGTGCTGGATTTAGGCATAAGCTAAACAAGCTACAGTTTAGGGCCTCACAATCCGCAGGGGCCTCACAAAATTTCAGAAGGTTTACAACGAAGAGAACATTTAAGAGCGGATACCAGAAAAGAAAAAGAAAGCACCAGCTTGAAGAGCAACTCAAAAAATTACCAAAATTACCAAAATCTATGAGAGAGATCAAAGCAGCCAAATGATAAATATGTAATCAGTAAATGCATTCATTTAAAAATAATTTGTATTTTTCACTTTAAATACCTTGCTATTAAATAATTAAAAGGCATAATTATGTTTTCAATTTTTTTGTGGCGACCCAAGGTCCTGTTTTGGTATGCACCTTTGTGAGACCTTTTGGTGTAACTTCTTAACAAGGGGCCTCCAAGCTTTATAAACCTTAGGGCCTCACCAAGTCTAAATCCGGCACTGATGGGTCATTAAGAGCAGAAATCCTATAGGGCAGTGCTGGTTTCTGTTTGTCTGATAGATGATCTCACCAGGACTATTAAACAAAAATGAGTACAAATGTTACTTTATCAACATTGTGCAATATTATTAATTTGACAGGAAAATATCTGTGTAGGTTGGGGTGCATGCTGTGCCTTTAACTGTATGGGTCATTTGACCCAGAAGATTAGCTCCACCCAGGGTGGAGCTCAGGGAGTCAGGCTCAGATTGACTGTGGAACAATACACACCTTCAATAAAGAGCTCCCATTGTTAAGTCTTCAAGACCTATCTCGTGGTCCTTCTTACACTCTGCATCATGATAGCCATACATCATAATATCCCATTAGTTATTTCTAAATAGCAACAGGCATTGGTTATTCAGTCCTTTGAGCCTGCTCCACCATTCATTATGATCAAGGTTGATCATCCAAGTCAGTAACCTATTCCTGCTTTCAGCCATATCCTTTAGCCCGAAGAGCCATATCTAATTCCTTAGAATCATAGAATCCTACAGTGCAGAAAGAGGACATTCGGCCCATCGAGTCTGCACCAACCACAATCCCACCCAGGCCCTATCCCCATATCCCTACATATTTACCCACCAATCCCTCTAACCTATGCATCCCGGGACACTAAGGGGCAAATTTAGAATGGCCAATCAACCTAGCCCGCACATCTTTGGACTGTGGGAGGAAACCAGAGCACACGGAGGAAACCCACGCAGACACGGGGAGAATGTGCAAACTCCACACAGACAGCGACCCGAGCCGGGATTCGAACCCAGGTCCCTGCAGCTGTGAAGCAGCAGTGCTAACCACTGTGCTACCGTGCCGCCCTTCTTGAAAGCAAACATTGTTTTGGCCTCAACTGCTTTCTGTGGTCAAGAATTCCACAGGTTGACCACTCTGGGTAAAGAAATTTCTCCTCATTTCAGTCCTAAATGGTTTACTCATATCCTAGTCTGAGACCCCTGGTTCTGGACTTCCCACCATCGGGAACATCCTA